>NC_091469.1:447937500-448272000 GCF_036971445.1 Narcine bancroftii | reverse complement strand
GTCACTTCTTCAAAGAACTATTAGATTTATGAGACACTTTCCAATGCACAAAACCATTAAGTACAGATGTCATGTTACAACTGTACAAGACATTAGTGAGATCACACTTGGAGTACTGTGTAGAGTTTTGGTCACTCAACTATAAGAAACTCAACTAAGCTGGGAAGTGATGGAGAAAATTCAAAACAAAGTTGCCAGACTAGGAGCCATGAATTACAAGGAGCCTGGATTGATTGGGACTTTTCTCCATAGAACAGAGAAAACTAAGGAGGGACCAAATGTATACTTATAAAATCGTAATGGACATTGATAAGGTAAATTGCTAGAAACTAGAGGCATAGATTTAAGAGAAGGAAATAATTTAAAAGAGACCTGAGAGGTCTATATGGAACAAACTGCCAAAGGAAGTGATAAAATTAGGGACAATTGTTACGTTCAAAAGACATTTAGATAGGTACATGGTTAGGAAACTTTTAAAGGAATATGGCCCAAATATAGTCAAATGTGACCAGTTTGGTCTGTATGGACCAGTTGGCCCAAAGGACCTTTTTCCGTGCTGTAGAACTCTTATAAATTAATGACTCAATAAGGCTCTGGGGTTTTGTCCATCTTAATATCCTCCAAGGCTATATATGTGGTCCAGGTTTCCATGATCTTCTCCTCAGTAAAACTGATATTCATTTCAAATTTCACCCTTCTCCTGTGCCTCCACATAAAGACAGCTATTGATTTTTAATGGAACCAATTCTCTTTCTAGCCACTTTTCTACTCTTAATATCAGTACCTTTAAAATCTCTTGGGATTTTCCTTTATCCTACCTGCTAGTTCCATTTCACATCTTCTTTTTGACCTTCTGATTTCCTCCTAAGATCATCAAGTCATGGGAATTCCTTGCCATTCACATTTAAATTTATTTAAATTTTAAATTTAAATTTTGACATACAGTATGGTAACAAGCCATTTCAACCAACGAGTCCATGCTGCCCAATTTACACCCAAATAATCTACACCCCTGGTAAGTTTCGAGGAGTGGGAGGAAACCAGAGCTCCCAGGGGCAACCCATGCAGACACAGGGAGAACGTACAAATTCTTTACAGAGAGCACGGGATTCGAACCTTAGTCCCGATCGCTGGCGCTGTAAAGGTATTGCACTAACCACTATGCCAACCATGCCACCCCATTCATTGGCATCAATATCTCCAATACCAATTTCTCAGAGTACCCTCTTTTCTTCTGGTCTTGTTGCTTCAACCATTTCCAGGAGTTTCTGTGATTTATTTGGTAAATGTTGTAAATTGTGATTTGCTTCCATGTGTCATTGTCACAAGATTAAGTACCAGAATGCAAAGTTGCATTATTGTGCATGTTTTATAATTATATTAGAAAGATGAATGCTGACTTCAGCAGCCCTAGAGGAAGAAGTCTGACCAGCAAAATCGCTGATCACATTTTCAGATCAGTAAAACAGGCATCACTTACACATACAAGTGCCCCAAGGACCAATTATTGAACCTTTCTAGGAAACTGAACTGCAGGGACAGCTCTTCTCAGATTTTACTAGTCTGGATGGAATTTAGCTTGTGGCCAGAGCCAACAATATCATTTAAAAGCAAAATTTTAATTTTGATTTGGAGTCAAGAGATGCAGAAGTGCTCTTCACTTAAGTCTGTACCTGCCAGCTATTATTCATACATTTACAAACTTTAATCTTTGATATTATTTAGTACCATTGTTGGCAAGGCGCATGACTTAATGCTTGAAGAACCACAGCCATCTTGTGATTACTCTGTTGGAACTCCGTAAGGATTTATTTCTAAAATCATATAATACAGAAGTCATCTACATGGTATATTTTGATTTTCAGAAGTCCGTAATGTCCCAAAGAACAATATTTGAATATGAGTAGATATTTGGAATATAAGAGTTAATTAACATTTAGAAAATCAAGTTGGAATAAACATGTCATCAACAGACTGGCACAGTCTGACTGCAAAAATGTGTTTCCTGGGCCCCAATCTATCTTAATTTGGCTGAGTGAATCAAAATAACATTTTCAAGTTTGTTGAATCCAGGAAACTGTGATAAACCAAGTAATGTAGTTATGAGAACACACAAGGCTTTATAAGGGGATATCAAGGAGCTAAACAAGCAAGTGACGTAGCAGATGGAGTACAAAGTGGAAAATATGAAGATATCTGCTTCAGGAGAAAAAAAGCAAAACATGTGAGTACTTTTTATAAATAGCATTAGATTGGGAAACGTTCGTATTTAATACTTGTACATGTATTACTGAAAGATAACATGCAGATGTAGTCATCCATGAAAAAGACAGATAATCAGCTTTCCTTCAGTTTAGAAGATCTGAATACATGAATGAATAATTCCTACAATTAAACTTGGCCTTGGAGAATTGTGCACTGCCCTGTTCTTCTTTTCTAAAGGAAGAAATATTTGCCATAGAAGGAGTGCAAATATTCTTTGGGTGACCCCTGAAATGATAACTCCAATATGTGAAGAGAGATTTAGTAATCACAGAAACAACCCCTTTGGGCAATCTCATCCATGCTGCTAAAGTTGCCCATCTAAGTTAGTTCCATTTGCTTGCTCTTGACCCATATCATGTGAAATCTGTCCTATTCATGTTCCTGTCCGAATGCCTTTTAAATGATATACCCATTTTGTCATTTCATCTGGGAATAAGTTCCATAAATGTACTCTAGGTGGAAAAGGTTTCTCCTCAGGTCCCTTTTAAATCATTCCCCCCCCCCCACCCCAACCTTGATCCCATCTATAGTATAAACTTACTCTTTAAAAAAAACGGACAGTGCTTATTGCCTTTATGATTTTAGTGTATTTCTTCAGCCTTGGCTATGCTTTGGGGGAGAAAAATCATAGCCTCTGTCATTCATACCCTCCAGTCCAAGCAACATACTCTATTCTCCAGAGTTTAGAACAAAATTTGACACTGAAACAATAAAGTTTTTCGGGTCTCATGCAGAAAGGACATTTCCTTTGGCTGAAAAATTGAGAACTTGGGTGCAGAAGATAAGAAAGATCGCCACTCAGATGTGATAATTCTTTGGCATTGTCAAGATAAGAGAGCTGCCTGGGGTGATACAAGACGACATTCAAAATAGAGGTCCATGGATTTTTTAATACTAAAAGAATCAAGGGATTATGGAGATAGGAAAATAACATTTTGCTTTGAGATTTCAGCTACAAAGTTACTTGAACAACCATAAGGCCCAATTCTGGTCTCACTTCCTATGTGGTTAGTTGTGATTAAGGCCCAAATGCCTCTGAGAATGAGTGGATGCTAATTTGAAGCAGTAAATGTGGATTTGGAACTCAACAATGAAATTGACGCTGAAGATAAAAACTACACTCAATAATGCAGACTCCTTTTCAGTGACTAAGTTTCAATATTGTTAAATCATGTACATTAAAATTAACTTCCCTTTTAAAAAGACAGTATGTTTAAACTTGTTTTTATAGATGCTAAATATCATTAAGAATGTAAATGAATTATCGGTGTGACACTCATCAAGAAAATGAGATTTCCCCAGACAGATCTTCAAACTTTTAGCTGCAGAAGTAGATAATTTGGAGTGTGGTTGGAGAAAAAAAAACATTTCAACTAAATTGCAAATATATATAAAGCAGAAACAGGCAAGCTCTACAGTGCCCTGGGTATTCTGGAGTTGATAGCTAAGTTACTTTCACATCTGTTTGAAATGAACCTTCATCACAAAAACATTCTACAAAAACCAAAAGAATTAATAATATTGAACTGCAAAAGTAAAGAAATCCCAAAGGAAGCTACTGAAAGCATCACATCACTTCCTATGTATTCCAGCAATTCAATGCAGTTTATTCTCTCTGGCTTGAGTCTGATACGATCAGGTGCAGACACCAATGACAAGTCTGTAAAACAGATGTCAGGTTTCCCACTCAAGAAATTGATCCTACTGCATTTACTTATCAGTACTCCTTGAGAATTGATTATATCGCTGTGATCTACACTGCTCGAAACTGGATCCATTGGTTTTAACTTGCATTTTACTGTAATTGTTCTTTGTGTCAAAGTAACAATACCTGAATCATTTCCAGAGCCAGTTGATAGTGCTGGCATAATTCTCTCTGAAAAATGTCGCCCTGGTACGTCAGGATGATTGCAGGCCAAGTTATTCAATGTTCTTCTCTTTGCTCAAGCTTTGCTACGGCAACGTCAGGGAAGATTAGTCATTTGTGCCCTAGATAAAGAAACAAAAGAGGTTCAACATAGCGTAACTTTTCTACTCAATACATGAAACACTGCTTTGAGCTAATGTCGTAAATGCTTGCAAATGAGAACATGGATAAATTAACTGTTCACAAACAACACTCATGGCTATAATGAAGTCAGCAGCATCAGAACATGTTTCTCAAAACTAGCAGATGAAGAACACATCAGAAGAAAATCAAAACTGAAAGAAAATTCTCAAAATCATCAAATCTATTTTCATTTAACACACAATGATTCTAAAAATTTGCACACCTTGTGACTGAAAACCTCTGACAACGTTGAGACAAGCTTTATTTGATAATTGATACCGCACTCAAAACAATAAAATGCTTTAATCCAGTGTTTATCAAACCAACACCAAGGACTACGGTCTCTTCATTCTCAGTATCTCAATATTAAGATACAGATATAAATACAAACTCAATTATTTTCATCGACAAAATGCTGAGTTTCACAGTTTTTCCTGCTACACCAGACTCAAAATTTTAAGTAAGGCACATCTTTCAAAATATTGACATAGGGAATGTCCACCAAAACTATTTGACAACGATTAGGAAAGAATGTGAAAACCCGCACACTGGAATTGCAGTGGACACAACGAAATAACCACACAAGGCATTTTTAGAGTGAATCAAACGGATTTACTCTTCATCACTTGCACAACCTTTTAAAAGCCTGAATCACGTGTTTGACCCAAGCTGACATCATCAAGCTCACCATAACACCTCTACGCCAGTATCATAAGCTGTAACTGTCACAATGGATACAAATCTTACTGAGTCCAGACAAAATAAAATAAAGGACAATGTTCATGCCTGATCATCAACACACAAAAAATTGCCAATATAGCAGAGAACAATGGAGGAAAAAGTCCCAGGATATCAGACAGAATAGAAAAATGGGGAGAAAAAAGTGGAGATTATGGATGAAAATGGAAACAACAAGAGACACCTGATAGCTAGGTGTCCAGTAGATGGTAGAGTAGGAAGTGTTGAAGAAACTGAAAGGTTGCAGAGAGGCGTGGACAGCTTAGGAGAATGGGCAAAGAAATAGATACAGTGTTGAGAAATGTACTGTTGTACATTTTGGAAGAGGAAATAAACAGGAAGATTATTATTTGGATGGGGAAAAAATTCAAAATTGCAAAGGAACTTGGGAGACCTCGTGCAGGATAACCTTGAGGCTATCCACCAGGTTGGATGGCCAGTTAAAAAAAAGCAAATGCTATGTTAGCATTAATTTCTAGAGGAATAGTGTATAAGACTAAAAAGGTGTTGATGAGGCTCTATGGGGCTTTAGTGAGATCTCATTTGGAGTACTGTGTGCACTTTTGGGCCCTTTATCTTAGAAGGGATGCAATAATGTTGGAGAGAGTATAGAGAATATTTACCAGGATGATTCCTAGAAATGCAAGGGCTAACATGGGGAAAATTTAGCAGCTCTTGGACTGTATTCATTGGAGTATATAGAAGAATGAGAGGGGATCTCACAGAAACATTTCGAATGCTGAAAGAATTGGACAGAATAGATGTGAATACGATAATTCCCTTGGTGGGTGAGTCCAGGTCAAGAGGGCACAGAATTAGAAGGTATCCATTTAAAACAGATATGAGGAGGAATTTCTTTAGCTAGAGGGTTGTTGATTTGTGGAATTTGTTGCCACATATAACTGTGGAGGCCCGACCATTGGGAGAGTTTAAGGAGGAGATTGATAGGTATCAAGGGATATGGGGAAAAGGCCAGAATCCAGAACTAGATATGAGAACAATTTAGCTCAGGGTAGATTTGCAGAGCAGACTCGATGAGCTGAATGGCAACTTCTGTTCCTTTATCTTGTGATCATGTGAGCTGTGGCCATAACCTGTTACAAACCCAAATCTGGTAAAGTAGCAGATGGAAAACTTTTCTCCCAGAAGAATGCAACGCTTTCTACACGCAATTTGATGACTGTAACAGAGAGGAACAATCCCTCCACACCCCCATGTCCCCTGATGATCCCACCCTGTCCGTATCTGAGGATGACGTGCATGTTGCCTTCAGGAGAGTGAATCTGAGGAAAGATCCAACCCGGATGGATTTCCTGGCCGGGTACTAAAGATCCATGCGGATCAACTTTCTAGGTAATCATGAATATCTTCAATATCTCACTCCAGCAGGGCCTGGTACCCATCTGTTTCAAACAGACATCAATCCAAGGAGAGTGCAGTAACCTGCTTTAATGACTGTCAACCAGTAGCACTTTCATCAACAGTGATGAAGTGTTTTAAAGACTCGTGATGATGCATATGAACGGTGACATGGATCCATTCCAGTTCACCTACCATGGCAACGGATCTGAGGTGGATGTCATTTAACAGGCCAGACACAACATCTGGACAGCAAAGATGCATACATCAGGATGCCCTTTATTGACTACAGTTCAGCATTTAACACCATCATCCCCTCAAAACCAATCAGCAAACTCTGACTTGGGAGTTAACACCCCATTGCATAATTCGATCATGAATTTCCTCACTTCCAGTCCACAATCAGTGAAGATTGGTAAGAAAATCTCTTCCACAATCTCCATTCAGTATCAGAGCACCACAAGATTGTGTTCTTAGCCCCCTGCTCTACTCACTTTACACTTATGACAGTGTGGCTCGGTACAATAATAACAGCATCTACAAATTTGCAGACGAAACCACAGTAATGGGTTGTATAAAGGATGGGGATAAGTCTGTATACAGGATGGAGAGTGAAAACTTTGCTGAATGGTTCACCAATAACAACTTTGCACTCAATGCCACCAAAACTAAGGATCTGATTGTTGACTTCAGGAAAGGAAAGCCAGAGGTAAACAAACCAATCATCATTGAGGGATCAGAGGTGGAGAGGGTGAGCACATTTAGGTTCTTGGGAGTCACTATCTTGGAGGAACTTTCCTGGACCCAACACACTAATAGACAACTGAGGGTTAAAAATTTGAAATACTCAATGATCTATCCTGTGACTTTGAGGGTCGATGGGAACTGGCAAATTTTTCAAAAACAAGATGGAGAATTTTCTATGAAGTATATAAAGGAAAAATGATGGCAGTTTTAGGGATGTAATTGGGATGGACTGGGATCTGATGATAGCCCCTGATGAAATAGACTTTTGAAAATACCCATACCCCTTGTAAGTTAGTGGTAAAGTCTTCGACATGGAGTACGGGGTACCTGTCAAGTGTGGTAGCCTCATTAAGGTGGCGATAGTCACCACATGGCCTCCACCCTCTGACTGTCTTCAGGACCACGTGCAGGGGCAAGACCCAGGGTTGTCAGAACCCTGCACTGTACCCAACTCTCCCATTATTTTAAACTCCTCCTTGGCAAGGGTGAGCTTCTCGGGGGTAAGGCAGCGAGCCCTGGCGTGGAGTGGGGAGCCTCCTCAGTGAGAATGTGCTGTGTTACTTCATGCTTCAGTTTGGCGGAGGAAAACTGTGGCACCACGATCAGAGGGAACTCCACTAGGATCCACGCAAATGTATTGTCATACAAAGTAACAAAGTTGAGTTGGAGAGCAGGTAACTTAGCTTCCTCCAGGGCCATTATTTGAAAAGTCCTGGCATGCACCAAATGTTGCCCTTTAAGGTCCACCAGCAGGCAGTGGGTGCCAGGAAACCTGCTCCCAGGAGAGGTTGCTCCACAGCCGCAATTGTAAATGTTCACGTGAACTGGTTGCTGCCAAAATGGAGGGGGACGGTGTGAGTGCAGAAAGTTCGTATGGTGGTGCTCTTTGCTATCCTCAGTGCCGGGCCCGGCTTGCCGTTCCGGGTGTCGTAAGTTGAGGTGGGGGGAAGGACACTTAATTCAATGCCAATGTCAACGAGCAAATGCCTTCCTGACATATGGAGAAGGCATAGCCATAGCCATAAATGACAGTTGGCCATGGCGTTTCCCTGTAACCCGCAGGGTGGGAGGCATCAAAGGGCCCCTACACCCCATCGTTGGTGATAATAACAATACTGTTAGGTCATGGGATCCATTTGCCTCTCCGATTTCTGTGGCCTTGTTGCCGGCTGCATGCAGGACCTAGCGATCTGCTCCACTGAGGCGCCGCTTTCTTTATTCGCACTCCACAGCACATCCACCCAGGCCACAATTTTCCTGGGGTTGCTAAGTCCTCATCGGCGAGCAAGAGTCAGATATCCTTGGGCAGCTGCTCCAGGAAAATTTGCTTGAAGAGCAGGCAAAGCCTGTGTCCCTCAGCAAGGGCGAGCATTTCATTCATTAGAGTGGATGGAGCCCTGTCCCATGGGCTGCCACAGGAAGATGACTACCCTTGCTCCCATGTCCTGGTCGAGCAAGCTCACCACACAGTAGCAACGTGTGTCGCCGGTAGTGATTTGTCAAAGGTGGAACTGGGCCTCGGCCTGTTCAAACCACACATGACTGTGAAGCCCAGAACGTTGGCAGCTTCAATAAATATGTGTGAAGTGCTGCTTAGTCTGTTATCTTTGGGTCGAACTGCTGGTTGGACCTGCCAGGGTCACCAATGTAGCATGCGTGCAACCGCAAAGTGTCAAAAGAATAAGTCAAAATCAAGGACTGATTTATTGCACTGGCAGCTCTGCTTATATTCCCTCTCTCCTGGTGATGACAGGAGTGATGCCCTTGCTCGTTGTTTCCTGCCATGCAGTTGTTCACCTGGGATGATGGTCATTGGCCCCCACGGGGTCTGCATTGTTGTCGGCCATTTTGTGTACCAGGTCACTTCCCAGTTAGTAGGCCGCTACAGACTCTTACTTTCCACGTTATTTATTACTGAATATTTATTTTTTCCTGCAGTTTGTTTACATTTCTTTCTCTCTTGCATAAGTCTCTTTTGTTGAGTACAGTTTTTTGCTTTAGTGATAAATTCTGCATGGGACATAGGAAATAAAATCTCAGGATCCGTTAAGAGGAGGAAAGATTAAAACAAGAGGACATGAGTTAAGAATTAAGGGGCAGAGGTTTAGAGGTAACATGAGGGGGAACTTCTTTACTCAGAGAGTGGTAGCCGTGTGGAATGAGCTTCCGGGAGAAATAGTGGCGGCGGAGTCAATTGTATTATTTAAGAAAAGGTTGGACAGGTATATGGATGAGAAGAAGATGGAGGGTTATGGGCATTGTGCAGGGAGGTGGGACTAGAAAAGGGTGTTTGGTTCGGTGCAGACTAGAAGGGCCTAATGGCCTGTTTCCATGCTGTAATTGTTATGTTATTATATGATTGTATGTGATGTAATGCATGTACTAACAAAGAAAAAATTGAACTTTTTGAACTTTGAAAGATTTTTGCACCCTCACTCGTGACAGTAGAGGTCCCAAAGGATTGGAGAGTAGCTAATGTTGCACTTTTGTTCAAGAAGGGAAAAAAGGATAATAATAGGCCAACGAGCCTTTCATCAGTAGTTTGGAAACCAATGGAAAGGATACCAAAGAAAGGGATTTGTGAATTTTTGGACAGATTAAGGACAGTCAACAAGGATTCATGAGGGGAGATTGAGTTTTGAAAGCAGTTTACAAAGGTGATGAAGATAGAAGAATGGATATTGCATAGATGGACTTTAGTAAGTCTTTTGACCAAGTCTAATAGTAGGGTGATTCAGAAGGTGCAGATGCATGGGATCCACAGTGATTTGATAATACAAAATTGGCTAGCCATAATAGTCAGAGGGTAGTGGTGGAAAGGTGCTATTCAGGGTGGAGTCCTGTGTTCTCCAGGGATTGGGATTGGAAGCCCTGTTACTTGTGGTTTACATAAATGACTTGAATGAAGAAATAGGTGGGTTGGTGGGTAAGTTTGCTGATGATATGCAGATTGGTGGAATTGTGGACAGTGTAGAGAGCAATCAAATAATACAACAGGATTAGATTGGTTACAGATGTGGGCAGGGAAATGGCAGATGGAGTTGAATCCCAATAATTGTGAGGTGGTGACTTTGGGAGATCAAATATAAGGGAAATGCATGCAGTTTAAAGTAGGGTTCTTAAAAGTACTGAGAGGGATCTAGGGCATATTGAAAATAGCCATGCAAGTAGATAAAGAAGGCGTGTCTTCATTGGGCAGAACATTGAATATAAAAGTACTGAGGCACCGATACAAAACTTGGGTGAGGCCACACTTGGAATATTGTATGCAATTCTGGTCACCCTATTACACTGGCCACCGTGACAGAGGTGCACCAAAGAAAAGGTACAAGGACTGCCTAAAGAAATCTCTTGGTGCCTGCCACATTGACCACCGCCAGTGGGCTGATAACGCCTCAAACCGTGCATCTTGGCGCCTCACAGTTTGGCGGGCAGCAGCCTCCTTTGAAGAAGACCGCAGAGCCCACCTCACTGACAAAAGGCAAAGGAGGAAAAACCCAACACCCAACCCCAACCAACCAATTTTCCCTTGCAACCGCTGCAATCGTGTCTGCCTGTCCCGCATCGGACTGGTCAGCCACAAACGAGCCTGCAGCTGACGTGGACTTTTTTACCCCCTCCATAAATCTTCGTCCGCGAAGCCAAGCCAAAGAAAGAAGATTACAGGAAGGATGCAGAGGCTCTGGATAGGGCACAGCAAAGATTTACCTAGCAAAGAGGGTATGAGTCATAAGTTATTGTTCATACCTTAGCCACTCAGCCTTCTATTGAAGTGCACAACTATCTGATAGAAGAAAGGGAGCAGGTTAAAGGGAAATGTGTGGACCAAATATTTTACACAGAGAGTGGTAGATGCTTGGAATGCTACCAGCAGTAGTGGTGGAAGCAAATATAATAGTCACATCTGAGAGGCAGAAAAGGAGATGAAAGGATATCTATCAGGTTCAAGCATCAGAGTTTCAGTATGATTTGGACATCATGTTCAGCAAACATGCGAGCTGAAGGTCCTGTTCCTGTTCTACAAAATCTTTCTGTTATATTTCTGTCATTGATCTATATTATTTTATATTCTTTGAATAGTCCTCTACACTGTTCATAGCTCCAACAATGTTGGTATCATCTGCAAATTACTAACCCACCCATCTACATTTTCACCCAAGTCATATAGGTCTGAACACTAATCCCTGAAGTCCACCACTGGTCATGGACTTTCATCCAGAGTAACACCCTTCCACCACTACCCTCTGTCTTCTATGGGCCAGCCAATTACAATTCCAATCAATTTACCATGAATCCCAAGCATCTGCACTTTCTGGATCTCCTTCCCATTCCCGCATTGTTATTTCTACTTTGGCCTTGTATTGGGAAAGGTTGTGGCTGTCATGTGGCAGCACTGCCCCCTACCTAGTTGGAGGACACATCAGCTGCCAATCAGCGTTTGGTTTCGCTCACCCTTTGGTGTACAGCTTGCTATTGGCTTCATGTAAATTACCTGGACTGGACTCTCCAGCCTGCCATTGGTTGTTGTAACTGGATTAACCCTCCTGGCACCGAGCCATTGGGCCCTGCTAACAACCTGGGTTGGAACCTCCAGCACTATAAAGTGCCATGTGTTCTTTGTTCTTTTTCTTTGCCAGCTTGGGACTACCCTGCTTTACTCCAGGCCTAGAAATGTGGAAGGGTACTGAAGAAAGTGTTGGTAAGATGTGCACTGTTAAAAGGGTTGGGAACATTCAGTTAGTGTCCCTAGTAGCATAGAACTGTGCCTGCACTGTCAATGGCTGGTGGGGCATTATAGTGATTTTTCTTTAATCATTGTATGTACCAGTTCATTATATATGTGTGTATGTGTATTTTGTTCCCATGCTATTTTCCCCACTTTTGTTATTAATTGTCCACTAATCCTTTCACACAGCTGCTATAAAGCGTGTGAGAGAGAGAGAGAGAGAGTGAGAGTGAGAGTGAGTGTGCGTTGCATCAGTTACCATTTCCCACCCTTGCCATCTGTAAATAAAATCCTTCCCTACCAAAACTGTGTTCAGAGTCCTTGCCTTTGAGACTTTTCAAACCCATTTCCTTAGTCACAACAGGACTGCTCCACTGCCACAGTGAACCTAAATGCACACTAAGAAAATCACCTCATACTTTGGAGACACGTAAAATACTAGTGATTCTGCATTTCTGTGAGTCTTTCTCACTCTCTCACTGCTTCTTGAGTTCTTCCTGTAGATTGTATTTTGCTACCTCATATTCTGTATTCCAATTTCAGGTATGTGCATCCCATATTCCTTTCCCTCCCTCATCAACCCACCCAAGTTTCCTTTCCCTTCATTTACATTTACTATCCTCTGCATCTGCCCATAATTCTCTCTCCTCGCATGGTTCCAACCTTCAACTACCACCTCCTAACCCACCCCTCGACCACCTGTATATTTTCAAATGGTAATCTTGCCCCGTTCCCCATTCTGATACAGGACTTTGAATCAAAACGTTGTCAAATCTCTTTTCCCTCCACAAATGCAGCTCAACCAGCCATTTTTCTTGCTCCAAGTTCCAGCATCTGCAGCCTCTTGTATCTCTGTTACTGATGGAAGATGGAGCAGAGAAATAAGCAGATACATGCTGAACAGCAATCTGAACTTGCATTGTCTTCCCACAGAGTAAGAGGGTAAAAATATAGAAGAGCATTGGATGTTTGAAAAATAAAGAATGCATCAATGATTAAATGGTAAGTAAAGTAAAACACAGGAAATAAATAGGTACAGCAGTTCCTTGGCAATTTAAAGTTTGATTGCAAGATCATTTGCAATTGACTCCTTCTACCATCTAAGGGAAAAAAAGGGAAAAGATAGAACAAATACAATAGTTTCCCAGAAAGGAGCCATAAAATGATTCAATGTGGAAGCAGAAACATGACATACAATAAATCGTAGGAAAATATAAATACAAACACATTTTCTGACTTACAAGGTGGCATAAAGAGCAATATATCAACATATTACGCAGGTAAATGTTTATGAATAGACATGCAAAAATGTAACAGAACAGAAATAAGGCTTTCTGCAAACACAGTTTAATGGTAAAACTAAAGGAGTAAAATAATTAGGTTAATTATAATGAAAATGTCCAAACATTGAAGGGAATTCAGAAATAGTGATGTTGCCTCTGCTTTCATAGAGCAACAAAGTGTGGAAATGAAAAGGCACAAGAGTTTAACTATAGATAACAATGGTTTATTGAATACGATGGTCACGCTCCAAATGAAAAAAAACACTACCTTTATGGCACAGTCTTGACGGGGAAGGGATGTGATAGTTCTATGGAAGATGGAGAAAATAAGAAATTTCAACCACAATCTTTCAAAGATTGCATCTGTAAGCTATGCCAAAAAAACTGGAGAGTTGCCAAAGTACCTCTATTCCAAAGATGATAGAGAAATAAATAAGATTAGCGATGAACCATTCAGAAAACATTAATAATAACTAAATTTCCAGATAAAATTCTGACATAGAGAGACAATTATTAAGGACTGCGAGCTCCAGAAACTGTAAGGGGAAAGTAGTATATGACCCTGTTTTGATTTATTTAAGAAAATAATAATCTACCAATAAATGAAATGCAATGGATGTATTCACCACAAAAGAATATCTGAAGGTCTGCTGACAGGATATTAAACAGCAAACCAGAGGAAAAAAACAGTGGCAGTTGAGTCTAACTTTTGAAACATACAAAAATGTTTCCCCTTCAAATGTTGTAGTCAGATAAAGTATGGAACAAAGGTTTTATTGAAGAACCATTGGAATCATTGGACACAGTCACCTCCTCTGTTCTGTCAACTTTTTTAGATTGCCATTTCCTGCTTTGTGTAATTAAGATGAATAAATAAAATATCAAATACTGGAAGGATTGACATTCTGAAAACCAATATATCAAAAATCTCATCTTGGTCCCAATATTATGTGCTCTTCAATCTAATAAACACTCAAATTTTAATACTTAAATCTAAACTAACTGGTGTAACACTTCATTTATTGTTTTCCATGATTTTTTAATCCATTGTTACAACTATGAAAGGCAACTTATTTAGATTGGATCATATCTCCATGTCACATTGAGTGGTTCAATTTTAATTCAAGATTATTGCAAATCATAATCCCATATTCATCATAACCAGAGTTGATTAAAAAATTCAGTCAACAAAACTTCATGACAAGTAGCATACTTGGATGTCAGGTTTTTTGGATTTTCCCTTCTTGAATTATATTGTACTTCAATCAAAAATTTATGGTACACCTGCATTCAATTTGTCAATGCCCCAAAGAAATTAATAGTTTTCCATCTGTAGATCTAGATCTAATGCAAAATCCAAATGCTGGTCAGCATAATTTGTTTTAGATGATTAAACTTCGTATTATACAACGGTATAATGAAATATGTACCGAAAATTATCAAAACCACAAATGAATCTTTATCAAATCTAAGTCTTCAATTTCTGACAGATACCAGCTTGTTCTCCTGTTGAAGCAAATGTACGATGCTTTCTTCTGTAAATACTTGGTAGTGAATAGTTACATAAACAATTGAACAGGAACTAAAAATACATCATTAAAAATTGGTTAAAGAAATTACACTAATATGTTGCAAAAGTTCAATCATAATCCACGGAAAGCAGAAATCAGCTGGTAGAACTTGAAATTGAAGACTTCAGTTTCCATTTTAACTTTAAACATTTAAAACATATTAATTTTGAAATCAGCGACATAAACTGAAAAAAGCTTGGTTTTGAAGTAACTTTTTTAATTCATAATTTGATATGCAACTAATTATGAGTAAAATACAGCATATGAAAATAAGGAAATGAGCTGCAGTACCAAAGTGAAAGACATCTCAATCTGCCGTTGTTAAATTCTGATCTTTGATTACAATTTAGTTTTGGTATTGTGGGTCAGCATTTATTACAACAGGTGTACATGCACTCAGAGTAAGCAAGAGCTACATGACCAGATCAGGTAACAGGTAGCGTTTATTGTTGCTTTAACACTATACTGCAAAGCAATGGCACAGAATTAAAATGAGACAATGTTCTCATGACCACAGTGATTATACAAAAGCTGCTTGACAAAACAGTACTACATACAATTAAATTTTCAGAAATTAGACAATGGCACAAGTAAAGACTGGTTGCAAACTAGATATTTAAAATTGTTCGCCAGTTCAAGTGGAGAATAACGCTTCCCGATTTTGAGGGGCCGCTGTGGGCTGCTATTCATGCAGCCTTCCCAGGTCAGGTTCCAGGATAAGATGTTAAAAGTCTGCCAGTGTTTAGGAAAAACAGACATAGTTCACAGAGCTCCCAAAAGCTCCAGCACCGTCCACTACGAGGCCCAGGACAACGCATCACCTAGATGTCCAAACTCGCCTTGAGGCCCCAGACAATGCAACTCTTGATCTCTGAACCTGGCACAGCTCCAGTCGCAACCGGACTTCACTTCCGATTCCACCGCTCCATCCTCTTCTCTCGACCCCCAACCGCAGACACCCCCAACGTTGACCCGACGAGTCTGAAAAGCCGCTAGGCCACAACAACACAAAGGGGCTTGACCTCCTCCCCTCTAGGCCACACCCAAAACTCCGTTCTTCAGCGGACGGGTTCTCCGCACTTCGCAGCATCAGCTTCTGTTCAGTGCTTCCCACTTGTAATGCTCGACTCACTGAGATCCAAAGTCCATCTTTATCAAATCAAAAGTTGTGCACGGTACCAGCTTGTGAGTTCCTACGGCAATTGTAGTCCAGAGTAGCTGTGGCTGTACCCGTTCTTTAAATGAGCCATTGACTTGAAGCATTAACTTCCAGTGACTTAGATGCATTTCAAAGGATTCCAAGGAACATTTTGAACAGCAGCAGAATTGGTTAAACGTTACAACTGATTTCACACTAACATCAAAATTATTAACATCATTCATTGCAAGGCTATTGATCAGACTGTTTGCCTAAAATATCCATGTGACACATTATTTATTCAAATGGAATAGATTGCTTATGAAGATATCACAAAGTTATGATAAATATGATAATTTTTTTCAGCTTCCTTCCCAGGTCACAAGGTAATGTTAGCAAAAATCTTCGCAAATGTTTATTTTAGCCTGATACGAGGCACACACAAGCTGCTGTCAAGCTGTTTTAGAACCATAAAACATTGCAGCACAGAAAGGGGCCCCTTTGACCCTTCTTGCCTGCGCTGAAACATTTTTTTGCCTAGTCCCACTGTCCTGCAACTAGTCCATAACCCTCCATACCTCTCCCATTAACTGTCCAAATTCTTCTGAAATATTAAAATTGTGCCTGCATTTACCACTTCAGCTTCCAGCTCATCCCACACTCCCACCACTCTCTGTGTGAAGAGGTTCCCCCTCATGTTCCCCCTAAATGTTTCCCCTATCACTTTTAACCTATTGTATTTCACCTACCTTCAGTGCAAAAAAAATCTACATTTATTCTGTCTTTCGCCCTCATAATTTAAAATATCTCCATAAAATTTTTCTATGCTCCAGGAAATAAATCCTAACCTGTTTAACCTTTCCCTTTAACTCAGTTCCTGAAGTCCTAGTAAACCTTCTCTGCACTCTTTCTATCTTATTGATATCTTTACTGTAGTTAGGTGACCAAAACAGCACATAATACTCCAAATTTGACCTCACCAATGTCTTATACAACTTTAACATAGTATCCCGAATCCTATAGTCAATACTTTGATTTATGAAGGCCAGTATGACAATTTACAACCCTATCCACCTGTGAAGCCACTTTCAGGGAATTATGTATCTGTATTCCCAGATCCTTCTGTCCTACTGCACTTCTCAGTGCCCTACCATTTACTTTTTATTGTGACAGAGTATATAGATATGTTTTTGGGAGATATATTGGGAAAGGTTTGTTGGAGCAGGTCACATAAAAACACTTTAATACAGATCTTATTTGAAATACTGGAGCATTGCCCCAGTGTAGACATATCGGCTCAGAGCATTTGCAAGAGCTTTGAAGAGTGCTCAAGAGACTTCACTAATGGATTGTTGTTTACAAAAAGCAACAGATGAAAGATCTTGCTGGAGCCGCAGATTGTCTAGAAGAGAACAAGTTGTTCTAAGAGGGTCATATGGGTTTGAAAGCAGAAAGAATCAAACAGGCTTTCTCTCCGAGAGCGAGAGACAGAGATCATTTGTACAGTGTTACACCCAGCAGACAGCTCCTGGGACTGGAACAGGACAAGCTGACATTTGGAAGATGGCCTGGTCAAAGCCTTTGCGGTTCATGCAAGACAATAGGACAGGCTGTCTAATGTTTCACTTGGAATAAGTTAAACAAAAAGGAACTCTGTGGTGACCTGAAAGAAAGAGGTTATCATTTGGAGAACCCTGACGGGATTAGTTTCATCCTGGAACAACAAATCTCTCTATCTGAAAACAGACGAGAACCTTCCTGAGTGGTAACCATTTACCTTTCAAGCACCAAAACCTGGTGAACTTTATAAATGTTAAATTCTGTGCACAGTATAAGAATTGCCTACAACCAGTGAACCTGGAGGAATGAGAAGTGAGATTGGACTGTGAACCAAAGAATTTTTCTGAACTTATACACACATTACATACACGTGCACTTAAAATTAGAAGGGGGTTAAGTTAGTTAAGTCAATAGTGATAAGTTGAAGTATGATTCTGTTTTCATGTTTAAAGATAATTAAAAGTAACTTTTTTTTAAGTAACCATTTATCTTGGTGATTATCTTTTGCTGCTGGCTTTATGGGTCCTCGAGCTCGTAACAGTATGTAATTTTGTGGTTTGTCCTTCCAAAATGCAACACCCCACACTTGTCTGCATTAAATTCCATGTCATTTTTCAGCCCATTTCTCCAGAGGTCCTGATTCCTCTGCAAGCTTTGAAAACCTTCTTCACTGTCCACAATGCCTCCAATCTTTGTGCCATCAGCAAACTTGCTGATCCACATTTTCATCCAGATCACTGACATAGATAATAAACAACAATGGTCCCAGAACCAATTCCTGAGGCACACCACTAGTCACAGGCCTCCAGTCTGAGAAGCAATCATTCATCACTAGTCTCTGGCTTCTCCTATCCAACTATTGTCATATCTAGTTTAGTACTTCACCATGAATACCCAGGATCTGAAATTTCCTGACTAACCTCCCACGTGGGATCTTGTCAAAAGCCATACAAAAATCCATGTAGACAATATCCACAGTTTTTGTCAACTTTCCTGGTAACCTCCTTGAAAAACTCATAACTGATTAAATACGACCTACAACACACAAAATCATGTTGACTATCCATAATCAGTTTCTGGCTATCCAAATAATTGTATACCTGATATCTTAGAACACCTTTCAAAAATTTACCTATGACTGATGTCAGGCTCACCAGCCTATAATTTCCAAGGTTGCTTTTAGATCCTTTTTACAACAAAGGAACAATGTGAGCTACCCTCCAATCCTTTGGCATCTCACCAGTAGTTAAGGACATTTTAAATATTTTTGCCAGAGCCCCTGCCATTTCTGCACTAGCCCCCTCCCAAGGCCCGAGAAAATATCTTGTCAGGCCCTGGGGATTTATCTACCCTTATTTGCTTTAAGACAGCAAGCACTTCCTCCTCTTTAATCTGTACAGGTTCTATGACCTCACTATTTGTTTTCCTTTCTTTTCACAACTCTATTCCCTTTTTCTGAATGAATACTGATAAAAAAAGTTTAAGATCTTCTTTAGTTCCATACAAAGCTGACCACTCTGATCTTCAAGAGCACCAATTTTGCTCTTAATGTACCTTAGTATTTTCCTTCTCAATGCAACCTCATGCCTTCTTTTAGCCTTCCTGATTTCTTTCTTGGTTTTTCTTGTATTTTTTATACTCCTCAAGTACCTCATTTGCTCCATGTGGCCTATACCTGTTATATACCTCGCTCTTCTTCTGAACCAGATCTCCAATATCCCTCAAAACCCATGGTTCCCTCTGCCTACTAACTTTACCTTTAATTCTGATAGGAATATACAAACTCTGAACTCTCAAAATATTGCCTTTGAAGGTCCTCCACCTACCTCACACATCCTTGCCCAAAATCAACATCCCAATCCACACATTCTAGATATTTTCTCATTTCCTCAAAATTGGCCTTTCTCCAATTTAGAATCTCAATGCGAGGCCCAGCTCTAACCTTCTCCATAATTAACTTGAAACTAATAGCATTATGATCACTGGACCCAAATGTTCCTCTGCATATATTTCTGTCACCTGTCCTGTCGAATTCTCTAATAGGAGATGCAATATTGCATTATCTCTAGTTAGTATCTTGAGGTATATATTTATTGAGAAAACTTTCCTGAACACATTTGACAAACTCCAAACTATCCAGCCCTTTTACAGTAGGGGAGTCCCAGTCAATATGTAGAAAATTTAAATCTCCTACTATCACAGCATTGTTTCCTGCAGCTGTCTGCTATCTCTCTACAGATTTGCTCCTCTGATTCTTGTTGACTATTAGGCAGTATACAATGCAACCCCATGTTGTGGTCATACCTTTCCCATTCTGCAGCTCCATCCATAGAGCCTCAGTAGACAAATCCTCTGGTCTGTCCTGCCAGAACAGATCTGTCATATTTTCCCCGATGAGCAATACCACTCCTCCCCCTTTCATCGCCCCGTTCTACCGTGTCTAAAGCAACAGAAACCAGGAATACTGAACTGCCATTCTTGCCCCTCCTGCAACCAAGTTTCACTAATGGAAACATTGTCATAATTCCATATGTCAATCTATGCTCTAAACTTGTCTTCCTTTCCTACAATACTCCTTGCATTGAAATAAGTGTACCTGGGAATATTTCCACCATGTACAACCCGTTGATCTCTAACAGTGCATGCAATTTTCACATTATCTTTTCCCTCCTCCACTCTTCTATCTGCCCTGGCACACTGGTTTCCATCCCCCTGTAAATCTAGTTTAAATCTACTGGAGCAGCATTAGCAAATCCCAAGCAAACCATTCTCTTTTATGCCATTCCACCCCCCCCCCAAAAAAAATTCCAGGTTCCAATATGAAACATTTTAAGTTGACACAACTGACATTGTGGGGAAAATACCCCTGATTGCTCTCCAGAGCTCTGCACTGGTGTCCCATCACAGTCTGCTGCTGCGGCAGTTAGTTCATCTTCAATACATACTACAAACCAGCCGCAACAGATGTCACAGCAACACATTGTACAATAAAGTTACTGTCAAATTCTGGCTCTAATTTTGGTTTACATCCAACTTGCAATAAATATTATTTCAAAAACACTTCAGTCAATCTGAGAATATTCAGCTGAAAATTCCAAAGAACAGGAATAAAGAATCTCGACTGCAAATTATTTCAATTATTGACTGGTCAATTCACAAAAATCCATGGACAACTTCAAAAAGGCACAAGCGCCTAAGCAACTTGAATAATTTAATGCAATACAAGTTTATGTCCTAAAATGTTTCACAAAAATTCTACAGTAGGCTTAAGTTGTTTAAAACATTTTGCACATTCCAGTAAATGGAAGCAACTGGAATTCCTGCAACCCTAGTATACTTGCTCACAGGGGCTCAATTACACTAGAGAAGTAAGAGACTCCAAATACATCAACTCTCCTGCTCAGGTCCAAATTCCAATCAGAAGCTGCTGTCCAGAAGACTGGGAAGCTATGCCAGATGTGGCATAAACTCATTTGGACAAGAAAAAATACTGGAACTGCATGTTCCAAGTGGAGGACTGGGATTGCTGAAATCTACATTAGAAAACTGCAAGCCAATTTACAATGACAGAATGATCAATGTTGGGTGCTGGGAATTAGTGGTGCTACAATTAAGAGACTGTGGGCAGAAATCACAACTGGAGGATAAGTAATTAATTCTGAATGCACAACTGTTATTTATTATGTTAAAATAGAATAATTACAATGCCCCCAGCCAAACAACAAAAACTGATATTTGAGGAGATGGAAAGTATGGGATGAAAATCTAACTAAACACAGCACTTTTGGGCATTTCAACAATACCCTCTGCAGAATGGACAGATGTCCAATTGGGCAGAACACTGAGTTGAAAACAACTGACAATAAAATGAATTAGATTCAGACCAACTACAAAAATATACTTCTGCCCTTGTCTAAAACTTCTGTATGGAAGATCTTCAGGAGAGCTGTAGCACAAAAGAGATTTACAGATTGATGAACAAAGTACATGTTTACATCACAGTAACAGCAGCCTCCTACTCAACATTTGTTTAATTCATTTACATTTATTTGAAAAATTAAAGTCATCAGAGACGAAGATTTCTTAAGATTTAAGTGCAACTTATGCAAATGTCTCATTTTCCAAATGTGGCATCAAAAAAGGGGCTTATTGGAGCAGACATGTTCAGGAATGAAGTACAGATATTTCTAAAAGATGTCAAAATGTTTGAATGGGAATAAATATGCAGTGCTGAGGGGAATGAGTAAGAGTGGGACTTGGATGATTTATGGTTCCATTGGTGTTTATCCATCAATCTATATTTTTACTGGATTAAAAATTTGCTTGCTACCAGCCATAAAATGTAACATGTGGTATCACCAAATTAAATGAATTATAAAGAGTTCATTATTAATGATGTTGTACAAGATGAATTAATTTTTTGAGATCATTTAAAAATCTTGTTCAATGACCAGATTTCCCTTTGCATTAAAGAGGCCCCAGTCTTTCCCTGATTATTCTTTTCCCCTTAATTTACAGATATTTTGCAACCTCTTCTGTAGGCACCTCCCTTCTCTAGTTATACTCTTAACACTCTCTTGTTCTCCACACCTCCCATGTGGTTCTTTTAAAAAAAAATCTAGATACCTTCATTAGCCCGAAAACATTTTCTCATAAGATACAAGAAAATGGGGTTCCCAATCTTGACCTCAGCACCACTGTCCTTAAACCATTGACTTTATTGTAGTTTACATAGCTCTCAGTCTCCATCTTGATTTAATGGCTGCTTCCATAGTTCGCTGGAGTCAAGATTTCACAACATTAATGACCCTCCAAGGAAAAAATTAACGGTCTTAAATATGTGCCTCCTTATTCTGAAACTATACCCCGACCTTCAATTAGGTCATTCAATTAGCATCCATCTTGTTAATCCACACCAGGCCCTTGTATGTTCCAGAAGGTAACCTCTCATTCTTCTATATTCTCTTAAGGCCTACATGCTCAACTTTCATTCAGACAGCAATCACCATTGTATCAATTAACCTTTGTACTGCTTCAAATAAAACCATATCCTTTCTTAACTATGGACACCAGTGCTCGAGATGCTGGCTCATTTTTCAAAGTTATACCAAAACTTATTTACTTCTATACTTCACATCGACACCAATGGCCAACATTCCATTAGCCTTTCTAATTGCATATTACACCTGCATGACAACCCCATGTTTCATGCAGCAGGATGCCCTAATCCACCACCTTTGCTCCACAACATATTTTAATCTCAATCATTGAATAATTATTTGCTTTTTCATTCCTCCTTTGCAAGTGGATAACCCCACATTTTCCAGGGAGACAAGAAAGTGCATTAATGCCTCTACTTCCTCGGAAGCCTGAGGAAATTTGGCATGTCACCTGCATCCTTTAACATCTTCTGCAGATTCACCAAAGAAAATATCCTGTCAGGGTGCATCACTGCATGGCATTGCAATTGCTCCCCTCAAGACCACAAGAAGCTGCGAAGTTGTGAAAGCAGCTCAGACCATGAAATACCCCTGCCATCCAGTCACTTCATCTACACTTCCCACTTCCTTGGAAAAGCAGTAACATTTTAAAAGACTCATCCCACCTTGGCCACACTCTCTCAAGATCTTCACAACAGTAAAATAGTGTTCCTTTTTTCTATTCTAACTGCTCTCTCTCAGTATCTGCATGTTACACTTTCTCTGCTATGAATGGGGTGTCCAGCTAGACTGCTCACAAAACAAACTTTATCATTGCATCTAGATACATGTGATGATGAACTTGAATGGTTGTCCACCTGGAATGAAGCAATAAAATGTGCAGACGCTGTGATTGTAGTCAATACACAAAATTGCTGGAGAAACTCAGCAGGTCCCTTAGCATCCATAGGAGGACCAACATATCGGGCCTGAGCCCTTCATCAATTCGTCCCCTTAATTATTAACTTTAACTATTTGCATCTCTTTGAGGCTCTTTGTGTCCTCTTCGCTAACCTACTTACCGTTCAAACAATACATTTTGTCACAATATTTGGCTTCTTTATCCGGTTCATCAATAATATGAAAATGGCCCATTTATTCCGCATATTTACTGTTAGTCAGCAGTTTGTGCTGCACTGGTTCACCATTTTTGATTTTATTTGTTACACCACATTGATGCTGATCAATTGTCACAATTTTCTCAATGTCATTGCTGTTCTGTCCTTAAAAAAATTCCAACAACTTTGTGTGATCACCAAAGTCTTTCAGGTTGTTCAACCTGTCTAAACAAATATCATTTCTGAGAATAACTCAGATCCCTGAAGTTTCAAAGTTTTTGGAGTGTTGCATTATGGAGAATTATCAGAGCATCCATTTTTTTTTCAGTCAGATTACTCATGGGATTGATTGGTGTACAAAGTTAAAAAAATCATTGAAATTCATAATAATCAGACAATACAAACAAACTATAGCACCCATTCAAGCAACAACACATTTGCAGAATGCTCAAATACTATTGAAAACAAAATCTCACTCCATCTAAACACAAGGGACATAAAAATTCAACAAGTTTTGAACAGGTGATTTCAACAAGATGAGATACACTCGTCCATAAGCAACAGATGAAAACTATACTGCACTGATCAAGGACACATTTAACTCAAACATCACCCCCAATTCAATTAAGCCATAATAAATTTTAAATTACTTAAGTACAAATTAAGAGAACAAGAATTGAAATAAGCTCATCAAATGCAAAGTATGAAGATTTGTTGTTTGATATTGGTGTGTCCAGTTCTGGACAGGAACAGAAACATTTGATGCAAGTCAGCCAGATTTATTCCCCTTATTACTTGGCATAGAAAGAATACTTAAAAATAATCTTTTAAGCCAACCATTACATTTGTGAGATAAATCACTTGTCCCCATCATCACCCCACCCCCATGTAATTAGGAAAAGAATTGTAAGAACTTAATTAAATTAACTGGTAATATTTTACCCTTGGTCAAATAGGGCATATAGCCATTATTTTTATTTCACTTTTCAAAAGCAGAATATTGGACAAATCATAAATCTCATTTCCAAAAGGTCCTCGATCACCTCATTGCTCCCTTAATTACTTCTCCCATCTAGTGGGCACAATAAGAATTACTTCTCAGGTGGCTAATATTCAGTATATTATTAAATTAAATTAAAATCTGGCTTTAAATTTTCAATAACACTGATACCTGCAACTCTGAAACATTGTTGATTCAATTTTAACTCTGGTTGATTTTAATTTACCATCAAGTCCCCAATGTATTTAAATTTGAAAAAGCATATTGTTTTGCCTTGATTACATTTACCAATGAAATGCACCACCTTTATAAAAAAACTTCACTATTACCATAACAAACTTGAGTTTACATAATTTATATCTACTAAAATACTACGTGCTACATTCCAACACTGAAAGAAATACCATAAAAGATTTCAGTCAGCATGCAAAAATCTCTGTCTCTATCAAGCAAGCCGACTTCAGACCAGAAAATATCAACAAACCTCATCTGAGGGTGGCTTTCCCATCTTTCAAGATACCTTACTTAGTAAGAAATTCAAAGAACCAAAGAGCAGACAAAGAATGGAAAATGGTGAATGGAGAGAGAGAAATATCAAAAACTTATTTCTTTCCCCACCTCATTTTCCAGTCTGCATTCTTCTCTCTCCACTTCAGTCTCATAAGAACTTAAGAAAATAGGAGTAGGCCAAGCTGGCTCCTTGTGTCTACCCAGCATTCAATATCAACGCAACTGATCTAAATGAGTCCTCAACTCCTCTTCTGCACCAGATTTACACAGCCCTCAATTTCAATATTAAAAATTTATCCATCTCCATGCAAATATAGTAAAATCCTCTTTGTCCAGATGTAAAGCAACTGGCAGTCTCAACAACCAGCAAAACAAAATCTCAAAAAAATAAACAGGTAAAAAATATGAAAGTTTAAAATCGGCGTCCCCTTGTGGTCAGGTCTGCATCATGCAGCTCACAACCTCAAACAATCGGAAACTTATCTCATCCGGCATCTACCAATCCCAATTGGTGCCAGATACTAAAGGATTAATTGGAGGAAGAAGCTGATTGGAGCAAGAGAGGTCAGGTGACCTGAGGATTGGCAGCAATTTGCATTTAAAAAGGGGCGAGGTAGCAGCTAGAAGCTAATTGAAGGAAGAAGCTGAGTATCACGACAAAAGTAAAGGAAGAGGTCAATGAGGGAGTAGTCATGCTTTGGTGAGAACTGGTAAGAGGTGAGGGATAAGGGCCATCCTTTTTAAGAAACAAAAAGGATTCAAAAAGGTAGGTGCAGGTAAAGGCAGGCTTTATATATATTTTTTTCCTCTAGTCGTAAACAGTGGGATTGGCGACCACTGTTAAAGAATTGGAGCCAGAGTTAATGTTAGATGACTCTGGACCATTCGGGAGGCAGAGGAAGTCATAGACAGGAATTCAGGGACACTATCACACCTAGTAGGTAAGAGGAGTGTAGAACGATGACAATCAGGAGAAGGAAAAAGAACAGACAGGCAGTGTAGGGCACCCCAGGGCCATTTTCCTCAATAACAACTACTGTATACCATTTTGTATACTATTGGGGAGGATGACCTACCAGGGACAAGCCTCAGTGATCAGGTCTATGACACAGAGTGTGGTCCTGTGATTAAGAAGGGAAGGGAGGAGAAGTGAACTGTAGTAATAGGGGATTCCATAGTTAAAGGGACAGATAAAGAGGTTCTGTGGAAGAGATTGAGTTTCCCAGATGATACATTGCCTCACTGGTGCCAGGGTCTGATCTATCTCAGATTGACTTCAAGGCCTTCTCAGGAGGGAAGGTAAACAGCCAGATGTCATAGTCCATGTAGGGGCAAATGATGTGGGTAGGAAGGCTGGGGAGGTCTTAAATGGAGAGTTCAGTGAGTTAGGGGCTAGGTTGAAGGACTGGACCTCCAGGGTAGTGATCTCAGGACAGTTACCAGTTCCACATGCTAGTGAGGTTAGAAATAGGAGGAAAATGCAGATTAACATGTGGCTAAAGACTTGACATGGTGCAGGAGGGAGGGCTTCAACTTTCTGGATCATTGGGCTCTCCTCCAGGGAAGGTGGGACCTGTTCAGATGTGGCAGTTTGCATCTGAACTGGAGGGGGACTAATAACCTTGCAGGAAGGTTTGCTAATTTGCTAATTGGGTTTAAACTAGATTTGCAGGGAGGATGGGAACCAGAGTGCCAAAGCAGATAGGAGCTGAGGCGGGAAAGGAAGATGTGAAAAATTATATGTACCATTAGAAGTCAACAGGTTGTATGTGGTGGAAATGTTCTCGGGTACATCTATTTCAATGCAAGGAGTACTGTAAGAAAGGCAGATGAGCATGGAGCATAGATTGCCACATGGAATTATGACATTGTGGCCATTAGTGAAACTTGGTTGGAGAGGGGCAGGACTGGCAGATCAATGTTCCGGGCTTCCATTGCTTTAGATGCGATAGAATGGGATGGGGGGGGTGATGAAAGGGAGAGGAGTGACATTGCTCGTCAGGGAAAATTGACAGATGTGTTTTGGCAGGTAAGACCAGAGAGATTGTTTACTGAGGCTATAATGGGTGGAGGTGAGAAATGGGTAAGGAGTGACCACCCTCATGGGATTGTATTACAGACTCCCCAGTAGTCAGCGAGAATTGGAGGAGCAAATCTGAAGAGACATAGTAGACAACTGCAGGACACATAAGATTGTTATAGTAGGGGATTTTAATTTTCCACATATTGAGTGGGACTCCCATACTGTAAAAGGACTGGAAGGCCTGGAGTTTAATAAATGTGTACAGGAAAGTTTTCGACATCAATATACAGAAGTACCAACTAGAGAGAATGCAATACTGGATCTCCTATGATGGAACAAGGCAGGAGAGGTGAGAAGTTTGTGTCGGGAACATTTTGTGTACAGTGATCATAATGCCATTAGTTTCAAGTTAATTATGGAGAAGAATAGGTTTAGGCCTCAGGTCAAGATTCTACATTGGAGAAAGGCAAATTTTGAGGAAATGAGAAAGGATCTAAAATGTGATTAGTTGTTTTGAGAGTAGTGTTTGTATGTTCTTGTCAGGATTAAAAGCAAGGATCACAGGTATAGGGAACCTTGGTTCCCAAGGGGAATTGGAATCTAGTTCGGAAGAGAGAGAGTTTTATAATAGGTGTAGACAACATGGTGCAAATGAGGCATTTGAGGCATATATATAAAAAAGCAAGAAACCCTCAAAAAAGAAATCAGGAAGATTTAAAAAAAAAGACGGGGTTGCTTTGACAGACAATGTGAAGGAAAATACTAAGATTTTTTTTACAGGTATTTTAAGAGCTAAAGGATAGTAAGGGACAAAACTGGTCCCCTTGAAAATTGGAGTGGTCGGGTTTGTATGGAGACACAGGGAATGGGGAGATCTTAAAAGTTTTTTTTTAATCAATATTCACTCAAGAAACAGTCAGAGTTGTGGGAAGTAAGGAAAACAAGCAGTGAGGTCATGGAACATGCACAGATTAAAGAGAAAGTGTTTGCTGTCTTAAAGCAAGTAAGGGTAGATAAATCTCAAGGCCCTAACAAGATATTCCATTGGACCTTGAGAAAGGCTAATGTATAATAATTGCAGGGGCTCTGGCAGAAATATTTAAAATGACCTTAGCCACAAGTGTAGTGCCAGAGGATTGGAGGGTAGCTCACATTGTTCTGTTTATTTTTTTAAAAGTCCAAAATTAACCCTGGAAATTATAGGCTGGTGAGCCTAACGTCAGTATTAGGTAAATTATTGGAATTGTTCTAAAAAAATTGGATATAGTTATTTGAATAGTGTTACGAGCCCAGAGGGCCCCAAAACCAAGCAGCAATAGATATTCACCAAGACAAATGGTGACTTAAACACAAGTTGTTTTTAATTATCTTTCAACATGAAAACAGAATCACACTTTAACTTATTACTATTGACTTACTTAACCCCCTTCTAATTCTAAGCGCACATGTATGTAGTGTGTGTAAGTTCAGAAAAGTTCTTTGGTTCACAGTCCAATCTCACTTCTCATTCCTCCAAGTTCACTGGTTGCAGGAAATTCATATACTGTGCATTTATAAAGTTCTCCAGGCTTTGGTGCTTGTAAGGTAAATGGTTACCACTCAGGAAGGTTCTTGTCGGTTTTCAGAGAGAGATTTGTTGTACGATGGACCACCAGCCACTTCAGTGTCTTGCTTTTTTAATTTGGTTATGTATTCCATTAATATTTAGAGTCATATAGTTCAGCGTAGCCATTTTATATTTTGTTTATCTTCTCTTTCCGTTTTTCCATCATTACCTTTCCTCCTTTTCCATTTCTGTTTTCTTATTTTCAACTCTTTACCAGACAACATTCCTACAACATCCAACATTTTCCTTATTCTCCTATTTCTATCTTCTTTATCCCCAATCTCCCCTTCCCCTCCTGAGTTGCCCTTTATCCCTTGTCGGACAACCACATCTCCCCTCTCCATTTGGATTTGCGAATCCACTCGCAAGCGTCAACTGATTTTGCAGTGACCGCTCTTTTCCCCCCACCCAGCCCCCCCCAGAAAAGATTTCGTTTTTTATATGTCACAAAGGTCACTCTTTTAGTTCCCTCCTTATTCTCTCTATTCCATTACCTTCCCTTATTAATTCTTGTCTATACTTTCTATGTTTTCCTCTAATTACAGATACTTTCACATATGCCCGTTGTCTCTATTCACTCTTATACCTCTTTACCCGCATACATATCAATCGTGGTCATTTTTACCCTCCTTACCCGTCTTCATCCCTCAGTCTATTTTTGTCTTTACCCACATACATATCAATCGTGATAATTTTTGCTCTCATTACCCGTCTTCATCCCTCAGTCTATTTTTGTAATTGTTCTGCAAATTTTCGTGCTTCTTCTGGATCCGAGAATAGTCTGTTTTGTTGTCCTGGAATAAATATTTTCAATACCGCAGGATGCTTCAGTGTAAATTTATATCCTTTCTTCCATAAAATCGCTTTTGCTGCATTGAACTCTTTTCTCTTCTTTAGGAGTTCAAAGCTTATATCTGGATAAATGAAGATTTTTTGCCCTTTATACTCCAGTGGTTTGTTGCCCTCTCTTACTTTTTCCATTGTCTTCTCCAGCACCTTTTCTCTTGTAGTATATCTTAGGAATTTTACTACAATAGATCTTGGTTTTTGTTGTGGTTGTGGTTTAGGGGCCAATGCTCTATGTGCCCTTTCTATTTCCATTTCTTGCTGTAGTTCTGGACATCCTAGGGCCTTAGGGATCCATTCTTTTATAAACTCCCTCATATTCTTGCCTTCTACATCTTCCTTAAGGCCCACTATCTTTATGTTATTTCTTCTGTTATAATTTTCCATTATATCTATTTTTTGGGCTAGTAATTCTTGTGTCTCTTTAGTTTTTTTATTAGATTCCTCCAATTTCTTTTTTAAGTCTTCTACCTCCATTTCTGCTGCTATTGCCCGTTCTTCCATCTTGTCCATTTTTTTCCCCATTTCTGTTAAGGTCATATCCATTTTATTTATTTTCTTTTCTGTGTTGTTTATTCTTCTTCTTAAATCATTGAATTCCTGTGTTTGCCATTCTTTAAATGACTCCATGTATCCTCTAACAAGAGCAAGTACCTCCTTTACCTTGCCTATCTTTTCTTCTTCTATTTCCCTGTACTCTTCCTCTTCCTCTTCTTCTTCCTCTAGGTTGACCATCTGTTGTTTCTTTGCTGCCCTTTCCTCCTCTTCTTTCTTGTTTCCATTGTCTTCTGTGGTGTCTTCTTGCTGCAGGTGTTCTGCAGCTGTCGTTGCCGGCTGTGGAGATCGACTCCCCAGCTGGTCCCCCCTCCCGTCGGTGTGTTTTTTTGTATGCGCATCGCGCATGCGCGAGGAGTCGCGCATGCGCGGTTGCGCACTTTTACTCGGCTCTGTGAGCCATTGTTGTAGTTCTCTTTCTACCGACCTGAGGTAGTGGGGTCTTCTCTCCGCAGCGGGCCTCTTCGGACAGGTAAGGCCTTCACCTTTTTCCTCCGTTGTCTTCTCTTCCTCTCTTCTTTCCGTTGATTTTGATTTTTCTCCTTTTGTCTCCATCTTCTTTCCACCTTTATATTCACTTTTCTTTAACTTGTATTTCTGTGCCTTTGTATTTTCTCTCGTTTTTCCCGACTTTTCTGGAGAGGGCTGGAGTTCACCGTCCGGCCACTACTCCATCACGTGACTCCTCCCCACTTCAGTGTCTTGCTGATGAAACTTGCCCCCTCTGGGTTCTCCAAATGATAACCTCTTTCTTTCAGGTCACCAGAGTACCTTTTTGTTTCTCTTATTCCAAGTGAAACATTAGACAGCCAGTCCTCTCCTCTTGCATGAACCACAAGGCTGAATCAAGCACTTGCAACCCATCTTCCACATGGGGTTTTCCACAAGCTTGCCAGTTTGTCCTGTTCCAGTCCCACTTGCTGCTGGTGGTGGTAACACTGTAGAAGTGATCTCTGTCTCTTTCTCTCTCTCAGAGAAAGCCTGTTAAACTCTCTCTACTTGCAAAACCACATGACCTTCTTAGAACAGCTCCACACAATCTGTGGCTCCAACAAGATCTTTCATCTGTTGTCTTTTTGTAAACAACAATACATTAGTGAAGTCTCTTGGGCACTCTCCAAAGCTCTTGCAAAAGCTGTGAAGCCGAAGAGTCGAGCATTAGTAGAGCTCCAGTATTTCAAATAAGATCTGTTTTAAAGTGTTTGTATGTGACCTACTCTAACAAACCTTTCCCAATTTATCTCCCAAAAACTATGTCACAATAGCCAGAAACTGACTAGAGATAGTCAACCTGGCTTTGTGCATAGTAGGTCTTGTAGAGTTTTTCGAGGAGGTTACCAGGAAAGTTGACGAAGGATGTTGTCTATATGGACTATAGTAAGGCCTTTGACAAGGTTCCACATGGGAGGTTAGTCAGGAAAGTTCAGACGCTAGATCTTCATAGTGAAGTACTGAACTAGATATGACAAAGGCTAGATGGGAGAAGCCAGAGAGTCGTGGTGGATGATTGCTTCTCTGACTGGAGGCCTGTGATTAGTGTTGTGCCTCAGGGATCAGTGCTGGGACCACTGTTGTTTGTCATCTATATCAACGAGCTGGATGAAAATGTGGTAAATTGGATCAGCCAGTTTGCTGATGACACAAAGATTGGAAGCGTTATGGACAGTGAAGAAGGTTTTCAAAGCTTGCAGAGAAATCTGGACCAGCTGGAAAAATGGACTGAAAAATGGCAGATGGAATTTAATACAGACAAGTGTGAGGTGTTGCATTTTGGAAGGACAAACCATGAAATGACCTTCACAATAAATGGTAGGGCACTGAGGAGTCCTGTAGATCAAGGGGGATCTGGGATTAGATACATAATTCTATGAACGTGGTGTTACAGGTAGATTGGGTTGTAGAGAGATCTTTTGGCATTATTGGCCTTTTCAATCGAAGTATTGAGTATAGGAGTTGGGATGTTACAGTAAAGTTGTAAAAGACATTAGGGAGGCCAAACTTGAAGTATTGTGTGCAGTTCTGGTCAGAAAACTACAGAAAAGCTATCAACAAGATAGAAAGAGTGCAAAGATTTACTAGGACATTGCCCAGGCTTCAGGAACTGAGTTACAGGGAAAGGTTAAACAGGTTAGGATTTTATTCCCTGGAGTGTAGAAGGTTCAATCGTAATCTCTTGTGCTGTATCTGTCCAGATTGCATATTCTGCTCATTCTACCATGAGCTTCCTCCAGGTGCCCTAGTTTCCTCCTAAACCAGTGGTTCTCAACCTTTTTGTTTCTACTCACATATCACTTTAAATATTCCCAATGCCCTAAGTGCTCTGTGATTAGTAAGGGATTGCTTAAGGTGGTATGTGTGTGGAAAGAAAAATTTTGAAAACCATTGTTTTAATCGTGCCTAAATGACTCATTATGTGTACATTTCATAACTCCAAAGGAAATGGGCCAATGTCAATTTTTCCCAAGCAAAATAGTTCAGTAACAATTGAGTCTAGAGCAGAGATTCTCAACTTTTCCTTCCCACTTACATACCACCTTAAGCAATTCCTTACTAATCACAGAACACATAGCATAGGGATTACTTAAAATGATATGTAAGTGGAAAGAAAAAGGTTGAGAATCACTGTCCTAAACTCAGCAAGCAGTTTACTGATTAAATTGTTAAGAGCAAATTGCCTTGTCTCTAGATGAGTGCTGGGGGGAGTTGATGGAAATGTGAGGAGAAATACAAGGGAGGAATTTGGATTGCTCATGACTATACAATCTGCTTGATTATAAGGAAATATGGAAAAAATGTATTGAGTATTATTAAGTCACGCCTTAGCCTCCTTTGTTCCCTAGAAAACAGATCCTCACTATACAAACTCTCCTTTTAGCCCAAGCCCTCCTGTCCAGGCAACATCCCTGTGAATCTTTTGTACACCATCTCGAGCTTAATCACATCCTTCCTACAACCTGATGAGCAGGACTGCAATAAACTCTCCAAGTGCAGCCTCCCCAACAATTCTGCATTCAATGCCTCGGCCAATAAAGGCAAGCTTTCTTCATCACTCTCCCTGTGTTGCCATTTTCTTTTTTTCTTTTTTTTTAAATTTTTTATTTTTCACACCATAAATCACATTAGCCATGATGTACACTATTTCTTTTTCACACATATACAGTGACTTTTTTTCCCACCCCCCCTCCTCCCAAGCCACCCCCCCCACCCCCCCTCTCATCCATTTTAGATATACAATCTAGGTTGCATTAAGCCAGTCAGACAATGTTGTCATTCAACAAAAATACACCCGAAATTCTACTGAGTCCATTCTTTTCTTTCCTTCTCCTTCCATCAACTTAGGTAATGTTTGTCCCCGGTAGGTTTTCGCTATTGTATTTAATGTAAGGCTCCTATACTTGTTCGAATATTCAATATTACTTCTTAACCTATGTTATTTTTTCTAATGGAATACATTTATTCATTTAAGTTTAGTAGTTTCTTCCTTTTAATTTGGTTATGTATTCCATTAATATTTAAAGTCATATAGTTCAGCGTAGCCCTTTTATATTTTGTTTATCTTCTCTTTCCGTTTTTCCATCATTACCTTTCCTCCTTTTCCATTTCTGTTTTCTTATTTTCAACTCTTTATAAGACAACATTCCTACAACATCCAACATTTTCCTTATTCTCCTATTTCTATCTTATTTATCCCCAATCTCCCCTTCCCCTCCTGAGTTGTCCTTTATCCCTTGACGGACAACCACATCTCCCCTCTCCATTTGGATTTGCGAATCCTCTTGCAAGCGTCAACTGATTTTGCAGTGACCGCTATTTCCCCCCGCCCCCCCAGAAAAGATTTCACTTTTCATATGTCACAAAGGTCACTCTTTTAATTCCCTCCTTATTCTCTCTATTCCATTACCTTCCCTTATTAATTCTTGTCTATACTATTTTCCTCTAAGTACAGCTACATTCACGTATGCACATTCTCTATTCACTCTTATACCTCTTTACCCGCATACATATCAATCGTGATCATTTTTACTCTCATTACCCGTCTTCATCCCTCAGTCTATTTTTGTCTTTACCCACATACATATCCATCGTGATCATTTTAACTCTCATTACCCGTCTTCCTCCCTCAGTCTATTTTTGTAATTGTTCTGCAAATTTTCGTGCTTCTTCTGGATCCGAGAATAGTCTGTTTTGTTGTCCTGGAATAAATATTTTCAATACCGCTGGATGCTTTAGTATAAATTTATACCCTTTCTTCCATAAAATCGCCTTTGCTGTATTGAACTCTTTTCTCTTCTTTAGGAGTTCAAAACTTATATCTGGATAAATGAAGATTTTTTGCCCTTTATACTCCAGTGGTTTGTTGCCCTCTCTTTTTCCATTGTCTTCTCCAGTACCTTTTCTCTTGTAGTATATCTTAGGAATTTTACTACAATAGATCTTGGTTTTGTTGTGGTTGTGGTTTAGAGGCCAATACTCTATGTGCCCTTTCTATTTCCATTTCTTGCTGTAGTTCTGGACATCCTAGGGTCTTAGGGATCCACTCTTTTATAAACTCCCTCATATTCTTGCCTTCTTCATCTTCCTTAAGGCCCACTATCTTTATGTTATTTCTTCTGTTATGGTTTTCCATTGTATCTATTTTTTGAGCTAGTAGTTCTTGTGTCTCTTTAGTTTTTTTATTAGATTCCTCCAATTTCTTTTTTAAGTCTTCTACCTCTATTTCTGCTGCTACTGCCCACTCTTCCATCTTGTCCATTTTCTTTCCCATTTCTGTTAAGGTCATCTCTATTTTATTTATTTTCTCTTCTGTGTTGTTTATTCTTTTTCTTAAATCCTTAAATTCCTGTGTTTGCCATTCTTTAAATGACTCCATGTATCCTTTAATAAGAGAAAGTATATCCTTTATCTTGCCTTTCTTTTCTTCTTCTATTTCACTGTACTCTTCCTCTTCCTCTTCTTCCTCTGGGTTGGCCATCTGTTGTTTCTTTGGTGCCCTTTCCTCCTCTTCTTTCTTGTTTCTATTGTCTTCTGTGGTCTCTTCTTGCTGCAGGTGTTCTGCAGCTGTCGTTGCCGGCTGTGGAGATCGACTCCCCAGCTGGTCCCCCCTCCCGTCGGTTTTTTTTTATCATGCGCATCGCACATGCGCGATTCTTCGCGCATGCGCGGTTGCGCACTTTTACTCGGCTCTGCGAGCCATTTTTGTAGTCCATTATTTACCGACCTGAGGGAGCGCGTTTCTCTCTCCGCAGCGGGCCTCTTCGGACAGGTAAGGCCTTCACCTTTTTCCTCCTTTGTCTTCTCTTCCTCTCTTCTTACCGTTGCTTTCGATTTTTCTTTTTATGTCACCATCTTCTTTCCACCTTTATACTCACTTTTCTGTAACTTTTATTTCTGTGCCTTTATGTTTTCCTTTGTTTTTCCCGACTTTTCTGGAGAGGGCTGGAGTTCACCGTCCGGTCACTACTCCATCACGTGACTCCCCTCCCTGTGTTGCCATTTTCAAAGAACTATGCATTTGTATCCCCAAGTCTCACTGTTCAATTAAAGCACTGGCAGGCCTCTGACATTCACTATGTATGTCATGATCTAGTGCAACTTTCCAAAATGCATCATGTGATACTCAGAGGCAAATTCCATCAGCAGTTTCCTTGCCTACATCCCAGTACATCGAGTTAACCTGAGATGACCATTTCACTGTCCATTATACCATTAATTTTGGTGTCTCCTGCAAAATATCACATCATGCCACCTTCATTTTTTCCAAATCATGAATAAATATGAGGAACAATTTAAAGACCAAGCATAGATCCCTACAGGTCTCCAAGCAACCCTCCACCATCACTCTCTGGCTCCTATCTAATTGGTATCCAATTTGTAAGCTCACCCAAGATGCAATGTGTTGAGGACATTATGTGATGCCATGAGGTGCAAAACACAACCTCATAACTCCCATGAGATTAGTTTAAAAAGTACCTATATAGAAAAGTTTTTTTTAAAGAAAACTACTTTAAAGTTAGTATAAAACATCTAACTAAATTTTTATAATGTCACCTAAGAAGTAGAAGAGAAGAAAAAAAGAAACTGGGCCTACCTTAGCATCAAAGTAGGCCGCTGAGGTATTCTCTCGATCCACAGGTGAGGACCCGGGAGAAGGACCTTCCTCCAGAGCCTTCTTTGCATTGACTCGTAAAGATGGCACCGGAGGGGAAACTAAAACTGCATTGCATGTGTGCAAGAAGTCGGGCATGCGCGGTGCAGTAGAAAAGGTTGAGAAAAAAAACTCAAGGTCACTTAAAGAGGCAGTCTGGAGTGTCAACTTCAGAATATGAAGGAGACACGAGTCCAGTGGAAGAAACTTCAGAAGAGTATGAAAGTGAAGAGGAGCAGACCAGAGGGAAGAAAAAGATTTTTGAGAAAGAAATAAGTAAGATTAAATCAAAAAATAATCAACTTCAAATCGAAATTAATTTGTCTTTGGAAAATCATTTTAAATTGTTGTCTGAAGAATTGAAGCAAGTTAAAACAGATTTGACATTTCAAGTGGAAGATGCAGTGGTGATGAATAACGTTTCACAAAGAATAAATAAGTTGGAAAATAAGGTTCGAGATGTTTGAGAGGAAGTGCAGCATATTGAAGATTGATTTAATATGTCTGAAGATTCTATGACTAGTTTAATCTGAATGTATGAAAAACTGCTGGAGAAAGATGACACATTGGAAAATTATCACAGAAGAAATAATGTTAAAATAGTGGGATTATCTGAAGGTAAAGAAGGAGAAGACCTGATATGATGTTTTTTTCAAGAATGGATACTGAAGATATTTGGAGAGGAACATTTTGAAGACAAGATTTTAATTGAAAGAGCCCATAGAGCTTTAAGACCAAAGCCAGGTCCGAGCCAGAGACCCTGATCTATACTGGTTAGATTTTTGAACAACCAGGAGAGAGAGAGGCTTCTAGGTTTGGTGATGAAAAGGGCTATGGAATATGGACCTTTGAACAATGAAGGGGATAAGATTTTCTTTTATCCAGATTGGAGTCAAACTTTTTTAAAGAAAAGGAGAAAATTTAACCCAGTTTAGTATGATGAAGGTTACAGATTTATATTGCATTATCCTGCTATTTTGAAAATGTTTGTACCAGGTCCACAGAATATTTTATTATCAAATTTTGTTCAAGTCGAAGAATATGCTCAGAGTTTGTCCAAAGTCCAAGTAACAGGAAGCACTGATTTGCTGCAATTAATTCAATATACAGGAAGGAGGATTTTTTACCCTTTTTTTCTGATGGATGAAGAATTGATATTAGATGGCATTGGTTGATTAAATCAAATTCCACCCCCACCCCCGCAGGGTTCAGGGGATATGTTAAGTTGCATGTGTTTTCGTGGCTTAGCCAGGACCCGTACAATGAAAGGAGGTAGTAGTGCTGGCTCTTGCAGAACTTAATGGGGGAGATCTTTGTTTCTTTTTCTTTTTTTCCTCTTTTAATAATTAAACATGTTGTATGTAATCTGAACTATTTTAATGTTTTTGGATTGCAGATGATGACGCTCGGATGATACTAAATTATTTTATGGGAATTCTTCCTGGATGGGAATGAATGAAAAGGGATTTGAAAAGCAGGTAAAAAATAAAGCAATTAAGATTATGTTTTATTATTAATGGGATTAACATGAAAATAAAAAGAGAGAAAATTTTGTCTTGCATTAAGAAATTAAGAGTGAATATTGCTTTAAACTCATTTAACTGAAAAAGATCACCTAAAACTGAAAAGAGATTGGGTAGATCAAGTAGTCTTTTCTTCATTTTAATTCTAAAGACAGGGGAGTGGTGATTTTATTTAATTAAAATTTACCAATTAAAGTTCAGAGTATGACTATGGATCCTGCAGGTAGATATATAATGGTAAATTGACGAATGGACTTTATTAAGTATATATGCACTGAATTTAGATGATGAAAAAATTATACAAGATACTTTTTTTAAATTTGTCAGATGTTTATGAAAATATTTTAGTAGGAGGTGATTTCAATTTTTATTTGAATCCTTTATTACATAGATCATCAAGAACAATAGTTAAATCTAAAGCTATGTTATATTTGATGAAGGATTTAAATTTAGTTGATATATGGAGAAAGAAATATCTCAGGTATAGAGATTATTCCTTTTATTCTAATAGATTTGATACATACGCTAGAATTGATTTATTTATTTTCAGCTCAAAATCAATTGAATATTGATTATAAAGCAAGAATAATAACAGATCATTCTCCACTACTGATGGAATTGGAGTTTACTGAAAAACAGCAGTCAGTATATAGATGGGAATTAAATTCTTTGTTATTAAAGAGAGAAGATTTTTGTGTTTTGATAAGACAGCATATTGAATTATTTTGTGATACTAATTTACATTCAACAGAGGATAAGTTTATTTTATGGGATGTATTAAAAGTTCTTTGTGAGGACATATTAGAGTTTTATTTCCAAAATTAAAAAGGATTATATAAGAGATGTAGATAAATTAGAAAAAGAAATAACAATATTGGAAAAGGATACTCAAAAATCACCGTCAGAGGATAAACACAGGCATTTAATTAATAAGATGTTACAATTTAACACAATGTCGACTTATAGAACAGAGAAAATGATCCTTAGATCTAAACAGAAATATTATGAATTGGGGGAAAGATCTCAAAGTTCTGGCTTGGCAATTAAAGCAGAACGATTAATGCAATACAATGAGATAATAAGAAAATGACATTTAAACCACAAGGGAGTTTTATGAAAAATTATACACTTCAGAATTATTACAGGATGAAACTATTAGATATAATTATTTGTCGCAAATAACATTACCTAGACTAACTGAGATAGATAAAAATGATTTGGACAGACCGTTTACTGAGCAAGAACAAAGAACTTCATTATTTACAAAATAATAAGTTGTAGCAGGGTCGGTACGGTTATAGCTCAAGTTAGAAAGAAGACTCGCACACCAAGGGAGTATAATCGACACTGGCTTTATTGGGTTGCATTTCCGTCTTTTATAGGCAGCTGGCCTTGTCACCACCGGGGCATGACTTGAGCAAGGCCGGCTGCTGATTGGTTGTCCCAGATGCACAGGCTTAGATTGGACACCCTGCAATCTGCTGGTTGTTATTAGCTGATTCGACCACTATTCCTGCAGCCTATGGGAGTGGGCGTCTCATCCCACATGTTGTCTGCCTGATCATTGTGTTCGACGACTGTTTGCTTTGTCAGCCCATGGAGTGAGCCGTGGGTTGCTATACAACTCCACCCTCTGAATGAGTGATTGGGACACTGTCTTTTGGTGGCCAACCCCTGCGCTGTGGTGTCAGGTGAGTAACTGGGTGGTTAAGGTCCAAGTGGGCCGGTTTCAGCTGGTCACAGCGTGGAAGTCTCCTCCCTTCCCCCAACATCCAACTCGCAGATGGAGCCATTGTGTCTGATGACATGGTATAGCCCTTCGTAAAGTAATTGAAAGTGTGGCTGGTGGGCCACACGTCAGACAAAAACGTAGTGACAGTCTGCAAAGATTTTTGGGACAAAGGCGCTGGCTTGCTGGGTCCAGTGAGCCCAGACACTCATGCAGTCGAGACCATGTAGCCCCCAGGAGCTCCCCAAGTCCTCGGAAGCAGCCACAAATTCACGTGGGATGACTAGGGGCATGCCATGGATCAACATGGCAGAGGAAGCGTCGGGATCCTCCTTTGGGGCAGTGCGGATTCCTAGCAGGACCAAAGGGAGTTCGTCAGCCCAGTTTGGTCCAGTGAGTTGGGTCATCAGAGCTGTCTTCAGGTGCCTGTGGAACTTCTTCACCAGCCTGTTGGCCTGCAGATGATGTGCTGTGGTGTGGTGGAGTTGAGTCCCCAGGGCATTTGCCAAGGTGGTCCACAGGCTGGAAGTGAATTGGCACCACCCTGTCAGATGTTGTATTCGGGGACCCCAAAATGTGCCACCCAGGTGTTCAGTGATGCCAGTGCACATGTCTCCGTGGAGATTTCAGGCAGTGGCACTGCTTCTGGCCATCTAGTCATCCGGTTGACCATGGTCAATAGATAACGTGCACCTCTGGATACAGGTAGGGGCCCCACAATGTCTATGTGCATGTGGCTGAAATGGTGGTGCGCTGGTTCAGAAGGCTGCGGAGGGGCTTTAATGTGGGTCTGGACCTTGGATGCCTGGAACTGAGTACATGTTTTGACCCACTGAGTTATCTCTTTATAGAGGCCGTGCCAGACATACCTGTTGGCCACCATTCCAACTGTAGTCCTGATAGTGGGGTGAGTCAAATTGTGGACGGAATCAAAAACTCACCTCTCCTTGTGATTGGAATGACAGGGCATGATTTACCTGTCAAGGTGTCATAGAGCCACGTTTGGTTACCTGGGGTGATCTGGATGTCCTCCAGTTGCAGGCCGGTAAGTGCTGTCCAGGATGTCAGGGCCACATAGTTGATACCCGGGCAGGGTCATGCACTGCTAGGATAGCCGGACAGGATAGGGCATCAGCTACCATGTTGGACTTGCCAGCAATATGTTCAATGTCCATTGAAAATTCAGTTATATAAGACAGGTGCCGCTGTTGCCTGGCTGACCACTGGTCTGACACCTTGCTGAAAGCAAAGGTAAGTAGTTTATGGTCTGTGAAAATTATGAACTTCCTGCCCTCCAGAAAGTTACAGAAATACCGAATTGCCAGATATAACACCAACAGCTTCTTATTAGAGGCACTGTACTTTAGCTCTGGTGGCCTGAGAAAGGCCAGTAGATACCACTGTTTGTTAACCAGTTGCTCAAGTGCACACCGTACCACTGTTGGAGGTGTCTACCGTGAGGGTAGTTGGGTCATCTGTCCTGGGATGCACAAGGAGGGTGGCTTTGGCTAGCACGTCTCTGGTTGCTTGGAAAGCCTTGGTCACCTAAGTCCATTGAATGTCTTTACTGGTCCCTGCCATGAGGGGGAAATAGAAGGTTCATGATGCGGGTCACTGCAGGTATGAAGTAATGATAAAATTTGACCATACTTGCAAACTCTTATAGTCCCTTCACAGTCGTTGATATGGGGAAGAAACAAATAGTATCCATTTTGAACCCATGTTGGTCAATGCAATGGCCCAGGAAATTAATTGTTTCTCAGCCAAATTGGCATTTGGCAGGATTGATAGTTAAACCGACCTCACTTAGCCAGGAGAACAATAGTCTTAAGTGAGCAGCATGTTAGATCCGGTTGTGACTGGCTATTAAAATGTCATCGAGGTAGATGAAGGTGAAGTAAAGATCCCGGCCCAATACGTCCATCAATGTTTGGAAAGTCTGAGCCGTGTTTTTAGCCCGAATAGCATGCGGAGGTATTCATACAATCCAAAGAGGGTTATGATGGCAGTTTTTGGAATGTCATCGGGGTGAACTTGAATCTGATGATAACCCCTGATGAGGTTCCCCTTAGACTATATCCATACCCCTTGCAGGTTAACGGTGAAATCCTGGATATGGGGAAAGGAATAGCTGTTGGGTGTGGTGGCCTCGTTAAGGCGGTGGTAGTCTATGCACAGCCTCCAACCTCCCGCTGCCTTAGGTATGATATGGAAGGGGGAGGCCCATGGGCTATCGGAACACCGCACATTGCGGAGTTCCTCCGTCCTCCAAAACTCTTTAGCCAGGTTGAGTTTCTCAGGGGGAAGATGCCAAGCTCTGCCGTGGAGGGGAGGGCCCAATGTAATAATATGGTGTCTCACCCTGTGTTTGGGTTCTGAATTGAAATGGGGCATAGTGATGGAGGGAAATTCCAATAAGACTCAAGCGAATTTGTTGTCGGCAGTACTCACCAAGTGGGTTAGTAAGTTCAGTGCCCTTGAGTGAGTGCCTGAAATGTCTGGGCATGTACCAGCCAACACCCCTTAATGTCTACCATAGCGAGTTAGCTCTCAGGAAATCAGCACCCAGTAACGGTTGTTGTATGGCTACCACTGTAAACTTCCAGGTGAATTGTCTGTCCCCAAAGCAGAAGGAAATTGTTCGGGTGTCAAATGTCCGAATGTTCGAGCCATTTGCTGCTTGGAGCTCTCGGCCCACCTTACCGCTGCGAACCTCAAGGCTAGACGGGGAGAGGACACTGTACTGTGCCCCAGTGTCCATCAAAAAAAATGTTGGCCCAACAGGAAGTCTTGGATGTGGAGGAAGCTTTGCAGTTGGCCAGTCGTCACATCCATTAACGAAGGCCGGCCTTGGCATTTTCCTGGAATGAGCAGGGGGAGTAGCATCAACGGGCCTCAGTACCCCACTATTTATGATAGAAACAGTGCTTCTCACTGGTGGGGTGTGATAATGGGGTGGTCAGTTGGACAGTGGGCAAGAGGTGTGGCCATCGTTGAGAGCAAACATGTCAATTAGAGTGGAAGGGGCCGCACGCTTGCACTTATTAGATAGCTCCTTGATGGCCACATACTCCACTTGCTCCAGGGGATGCTAGAGGAAGTCAATGATGTGGGTGGCAGTATCCTGATCGAGGGAGCTGACCATGTGGTAGTAGTGCGTGTTGTTTGCAGAGATTTGTTGAATGGCAAACTGCGCTTCGGCTTGCTGGAACCACACCCATGGTTGAGACGTCCAGAAGCCTGGCAGCTTCAACGCCACAGTGGAGATTGTAGGCTGTTCCTCCATTGTTGGGTTCAAAGCGCCGTTTGGACCAGTCGGGGTCACCACTATAGCAGGGTCACTACAGTTATATCTTGGGTTATAACTCGAGGTAGAATGAAGACTCGTACACCAAGGGAGTGTAATTGATGCTGCATTTATTGGGCTGCTGCTCTGCCTTTTATAGGCAGCTGGTCATGTCACCACTGGGGCGTGCTTCAGCAAGGCCAGCTGCTGATTGGTTATCCGGGAGCGCGGGCCCAGATTGAACCCCCTGTGATCCGCTGCCTGTTATTGGCCGATTCAACTGCTATTCCTGCAGCCGATGGGAGTGGGCATCTCATCCCATGTGCTGTCTGCCTGATCATAGTTTTCGATGACTGTTTGTTGTGTCAGCCCATGGAGCGGGCTGCTACAAAGTATCCTGGAGAAGATGGCTTCCCAGTGGAATTTTATAAAGAATTTAAAGATTTAATAATTCCTTTATTTATGTAGGTAACAGAACAAGCTTTTATGATACATGTTCTTCCAGAAACTTTTTCCACAGCAATAATTATGGTTATTCCTAAAAAAGATCCATTAAAACCAGCTTCATATAAACCTATTTTGTTGTTAAATATTGATTATAAAATTGTGTCAAAGGTATTAGCAAATGGAATAAATGATTGTCTTCTAACTTCATAAATATAGACCAAACAGGTTTTGTTTAAAAAAAGATAGACTTCTAAAAATATATTAAGGTTATTAAGTATAATTCATTTAGCACAAAAAAGGATTTAAGTGTTGTGGTTGCATTGGGTGCAGAAAAAGCTTTTGATAGACTAAAATGGGACTTTTATGTAAGGTTTTAGGTAAATTTGGTTTTAGACTTAATTTTGTAAATTGGATTCGAGCACTTTATAAAAATCCTAAAGCTAAAATAATAACTAATGGACAGATATTACAATCATTTAATTTGACTACATCAAGTAGACAGGGATGTCCTCTATCTCCAGCTTTGTTTGCGTTGGCTATAGAACCTCTTGCACAAATGATTCGTATGGACCAGCAATTGAAAGGTTTTATGGTGAATCAAACAGAGTTTATTTGTAGATGATGTGTTGGTATATTTAACTCAACCACAATTATCATTACATAGACTTTATAAACAATGGATAGATTATGGAAGAGTTTCAGGCTATGAAATAAATTGGGATAAAAGTGAGGTAATGGGAATTAGTACAGGGTAATTATTCACAATATCAAAAAGATACTCAAGTGGACTGATACTGGGATTAAATATTTAGGAATACATAGAGATAATAATTTGAAAATTTAATATAAATTATAATATTTGATTATTTAATAAATGAAGATTTGAAAAAATGAATAAATTTACCTATAACTTTAATTGGAAGGATTAATTGTATTAAAATGAATATTTTTCCAAGAATTCAATATTTGTTTCAGACTTTACCAATTTCTGTACCTAATTTTTTTCAGGATTTAAATAAACTAGTTAGGAAATTTCTCTGGAAAGGTAAGATGGCAAGAATATTGTTAGAAAAATTAATATGGAAAAAATATGAATTAGGTAGATTACAACTTCCTAATTTTAAGAATTATTATAAAGCAGCACAGTTAAGGTTTCTTGTTTCCTTATTTAGGAATATTAAACCATCATGGGTGGAAATTCAATTAAACAAGATTGGAGAATGTATACCTGAGGAATTTGTTTCTAAATGGGAACCAAGGTTAATGGTTACTGACAGAGATGCTCTATTATTGAAACATTTGATTAATATTTGGAATAAGGTTATGTTAGAAAATGATGGAAGTCTTTTGTTATCAAAAATACCATTAATTACTCCTCATAATTTTTTCAAAAGATGATCCTTTTTAAAATATTTGATATACTAAAGGATTTTCTAAAATAGGGGACTGTTATGAGAATAGTAGTTTGATGTCATTTGATCAGTTAAATATTAAATGTGATATCCCACTAATAACCTTTTTTGTTCTTTTCAATTAAGAGCCTATTTAAGAGAGAAATTAGTACCAGATATGTTATTAGAGTTCTTTCAGATTTAGAACAGTTGATAGAATGGTTAAAAAGTTTATTTCAATAGCATATATGATGTTATAAGAAAAAACACCTAAATTAGGTTTATTTAAGTAGAGAGACAGATGGGAACAAGATTTAAATATATCAACAAATTTGGTAATATTTATGTCAAGAGGTTGTCTAATACAATTAATGTAAGATATAGATTACTTCACTATAATTTTTTTTACATCAGTTATATATTACCCCTCAGAAATTGAATAGGTAGAGATTTGAACTTGAGTAAATTAGTATAGAAGTAGAGGGACATTCTTAAGTTGGGCCGGGATCTTTACTTCAAAATAGATTAAAATATTCATTGTTATTGCTCCTAATTTTACTATATTCCTTTATTATGAAAAAATATATTTTATTCATGTCTTTATTTTCGTTTGTTTCGGGGGAGGGGGTAGGGAAGGTGGAGGGGAGGGAGGTAAAGGGAGGAGGTGGGGGTTTTAAAAAGGGGAAAAATTTGTATTATTGTTTTTCTCGTATATGTATTGTGCCGGCGCACATCCTCATGGCGAATCGGCCCCACTTGTATCGCCATGTGGTGGGGCAGCCATGGGGAAATAGCATCGTCAGAGATTTCTCTCTGACTCCAGCATCCGTTCCAGTGTGCACCCTGGGCACAATGCACCCAGTGACTGAACTCATGCTGCCCTTAAAGGGGCACACTGAATTAGAATAAAAATAGTCATTAACGACCCTCAATGTGGTAGTTGTCTCTCTCACTGCTCACACCGTCACAGTGGTGACGCTGATGAGCCCAGACGAATTTCTGGACTCTTGAACACCATGGATTCAGCAGAGCTTAACGCTGTTCCAACAAGCTTCCCCCCTTTCGGACCCACCGACTGAGAACGTGGTTCGGGCAGGTGGAAGCACAGTTTCAACTCCACAACATCTCCGCAGACGCCACGATGTTTTACCACGTCGTGAATGCTCTGAAACAAGATACGGCGGCAAGGGTGGATGACATCATCCACACCCCCTGGCTCTGGGCTAGTACACCACCCTTGAAAATCTGCTGCTGGGAACTTTTGGGCTCACCCCCCCCCCCCCCCCCCCCCAGCAATGGACTTCCAGGTTCCTTCATCTAGACGGGCTTGGAGACCGTAGTCCTTCGGTGCTGAAGGACAAGATGCTGACCCTGGCAGAAGACAAGCCTTGTTTTCTCTTCTGCCAAATATTCCTAGAGCAAATGCTAGAGGACATTCGGCTGCACCTTATGAACGAGGAGTTCTCAGACCAGAGAAAAGCAGCAGCCCCTGTGGACGCCCTCTGGCTCATGAAGCAGGAGAACGTGGCAGCCCTCAACTTGGTGGCACATCCGGGAACTAGCAGACCGCCGACCGCCCCTAATACCAAGCCAGAGGAGGGCCAGTTGCCCTGGTGTTTCTACCACTAGCGCTGGGGAGCACAAGCACGCAAGTGCCGCCAACCCTGCGGGTTTCAGGGAAACTACGCCGCCATTATGTGATGGACAGGTTCACTGGCCACTGATTCCTGGTGGACACAGGCCGAGGTGAGCGTCCTCCCCCTCCCCTCCGCATTAGAGACTCCCACCCGATATCGCAGTCCAACCCTGCGGGTGGCCAACAGCTCCACTATCAGGACCTACGGCACCCGCAGGGCACAGATCCAGATAGGGAGGGAGAAGTTCCACTGGAGGTTTGTCCTAGCCTCTGTGGGCACTGCGCTGTTGGTGTCTGACTTCCTGAGGGCTCACTGTTTCCAGATTGATATGAAGGGCAAGAGGGTGGTCAACGCCCGAACATTCCACTCCAAACAACTGGTCACATCAGATGCCTAACAGGCCTGAAATCGCCACCATAGCCACCATCAGAGATGAATTTGCCGAAATCCTCTGAGAGTTCCCCGCCATCCTACATCCACGTTTCAATGCTGCTATGCCCCAGCATGGGATCTTCCACCACATCACCACTCAAGGCCCCCGCTGCACGCTAGGGCCAGACGGCTGCCACCTGAGAAGCTCCAGCAAGCAAAGGAAGAGTTCTTCAGACTCCAAGAACTCAGAATCTTCCGGCGCTCAGACAGTGCCTGGGTATCACTGCTCTATATGGTCCCGAAATCGTCTGGGGGCTGGACACAATGCAGGGACTACCGGCGGTTGAACGATGCAACCACCTCCGACAGGTACCCGGTGCCGCACATACAGGATTTCTCCACCAACCTCCACAGCGCACGGATCTTCTCCAAGGTGGACCTCATGTAGGGATACCATCAAATCCTGGTGCATCCATACGACATGGGTAAGACAGCCATTATCACCCCTTTTGGCCTCTTCGAGTTGCCCTGCAGCCTAAAGAATGCGGCCCAAATATTCCAGTGCCTCATGGATGCGGTAGGGGAGGATTTGAACTTTGTGTTCATTTACCTGGACGATATATTCATTGCCAGTAGCAACTGCGATGAACACAAGGCCCACTTCCACACCCTCTTTGCTCGCCTGGCGGATTTCGGCCTCACGGTCAACGTGGCCAAATGCCAGTTTGGCAAGGAGACCCTCCAGTTCTTGGGGCACACCAAATCAGCGGACGGGGCTGCACCAGTGCCAGAGAAGGTGGCAGCCATCCAACGTTTCCCCAAATCCCCTACCCTAAAAGGCCTTCAGGAGTTCGTGGGGATGGTGAACTTTTATCATCGTTTCATCCCCGGAGCTGCTCGTACCATGCGGCCATTGTTTGCGCTGATGGCCACCAAAGAAAAGACTATCCTGGCCAGAAGAGGCGAATAAGGCTTTCGTCACGACGAAGGAGGCCCAAGCGAACGCAACACTACTAGTGCACCCACAGCCAGAGGCCCACACAGTGCTCTCCATGGATGCCTCAGCTATGGCAGTGGGGGAGGGGGGTGTCCTGGAACAGTGGCTCGTTGTACAATGGTGCCCGCTGGCCTTTTTCAGCAAGCAGCTGCGCCCACCAAAACTCAAATATAGTGCCTTCGACCGGGAGCTCCTGGTGCTGTACTTGGCCATCTGCCACTTTCGCTACTTCCTCAAGGGCAGGCCGTTCAGTCTTCACGGACCACAAGCCCCTCACCCAGGCTCTGGCGATGGCCAAGGATCCGTGGTCCGCCAGAAACGGCGCCACTTCTCGTACATGTCGGAGTTCACGACCTACATCCGACACTGGGCTGGTAAGGACAACATGGTGGCGGATGGACTCTCACGACTCGCCATCAACACTCTCGCCCCCACCCTAGATTATGTTGAACTGGCCCAGGCCGCCATCTCGGGCCTCAAACTCAAAGACATCCAGTTGCTCAGCAGCCCAGACACACAGCTCTGCGATGTGTCAACAGTTACGCCACGTCCGGTAGACCTGCCGCACTGGAGAGCGAGGGTCTTCAGTCTAGTCCACAACCTCGCTCACCCACCGGTGAAGATGACAGTGCATATGGTCGCAGAGCAGTTCGTGTGGCATAGGCTCAAGAGAGAGGTGGCAGAGCTTGCCAGGAAGTGCACCGGCTGCCAGACCTCCAAAGTACACCGACACACGCAGGCTCCCTTACAGAACTTTGACTCGGCAGCTTGCAGGTTCATACACATCCACGCCGATACTGTTAAACCCCTGCCGGAGTCAAGGGAGGCTCGTTACCTCCTCACGGTGGTCAACCATGCCACCAGGTGGCCGGAGGCTATCTCAATCAAGGAGGCCTCTGTGGAGACCATATAACCAATGCAACTGGCCAGGATGCTCTTGATAGAGCTTAGGTAGAAAATTGACAGAATAGTAGCCAGTAGCCTTACCCATTTCAGTCTTCTCAGGAAGTGCAGTCTCTAATGTGCCTTCCTGTCAAGTGAGGAGATGTTATGTGTCCAGGATTGGTCACTTCTTAAGTGAACATCGAAAAATTTGGTGCTCTCTAATCTCTCCACTACTAAGCTATTAATGTGTAGTAGAGATGTCTGTCCCTGGTCCTCCTTAAGTCCACAATCATCTCCTTTGCCTTGTCCATATAATAACACCATTTCATGAGATTTTCCACCTCTTCTCTGTAGTGCTGATTAAGCCAACTACTGCCATGTCATCTGCAAACTTGATGACTTTGCTGGAGCTTGATTTGGCCTTGCAGTCAGGGATCAGTACAGTGAACAAGAGTGAGCTGAGTCATGGTTCAGCATGATGGCGCTCATCATTTTGCTGACAATCCAGAGAGTCTGTGGTCTTTCTTTTAGGAAGTCCAGAATCCAGTTTAAGAGAGGAGTGTTGAGACACAGTGAGAACAGCTTCTCTGCAATCCCTTAAAGAATTACTGTATTAAATGCTGAGCTGATGTCAATGAACAGCAGCCTGGCGCATGAGGCATCGTTCTCCACGTGGAATAGGACCGTGGAGGGACAAAGCTATGCCTAAAACAAGAGGGTCTGATGACCACTGACGGCTCTACCATTGAGGTTGTCAAGAGTATCAAGTTCCTTGGTGTGCACTTGGTGGAGAACCTCACCTGGTTCCTTAACACCAGTTCCATATACAAGAAAACCCAGCAGTGTCTCTACTTCCTGTGAAAACTGAGGAAAGTTCATCTTCCACCCTCCATCCTCACTACATTCTACAGAGGATGTATTGAGAGCATTCTGAGCAATTGCATCACCACCTGGATTGGAAGCTGTATAACCTCAGACCATAAGACCCTGCAGAAGATAATGAAGTTAGAAGAAAAGATCACTGGGGGCTCTCCTCCTACCATGACGGACATCTAAAACAAATGATGCACACGGAAAGCAATAAACATTGTGAAGGACTTCACATAGCCTTCATGCAAACTTTCCTCCCTTCTGTCAACTGGTAGGAAATACTGTAGCACTTGGGCCCTTCCATCCAGATTGGGCAAGTTTTTTTTTCCCCAATACATCAGGCTCCTAAATTCCCAGAACATACGTGGATAGTGTACTGTGGATTTTCTATCTATATTTTAACTTTTATTCTAACTTGTATTTATGTAAATCTGCTCCATGGTCCTGGAGAAAAGCTATCTCGTCTTTACCATGCAATACATGGTATCAACGACAAAAGCCTTGATCAGAGGAATGGTTCCATCTGTGGGCGAATTGAAATAGATTCAGTGCCTCTAGAGGGTGCACATTGTATTACAACACTAGTCACTTGAAGCATTTCATAAAGTTGGAGATCAGTGGCACTGGGCTGGTTATTGTTGCCCTCTTTGATACAAGGATAATGGAGGCTGCTTTGAAACCCATAGGGACAATGGACTGTTGCAATAACATGTTGAAAATGTCCATAAGGTCCTCTGTCAGTTTATCTGCATGATCCTTCAGTACTGAGCCAGGTATGTTGTCTGGCCCCACTGCCTTGTGTGGGTTCACCTTGGTTAGGATTCTCCTCAACTCAGCCGTGGATATGCAAGAGGCTCATTCATCAGTTCTTTTTCCTGAACTCTCAAGCTTTAATGTCCTCTTTGTAGAATTCTTAGTAGCTGAGAAAATTTCCTATCCCTTGGTTCACCTGTGCAGGCACTTAATTCCAATGATCTCTGTCTTTATGCATATTGAAAAAGAGATTTTCATTGAACAGAATCCATTTTCCCCCATCTGTTCCCACCTTTCAGTTACTGTTGTTTTTATCAGCTTTATTGGACTTTGTGAACTAAAGGTTGTCCTTAGTTTGCAATTTACAAGGGTTCAGTCTTTATTAATTTCAAGTTACGTGGATTGCAATTGTTCATTTGTGTGGGTTTCATTTCACACTTTAAAAAAACAGCAAGAGAATGATTATTATTGTGCCTCATTTACTGGATGATTTGAGCAAAATATGCCCTTAGAAAAAATATTTGGTGCCATTATTTGTTTATTCATGTTCCTCAAGAAGTAGGTCATGGCTCACATTAACTGCAGCCTCACAGAGAGCTTAGACCCACTCCAAATCACCTACTGCTCCACGACAGACAGCAACATCCAGGTTGTACATTCAGTCCTGCAACATCTAGCCAACAAGGATGTTTATGTCAGAAGGGCTACATAAACACTGCACAAATTCCATGACCTCGATCTCAGCCCCACTCTCTTCAATTGGATCCTTGACTTTCTGTCCTGTGTAATTGCATCCTTGATTTCCTCATCTGCAGACGACAATTAGTGAGGATTGGTAAGACAATCGCTAACAGTACTGGAGCACCACTGGGGTGTTTTCTTAGCCTCCTGCTCAACTCGCTTTACACCTTTGGCTGTGTGGCTTGGTTTGACCAACAACACCATCTACAAATTCGCTGATGACATTACAGTAGAGGGTTGTATAAAACGGGGCGATAAATCAGCACGCAGAAGAGGGACTGAAAACTTGGATGAATGGTGCACCAACAACAACCTCACACTCAATGTCACCAAAGCCAGGTTGTCCATTGTTGACTTCAGGAAAGGAAAACCAGAGGTATACAATCCAGTGATCATTAGGGGAGCAGAGGTAGAGAAAGTGAGCAAATGTAAGTTCTTGGGAGTCAATATGCTGGACCCTACACACTAATGGCATCACGAAGAAACCCCTACTTCCTCAGAAGTTTGTGGAGCTTCAGTATGACACCAAAAACCCTGGCAAATTTTTAGATTTGTGGTGGAAAGTGTGCTAACCAGATGCATCACAGTCCAGCATGGGCCACCAATACCTCCGAGTGAAAAACCCTGCAAATGATAGTGGACGCAACCTAGGACATCAAAGGCAAAACCCTCCCCACCATCGAGAACATCTACAGGGAATCCTGCTGATGGAGAGCAGCAGCAGTAATCATCAAGGATCCACATAACCCAGCTACCCCTCCACCATCAGGCTCCTCAACAATAAACTCAATCAGGGACTCCTACTTGTGCACTTTATTGATTTTCTTTGACTCTTTATGTGTTTCCATGTGTACATGGTGCATTTTTTTCACTACCAATAACCAGTAATTCTGCCTCACCCACAGAAAAATAATCTTACGGTTGGTTGTATGTGATGTCATGTATGTTAGACAATAAATCTGAAGGTTTGGTAATCAGTACCGATTGGTCACAGCACCTCCTCCATAATCATTGAAACCCCACAAGGCTGATCATGGTACACCCATGACTGTGTGGCCATACACTAGTCCAATTCCATCATAGACAGGTTCACAAATAACAAGTCAAAATACAGAAAGGAGATAGAAGGAATGGCAACAGAGAAAGGACAGCAACCTCTTCCATACTGTCTGCAAGCAAGTAGCTGGTCATAGACTTTTTGGAAGCGGGCAAAGCTCATTCTTCTGAATGCAATAGTGCTGAGGTGGAGGTAGCTGTACATTCCGGGGTAAACATCTCCAGTGAACTGACCCTGTCTGGTCACATCAATCTGATGGCCATGAAAGAGATCCTCTGAAACTTGAGTAAATTTAGCATGTTATCTGTGCCCTTCAACAATTTCTACAGACGCACCTTTAAAAGTATCCTGTCAGAGTCCATCACTGTGTAGTATGGGAACTGCTCCACCTAAGACCACTAAACACTGGAGAAATGCAAACATAGCTCAGACCATCACACAAATACTCCTTCCTTCCATCAACTCCATCTATACTTCTTGGCTGTTATAGAAAAGCTCAATCCTACTCCAGTCACACTTTATATTCCCTCCTCTCATAGGAAAGATAATTTATGAGTGTAGGGTCATGTATCTCCAGATTCAAGGACATTTTCTTACCCTACATGATCAGACTATTGAATGAATCTCACACCAGCAAAAATATTATCTTTGCTCAAGTCTAACTGATATCTCTCTGTTCCTGCACTTTTGGATTGTTTTACTTGCTCTGTTTATGTATGGGATGTTTAGCTAGTAAAACAAAAGATCTCACTGCGCTTGGCTTATGACAATAAACAAGAACTCTTCTATTTCAAACTCTTCCACAAAACATCTGTTTAATTTTAATTTGACCTTTTCCCATTTCTGAATCTCCTCTCACCTTCCCATTCTCCTGCTTTTGAATCAAGCTTTTCAATGTCCAAATTATATTAAAAAAAAGAGATTTAGCTTCATAACATAGATGCTCCAAATTATACTAGGGCAATTTTTCTATAGCCTTTTGAAGAGAAATTATTAATAGCTCAAAATACAATTATGCTGATACATAATACATGCACTATGGCAGCAGCCACTCCTCAGCTGTTCCTTTTGGCTTTGGACTACTTTGCTTTCACCCCTCCCAATCAATAAACAATATTTAAGTGAACATTCAATTTCAGCAAAGTTGAGCAAATCAGCCATAATTATGTCAAAAGTTTCCATCTGCTTCCCTTCTCCCAAAGAGGCACATGAGCTTCCAACTTCAATTCCAGCTCTCATTTAATTAACAGCAGCCGGTTCAAAACTCCAGTTCATCCCAGGTTCAAATGTGCACAAATGACAACTACCTTAGATAGTTTGGATCACTCAATACACAAGATTCTGACCATATCCACAGATATTCATTTCACAAATAAGGCATCCAGATCCTGACCATTCAACGCTAAAAAGTACAAATCAAGTTCAAAAGCTTCAAAGAAATAACAAAAAGGAAAGAACAAAGGAGAAAATCTGTTTGATTTGATGGTGACATATCAGTAAATTGGACCTAATAATCCAATCCTGAAATAGTCTTCCATTTAATCTGTAGAAAACAAGGACAAGTGTGCTCCACGTTAATTTTGTACTGTACTTTAAAGTCTTGTCATTAAAAAAATTTGAGACAATACTTAAATAATGGTTGGTCTTATAATTATATATAGAAAAGTGTTTTGATGAAACACTGCAGGTCTGAATTTCAGGAATACAACAGAGAAGAAAGTAGGCTATGCCAGATGTGCAACCACAAGAACATACTAGCAGTGGGAAATTGATTGAATAATGAAACAAATACAGTACTCAGTATTGTGGGAATTGTGAAATAATCCAATAACTTTGTTTTGGCCACTGCCAGTCATCAGAACAAAACCACAAAGTAACCTCAAAACCATTCCCTGAAACATTATGCATTTTCTTGATTTAGTCATTTTTTTTAGGATCTGGATTCAGCTGCCTGGGCCAGCATTTATTGCCCACCCCAAATTGCCTTGAACTGACTGGTTTACTCTTTTTAAATAGTTAAGAGATTGCTTGCTGGATGGGCTTGGAGTCATATGAAGATAAAGCTGGCCATTCCCCTCTTAAACAGAATATCAATGAACCAAATGAGTTTTTAAGAACAAAATTTTATCAATTCCTTTTTTTTATCAAACCGAATTTAAATTTCATAGCTGCCAGTCTGGGATCTGAACTACTCTTTTTGGAACTACAGGGATATAAGGAAGCAGATACTCAGAATGCTCTTTTTGCCTTCAATACCATAGACCACGGGAAACTCATTCCCAGTCTTCAGGGTCCAAGCCTCCAGCACTCATCTCTGCAAGTGGATCCTTATCCTCCTGTCTAACAGACCACATCAGTGAAGATCACACCAGTACTCCTCAAGGAGGATTACTCAAGTCCCCTACTTCTTTACACCTCTACATCCACTTCTGCATCTAAACACTATTCCAGCTCAATCTCACATTTGCTGACGATACCACACTAGAGGGCCGGGTATCAAAGAATGATGAGATGGAATAGAGGAAAGAGAGTGAAAGTCCAGTCTCTCACAATGTCATTTAATCAAAGATTGTCATTGACTTCTGGAAAAAGGGCAGAATCCAGACCCGACCATATTAATGGCACTTAACTCAAAGGAGTAGATAGCTTCAAGTTCTAAGGAAAAGATAATCTTCAATGACTTGGCCTTGGTCAAACCTATCGATTCAATAATCAAGAATGTGCACCAATGCTTCTACATTTTTAGGAGACAGAGGAAGTTCAGCATGACCTCCTTGCCCCTCAACATCTTCTACTGGTGCACCAATGAAAGCTTATTTGTCGGCTGCATGTGAGCTGCTCTGCCCATGATCAGAAGAAACTACAGAGGTAGTGAAGGCAGATCAGAGCATAAATAAAAAATCCCTCCCCCTCCATGGACCATCTATAACACCTGTTGCCCCTCACAACCTGGACAGTCTTTTCACTCCTTCAAAAGGGGAGGAGACTTAAGAATGTGAAGGCAAGCACCAACAAGCTTAAAGACGGTTTCTTCTCTGCAGCAATCAGACTCCTGAATGAACCCCATAATAATGCTCTCAGCTGTTCTAGTTGGTACTAATTGATCTTCCTTTTCACTGTAATCCTATACTGAGTGAATTGGGCTCTTTACATGACTGCATATAATGTTAAAGATAACCTGTTGGTTTGTTTGCAGAAAAACTCTTTTCACTGTATGAAGCATTTTGTGACAAATGAACTTAAACTAACCAGAAATATCCTGTGGCAAGGGTTATAACCATATAACCGTTTACAGCACGGAAACAGGCCATGTCGGCCCTTCAAGTCCGTACCTGTTCACTTGAACAACAGACAAAAGAGCATATGTTTATGAGGAAGGAGCATTGAAAGAGATCCTGATGGGTCATTTTTATCCCCATATCAAAAGTGTTTGGAATGCACTGCTAGAAGAGATAGTGATATCAAATATAATCACTGCATTTTAAAGACATTTAGACAGACTTGTGAATAGAAAAGGCATTGAACGATTAGTGCAGAGAGACAAGAAGATTGACATGGATGTGGTTAGCCCAAGAGTGTTGTTAAACTCCATGCTGAAATTGGTAAGATTTGTTGGATTATTAATTCAGTAACAGCTGTTGTGCCACCACCACTACACACACAAAAATTGTAATTTCGTGGAATATCCACTGAGGAGGAAAATGTATTGACAAGTAGCTTTTCATGATACATTATCTCCTGTAAGAGAAAAGCTGTCAACTTTAACTATAGTCCGTGTCCTGAAACTCATATTTGAAACAAAATTTCAAACAAAATCGATAATAAATTGCTTTAAAACTCAAACTGGATAGAAATTTAAAATCCTTATGAATTAATTGAAAAGGTTCTGTTAACATTTGCATTCTTTGTCCTTTGCAGTCTCACATCTCTAGTCAAATAAAGGGACCTCACAACAAGCTGAAACAATTCAGACAATATCAAGGGAACTGTCAAAAACTGGCTCTTAAAATACTTTTAACTTAGTAATAACAAAAAAAATGGCATAATGAAATGAAAGCCTGTATACCTTTAGAAAAAAATTCCATATAATTTGAGAGATAAATATTCTTTCTTTACTAAAGTTTGGAGCCCATATTTGAAAACTATTGATGTTAAAATGTGAAGTCTCGGTCCACTCCAGTGGATGTTGCTGCTCCCGCAGTCAAGAAGCTTTAAAGTTTTAGAACTGTTGTATTATCTCCTTTTTCTTTCTTTGTAGTTGGGGTAGGGAGGAGGGAGGGTATTAGTTGGGTGGTTGGGCTTTTGCCTTAATATAAAAATGATTAATCACATTATATATGTATTAAATTGTAGTAACTATAGTTATGTTTTGTGGTCAACTTTAAGTAAAATATTTTTTAAAAAAGCCGGCTCTTAGTCACTGCAACCCATGAAGAATTCAGTATTGGAGAAGAGCAAGGTTGGGATTTTCCCCCTGAAAAACCTATTTTTACCTATGTCTATCACAATACAAAAGGGCAGAGTTGCACATCAATTGGTACAGAGCAAAGGCATCAGAATTTTCTTCTAGCTTTTAATCTAGACATATAGCTTGGTAACAGGCCCTTCTGGCCCATGGGCCTGTGCTGCCCCAAATACCCAAATTAACTTACAATCCCTGTATATTTTGAAAAGTGAAGGGAAACTGGAGCACCCAGAGGAAATGCACATAGACATGGGGAGAATGTAGAGACTCCTGATAGACAGTACTGGATTTAAATCTGGGTCTCTGGCACTGTAATAGCTCTGTGCTACATGAACGATTTGGAAGACAGGAATGAATGTAACATACCTAAGTTTGCTGATGTCACTAAATTGAATGGACAAACAAATTGTGCATACAATGCAGAGAATCTGGACAAGGACATAGATTGGTTAAGTGAGTGGGCAAGGACCTGGCAGATGGAGTACAATGTTGCTAAATGTGAGGTGATCTACTTTGTAAGCAAAAATATATCAGATTATTGTTTGAATGGTGAAATATTGCAGCATGCTATTGTGCAGAGGGACTTGGGAGTGCTGGTGCATGTATCACAAATGGCTGGTAGTAGGTGCAACAGGTAATCAAGACAAATGGAATACTGGCCTTCATTGCTGAAGGGATTGAAGGGCAGAGAGGCTCTCAGACAACTGTGCAGGTACTAGTGAGGCTGCACCTGGAGTACTGTATGCATTTTTCTGGTCTCTGAACTTGAGAAAGGATATACTGGCTTTGAAGGTGATGCAGAGGAGGTCCTCCAAATCGATTCCAAAATTGAGAGGGTTAGCCCATGAGGGGAAATTGAGTTGCTTGGATATATACATGCTGCAATTCTGAGAGAGGATCTTATAAAAACATAAAATTATGAAAAGGCAGAAGAGATGGAGTTAGAAAAGTTGTTTCCACTGGTAGATGACACTCAAACTCACAAAAATAGCCTCAAGATTCAGGGGAGTATATATATGACAGAGGTGAGAAGGAACTGCTTTTCCCAGAGAGTAGTGAATCTGTGGAATTCTCTGCCCAAGGAAGCGGTAGTGGCTGCCTCATTAAATATATTGAGGACACATTGATTTTTGCATAATAGAATTAAGGGTTATGAAAGGAAGGCAAGAATATGGGCCAGAGTCCACTTGACAGATCAACCATGATCTGATAGAATTGCAGAGCAGGCTTGATTGGCTACATGGCCTACTCCTGCTCCTATTTGTTATGTTCTTCCTGACAGGGGGTGGTTGAGGAAAGGGTGCCCAGGTTTGGGTTGAATTTCTTATGATGTTGGCTGCTTTTCCAAGTCAGTCGAGTTATAGATGAAGTCAATGGAGGGGTGAAGGGTGAAGGAGTAATGGTCTGAACCATGGTCACAATCCTATAGCTTTTTTTAACAACCTGTTTCCTACAAATAAGCTAACAATGACATGGCCATCCTTATTCTTTAACTATAGCATCAACTACGTAGAATAATGCCCCACAAATATTGAGATGAATATTTGAAAGTATTATACAACAATGCAATAATAGAATGAAATTATTTCTACATTCAGTTTCTGGCTACTTGCCCAAAGGTTTAGTTACAGCTAACAAAATGTAATCTCAGCACAAAGGTCTGGCCAAATTTTATGGCTTTCCCAACATCTGCAGTAATTCAAGTGATGGCACATTTGACTTGAAACCAGAACTTTTCAGTTTCAAATTCCACATCTTGTCTGTTTGTTGTGAAAAGTTATGTCAGTTTTGAATTAAACTAAACGTGCATGAAACCTAAATGTGTACCTTATTCAAGACACTGACCATCAAGGCACAGTTCTGATGAAAGATGACAAAAATGGATGCCAACCCTTGGAGGAGAGGTTCAACGGGGAGAATAAAAACATCTCGACGATGGACTAACTGTAAATAAAATCTTTTGTTCTTTGGTTCTTTGTTTATTTTGTTCCTTTGGTTATAAAATTAACTTGGTAATCCTCTGACAACAACATTGATCTTTCTTACATAGCAATGAGCTGTTGACTGACAAAATCCTCTTAGACTTCAGGTACTGGTTAAAAGATTATATGGTGGGATATTTTATTGTTCTAAAAACCTTGGCTTAAGATGCAGGCATCACTGACAAATACTGTAATTTTTATCCATCCCTGTGCAAGCTGCTTCGACAAATGGACTGGAGCTTCAAGAACAGTCTGCCATCAGTAAAAGAATCAGATGTCTATAAAATCTACATCCTAAGAATAATTATTTCACTTGCATTAGTATCAAGTAATCTGTTACAAAACAAATTTAGAAGATTAAGTTTATTTGTCTTAAAATAAAGAGTTTGGTGAGAAGAGTTTTTCTATGAGCGGACTAACAGGTTATCCCTAGCATTACATACAGCCTTGGTTTGAGCACATTTTACAGAGCACAAGATTACAATGAAAATAAATATTAATTAGGACCAAGCCAGGGCAGAATGATAGCACAGTTCTGGGGTTCATTCAGGAGCCTAATGATTTCAGGAAAGAAATTGTCTTTAAGTCTGTCGGTAATGTTTTCACATTGTTAAGCCTTCTCCCCGAGGGGAGCAGGGGAGAGAATGTGTGTCTGGGCTGTTAAACAGGAAAGTTTACAGATGCTATTATTGGAGTGTAATGCACAAAAATGCTGGAGAAACTAAGCAGGTAATATAAAATCTATAGACCTGAGGCCTTTGGCAAAGAATGTGTCTGAGGTATGATGTTTCTTTCAGTATGTTGGCAGAAGAAAATGTGGATGAAGTTCATGGAGAGGAGGGAAGCTTCTTCCCAGCCCTGAGCAGAGCAACACCTTTCCCACACTGTGATGCATGTGATAAGTATGTTTTTGATGGTGCATCAATATTGTTGAAGGACAAGGTGAACATGATAAACTTCCTTAGTCTCCTTAAAAAAAGAGAAACATTGACTGTTGCAACAATGTGCTTGATCCAGGTCAGGTCACTGGAGATAATTATTCTTAAGAACTTGATACTCCCTACCCTTTTGAGTTCAGCGCCATTAATGAGGGCAGGGGAATGAACAGTGATAATGAAGAATCAGTCATGCATTTATCTCCAAGATGAACAACTTGGAAGTAAGCTTATCAGAACCTCAAATCCAGCATCAACCTCATAATCTGCAAAGTAACCATGTCCCCTGCCCTAATATACTTCAAAATCATAAAGTGGCAGTGTGCATCTCTGGACACTGAGTATCACTAATCGAACTGCTTTCATATTTTCCCAGGTGAGTTGAAGTGATCCAAATTTAGCATCCTTTTCCATGCTTATAAGCCCAGAATTGAGGCTTTGATCACATTAAAACAGCCACATCATTCACACATCCATGCCAGATTCCTGTTCATGATGAGATACAAACAGAAATTATTTCAAATTTTAAAAAACTAATGAAAGTCTGTGATGCATGGTAGATTAACTGGTGTATTCTTTTATGTTTCTGCCCATTTTGGGTTGACACAAGGGCAGAGAGGATTTGATGAATTGGTTCATTCAAACCTGTGTGCACCTCAAATGCAGCAGGTTATGTCTTGTCCTGAAGGATTGGTCTTCCAGTCCAGAACATCTGAAATGCCCTCCTTCTTCCACAAATGTGGCTTTCCCTCCACCACCATCAACTTGGCCCTCATCCACATCTCCTCCATTTCCAATTAATCTTCCCTGGCCCCCCTGCCCATAGACACAATAAACACAGGATTATCCTTGCCCTTATCTACCACCCCATCAGCCTCCATATCCAATACGTTATCTTCTGGAATTTTTGGCACTTACAACAGAATCCCACTATCAGACTTACCTTCCCCTCTCTGCTTCCATAGACACCACCCCTCCATGACTCCCTTGTGCACTCATCCCTCCCTCCAATCGCTCCCCACCCCGGCACCTTCCCCTGTGGCCGCAGGAGGTGCGATACTTGTGCCCACACCTCATCCCTCAACACAGTCCAGAGTCGCAAACAGGCCTTTCAAGTGAAGCAACACTTCACTTGGTTATCCACAGGAGTGATTTACTGAATCTGGTGCTCCCTTTGTGGACTTCTGTATATCGGTGAGACTGGGCACAGATTGGGAGATCACTTTGCTGAGCATCTTCGGTTGTGTCCGCATCAGTGACAGTGACCAACCATTTCAATTCTGCATCCTACTCCTATACTCACATGTCTGACCATGCCCTCCCACCAAGACCACCCATAAATTGGAGGAACAACACCTGATTTTCCATCTGTCCACACTCCAGCCAGATGTCATTAACAATGTCTTCTCCGGCTTATGCTAACTTATTCTCCTTCCTCCCTCCCTTCCCCTCCCCCTGTCTTCTTTCCCTCAGCTCTCCACCCCCTTCGCTCTCTATTGACATCACCATTCCTCCTCTCCTTGCCTTCCACTGTGCCCGCCCTCCCTTCTCCACCTATTACCTCCTGCCTTTGCAACTTTGTTCCTCTCCCCACACCCCCCTTACCTTTTTATTCAATGGCATTTTTCCATACCTTGATGAAGGGCTCAAGCCACAAAGGAAAGACTAATATTTTGGTAATTTTTAAGATGTCCTATTTGCTATGTCAAAAGCCCTTCACATCTAACATAGGAACATAGGAAGTAGGAACAGGAGTAGGCCAAACATGGCCCATCGTGCCTGCTCCGCCATTCAATACAAACATGGCTGATCTAATTTATGACCTAACTCCACCTACCTGCCTTCTCCCCATATCCCCTAATTCCTCTATCATGTAAAAATTTATCTACCCGAATTTTAAATATGTTTAATGAGGCAGCCTCAACCACTTCCCTAGTTAGAGAATTCCAAACATTCACTACTCTCTGGGAAAAACTATTTTTCCTAATCTCTGTCCTAAATCTACTCCCCAAATCTTGAGACTGTGTCCTCTCGTTTTAGTTTCCCCGGCCAGCTCAAAAAACCTTCCTACATCTATCATAATCCTATATGTTTCTATAAGATCTCCTCTCATTCTTCTGAACTCGAGCGAATACAATCCTAGACGATTTAATCTTTCATCATAAGTCAACCCCTTCACCCCAGGGATCAACCTAGTAAACCACCTCTGGACCGTCTCCAAAGCCAGTATATCCAGTATATATCAACGCACGTTGATATATCTATTTCTGTATCGGGAAACAGTAACTGACGAGTAAATATCGTCTCACTAACAGCAATACCATGAAAATATTCATTTTATGGTGGAATATTTGAAATCAGTAATGTTATTTGGAAAACTGCTTGCCTGTCTTGAAATGACATTGACTTTTTCATGGCCGTTTTAATAAGAATAGCAAGGTTTAAAATCTCATCTGAAAAACACACGTCCAAATTGAGAGTCCGACATAAAACTTGGATAATTTCTGAAAGGTCATTAGAGTGCAATAGGATAATATCTAACATCTGGAAAAGATTAATGAGTGAACTAAGGCACAACTGAAGAAGAGACAAAAAACAGTACAGCAGAGGTATAGAATGGGAAATTCAAGTCACCATGAATCAAGCGGCAGCTACTGAGAGAAGCTGTGATAAATTAAACACATCAACTGGAAAAAAAGAAAAAGGTTTTTAAAAGAATGATGTCTTAAACACAGAAAATCTCTCCAAGTTCCACAGGATTAAAATAATGCTGCCATGTCACCTGATTTCAACTCGTCACTCACCCTTCTCCCTCATTTCTTTTTATTAGATATATATTCACTCCGCATTCTCAGTCCTGATGCAGGTTCTCAATCCAAAATGTTGACCATTCCTTTGCCTTCACCAATGCGGTTGACCTGCTGATTTCCAACAGTAGTTTCTTTTTACTTAAAATTACACAAGTTTTAGTCCAAGAAAGAACTGTTGTCACATCATTGGTTTTTTTTATATAATCGATAATTGAAGTTTTTAAGTTTGACACTGAAAAGCAGCTGTAAATGGATCTCATACCACATATTCACTTTACAGTCATAGAATCAGAGTTCTACAGCATGAAAAAAGACCTTAAAGCCCAATTTGCCCATGCTGTCCAGCTATTCCCATTTCCATGTGTTCAGCCCAATAAATTGTTCCTATCCTGTGCAAATTTCTTTTAAATATTTCAACTGCCCTCACTTCTCTCACTTCTTCTGATAGCTAGCTCCACATATCCCACACCGTCTGTGTGAAGATACCCCTCAGGGTCCTTGGTAAATTTTTAACTTCACACCTTATTTCCTCTAATTTTAGATTCTCTTCCCCTGTCTGTGCGAAGTCCTTCTCTGACAGTGTCATGCACCTCCACATTTAGCCTATCCATTTTATTAAGTTAACAGCACGTCAATTACTCCTACTTTCATTTATTATTATTGTAATTCATGAATCAAGTATCAGAACATGCAGGAATCATGATATCAGAGGAAATAATTTCAAAAGACAATCACAATCCGCTGAGCTGGATCAGTTTTTAGCAGCATGCCTTGTCATTTGCATCTGTGACACAAAGGAGACATTCCACAATTGCTAAGTACACTGGAGCAGTGGTTGTGGATGACATGGTCCTACCTGCAGATTCATTATCAATATCGTTTTCAGTTTACTATAAAAGCTTTGAATACTTCATTTTGCCTGTCTTTCAATTCTCTTGTTCCTTTTTTTACATTTAGCAAAAACAAAATTGAAAGTTTGCAGGAGAAAATCTGAGAATAAACTGGTGTGTTAATTCAAGATGGAAACATGAAGGATGAATGTATTACCAAAAGTAGAATCTGATTTCCAAAATTATTAAATGGCAAAAATAAAGAACTTGGTTAAAGCTCTGTCTGAAATCAAAACAAAAATAATCCCAAATACATCACTCAGGAGTAGAAACATTCCAAAGAAGTTTCTCTCCATTCATTTGAACATATGCTGCTTGATTTCTCTAACCAGGGAAGTGGTTGAGGCTGCTTCATTAAACATATTTAAAATTCGGTTAGATAAATTTTTACATGATAGAGGAATTAGGGGATATGGGGAGAAGGCAGGTAGGTGGAGTTAGGTCATAAATTAGATCAGCCATGATCTTATTGAATGGGGGAGGAGGCTCGATGGGCCATTTTTGGCCTGCTCCTGTTCCTACTTCCTATGATCCTATGTTCCTATGTTCACCTTCTCAATAACCTTAATTTTCATTAGATGATCAAAGATGGCAACAGTGGAAAAAAATCAAGTCTTTGTGCTCACCAAAGATCTTTAATTCTTTTTCGGCTGATTTTCAAAGATGTCAATGCTGAGTTACACAATCCAATAATGCTGCTATATGTATTGGTCTTTTCTTCCATTTTAACTTTCTGTTCAAGTCTCTTGAAATGGTACTAGTCAGAGCAACAAAGGGATTTAGGAGTTATGGTAAATAGTACCCTCAAGGCTGATACTCAGGTAGATGGTGTGGTGAAGAAGGCATTTGGAATGTTGGCCTTCATAAATTGGAGTATTGAATTCAAGAGTAGGGAGGTTATGATGAAATTGTACAAGACATTGGTGAGGCCAAATTTGGAGTACTGTGTACAGTTTTGGTCACCAAATTATAGGAAAGATATAAACAAAATAGAGAGAGTGCAGAGAAGGTTCACGAGAATGTTGACAGGATTTCAGGGTCTGAGTTACAGGGAAACGTTGTGCAGATTGTGGCATTTTTCTCTGGAGCGTAGAAGATTGAGAGGGGACTTGATAGAGGTGTTTAAGATTTTAAAAGGGACAGACAGAGTAAATGTGGATAGGCTTTTTCAATTAAGAAAGGGGGAGATTCAAACTAGAGGACATGGTTTAAGATTGAAGGGGGAAAATTATAAGAGGAACATGAGGGGAAATTTCTTTACGCAGAGGGTGGTGGGGATGTGGAATGAGCTTCCGGCAGACGTGGTCAAGGCGGGATCATTGGTTACATTTAAGGAAAGACTGGATTGTTACATGGATAGGAGGGGACTAGAGGGGTATGGACCGGGTGCTGGTCAGTGGGACTAGGAGGGTGGGGATTTGCTACGGCATGGACTAGTAGGGTCGAACTGGCCTGTTCTGTGCTGTAAGTGGTTATATGGTTATAGCCTTGATGTTTTCATACATCACAAACATTTTACACAAAATTGTAGAATTTGTCTTATTATAACACAACTCAAAAAATAAAATTATGATTTGAAATTACATTCAAATTATGATGCCCAAATATTTTCAGCAAGTGAAATGATCTGTCTGAGAACAAAAAGCTGCAATTACGGTGGGTCCACAATTGATTGGGCAAAAAGAGCCAGGGGGCTCCACAGAGATCGGAGCTGGGACCTCTGTTGTTTATTTTATTGATGAATTAAAAAGCTTGTTTAAGGACACAGTGAGGCATCAATCAACAAGAAAGTGGAGTGGAGGAGCAGCAAGTAAAATTCAACCCATTCAACCGTGGAGTAAATGTGCTTCGGGAGATGATAAGAGTTAACAGCAGGGGTCTTGGGAGCACTGATGTACCGACAAACTTCTCGGGTACAAGTCCACAACTCCCTCAGAGAGTTGACACAGATGGATGAAATTAAGAAAAAGTTATTTGTTATATTTGCCTTCTTAAACCTAGGCTTTGAGTGTACCATCTTCAACATTATGTTGCAGCTGTACAAGACCTTGTTAAGGCCACACTTGGGAGTATTGCATTCAGTTCTGACCATTACACTGCAGCAAGGGATAGAAACACTAGAGAAGGGATTCACTGCAGTTACCTGGAATGGCTGACTGCTATTATAAGAGACTAGAGAGGCTGGGTTTAATCTCACATGAATATAGGTCACCATGGGGTGACCTTATTGAAATAAAATTATGAAAGGATAGATAAGCTGCAGTACGACTAATAAAAGATCTATTTACTTAAAATGAAGTTGTCTGCTTACAGTCCTCAAAATGAGCAGGCGCATTATTTGGAAATATGAGACATGGAGTCCATGAGGCCTTTAAACCTGCAGATGTGAGACAAAGAAATGTGAGATGAGAGTATGAATTTGTTTGTGGAGACACATGAAATTGCTTTGATTGGCAATGTAATACTTGCCATTCATTAAGAAAAATGATAAGCTTCAGAGTTATAGCTTACCATGTGTGTAGGAAAGTAGATTGGGCTCTTTGGTCACACAAGTGTGAGTAGTGAACGAGCTCTTGGGACTTCTCCTCAGATCAGTGCCAAGGAGCTGAGATTCTCCAGGCCATACGTGATAAAGCAGACTCGTTGACAAAAGGGCATAAGACTTGCTATTTATTGCTTTTTATGTCTTAGAGTTATTGTTTTGTTAATCTTTCATATTACTTATTGGAGATTAATAAAATATTATGTGGCAACCTTGAAGTGTTCTTTCTCTCTCATTGATTCGATTCCTTAAAAAGCTGCTCATTTTTTCCTGTTAGATTTGCCATAAGGGTCAGCAGCATTTTTCACCAGCAAGGGAGTCAAAACTCGAGGGGCCATTAGCTTCGGTCAGGGCAGAATTTTAAAGAAGATCTGAGAGGCAGATTATTTCTCAGAGGAAGGTGAAGATTTGTGAAGAACTGCTGGAGGGGGTCATGGAGGCAGATACTATTACAATGTTTAAAAGGCATTTGGACAGGTTCGTTCAGGTGCCTTACTGTTCTGTGTAGGCGATCATGTCTCTCCATCCATCATGGTCTCCGACCCTACGAATTGTAGTTGTTGCCACCCCTATTTCTAACCATGACGTTAATCCATCTCTCCTTTTCATTCTCTGCCTCTGCTTCTTTTTCCTTGCAACTTTCCAGTTGTAACTAAATGTTCTAATATATCTCTTTGTATGATTTCTGTTTTCTGTTTCTTTTATTCTTTTGTTTTTATTCTTTGTAGAACTTCATTTGTTATCCTGTCTGTATATGAAGCACATCTCTGCTGCATTGATCCTTTTTTCCATGACATTTATGATGGTCCATCACTCGCATTTGGACAGATACTTGGATAGTAAAATAGTAGATGGATTTGGGCCAAGCATGGGCAAATGGAATTATTCTAAACAGGCATCACAGTTGGTATGAACAAGTTGGGTCAAAGGCCTGATTCTATAACATTTAATCAGGTAATAAAAGTCAGTGTGTTGATGGACTGCCAGGCTGGGAAATAGCTTCTTTCTGCAGGCTCTGAGATTGATGAACAGTACTCTGTAACCAATAAAATCATGGGAAAATATTTATATATTTATTATAATTATATATTTATGGATATATGTTATTATCATATTCTGTTTCTACTGTGTATATTTCTGTTTCTTCTGTGTATATGTGTGTGCCTGTGGTTCAGAGAAACATTGTTTCATCTGGTTGTATATGTACAGTCAGAGGATAACAAACTTGAACTTGAACTTTGGATTTAGAACAACAGAATATTAGTGAATCTACAGATATGCTATCTATTTTGTGAAAATAATATGGTAAAATAGCTGAAACAATGATATATAGATTTTGCGTAGACTTTCAGGAACCAAAAAAAACTCAAAGCTACAGTGGGAATCCAATTCCTTACCAGCAAATGCACGGACAAAACATCTTCAGTCTGTACATGTAATTAACAGCAGCATATCTATAGCAGAATTCTCCAGCAACGCAAGTAGTCACCATAATTACCTGTGACAGTTAATCAACTCAATGTTATGGATGACAACAGAACACATACCCTCAAATTCGCAATCACTGGAGGTGATATGCGTGCAAGGCTCAGGAAAGAAATAACTTTCTACTCATTTCATGATGCTACAACTGGAATGGAAAATTACTTCTTGATTACATCATGGAATTTAACCTCTGGTCCACGAATAATAACTTGGTAAAGAAAGATTTTGGACATACAAATCCCCAAATGCTTAGAAAGCCCAGCTGGATTACATCTTAGTATGGAAAAAGTGGAAAAACAAAACAGCATCAGGAATGTTGAAGCTTACAACTTATTTTAATACCACTGGGTTAGACCAAAGAATTATGACAGCAAACATTAGTCTTAGCTTAATAGCTACAAGAACAAATCACAGTTTGCCAGGCAGGGATTTAGATAGGTGTATGTTCAGTGAAGATAGAAAATGAAGCATAAATTCTTTTCACCAAGTCCAGAATCAGATACGCCAAACTATTCCAAGGCAAAAAGAAAACACTGGAGTATTTACTCTTGATTATAGTTCCAGTTCAAACAGAAACAGAAAGTTTGTTTTCATTTTAAAAATGGGATATATTTGTGATTCTCTACTTTTGTGATTTCCAATTTTGGTCTGTTCAATTATTAAAATCATCTCAACATCTATTTTGATAAGCCTCTAAGGCCAAAAAATCCTTGTAGAGAAATTTATACATATAGTATGGTAACAGGTCATTTCAGCCCACGAGTCCGTGCTACCCAATTTACACCCTATTAACCTACACTCCCCAGTACATTTTGAACAGTGGGAGGAAACCGAGGACCCTGGAAAAAACCCACACATACACGGGGAGAACGTACACATTCCTTACTGACAACGCAGGATTTGAACTCAGGTCCGGTCCCAATCGCTGGCGCTGTAAAGGTGTTGCACTAACCGCTACACCAAACATGCTGCCCTTAATAAACCAGGATTTCAAATGTCCCATCTCTGAGATGGCTGTGCACATGGAGTGGTCCATGGAGCTGAGAAATGAGGAATGATTTGATGCAAATGAATGCACCTGTAGATGCCAGAATCTGGAGTGGAAAAAAAACAAAAATGCTAGAGAAACTCAGTGAGTTAAACAGCATCCATGAGGGGAAATGAACAGACAAAGTTTCAGGTTGAAACCCTGTTTCATTTTGTTCTTGCTTTTCCTCCAAGTCTGTTGCCTGACCATCTGCAGTTCCTCCAACATTGTTTTTTGCTGGATACAAATGATTGCCTTGCTTGCCAATATATCATTGGTACAGAAGTGGAATCGCAAACAGACAAGGTACAAATGTTACGTTCACTCTCCTGACCATATTAATGCATCAAGATCATATTTTTCAATTATTAGGTAGCTTTATATAAATATAAATATCAAGCTTGATATTTACAGAGTGAAACAAGAAAGTCTGCAGACATTTCAATTGCAGTTTAATACACAAAAGTACTGGAGAAACTAAGGAGATTCTTCAGCGTCCAGAGGAGGCAAACATAAAAACATAAATAACAAACATTTCAGGCCTGAGCCCTTCGTCAAGGTACGAGCAAAAATCAGAGTGGCACGACTAAAAAGGTTGGGGGAGGGGGCGGGAGGAGGAAAGAAAGGGCAGGGGGAGGAGCACAAAGTGGCAACTTAAAGGTGAACATGGACAAGAGGGCAGGGGAGAAAAGCTGAGAATTGATTGGGGGTGGGGGGTAGCTCTGTAAATGCAAAGCTCAAGACAGAGGAATAGGGAAGAAGAGAGAGACAAGGAATGGGGATCTGGAGGAAAGGAGATACAGGGATAGGAAAAGAGAGAGAACAGGGAGGCAGAGGGAGGCTGATGGAAACCAAAGAAGTCAACTTTACTGTCATCTATTTGGAGAGTGCCCAGACTGAATATGAAGTGTTGTTCCTTCAATTTCCAGGTAATTTCAGTTTTTCAGTCCATGACACCATGGACAGATGCAAGCCTGGGAAAGGGTTGGGTAATTAAAATGGGTTGTCTCTTTTCCTCCAGATCAATGTTTTTAAGAATCCTACTATTAACTGGCAGAAAATGGTGGTGCAAGACCCATGGAGACCAGGAATGGGAGACACAGCGCTCCCGTGGGGTCCAACCGGCAAACCTGACTGCCATCTGCTCCATACAGGCTTCAAACAACCTGTTAATGTAGATGACAGTGGTTTTATTTAAAAACTGTGGCTGCAGGGCTTTCACCCTGGATGGCGGCGCCTGTGATCAACAGCAGCCACGAGGGGTTGCAGACTCCGGGGATGCAGAGGACTGGCTCAGGACACCAGAAAACGGGGAGACCCTATTCTGTTTGAGAAGGAGAAGCAAAGGAGACGACCCATGGGACAGTGGCCATGGGGGCGGACAGTGAGTAGTTCTGTAGCTGAAGAACACACACGTGGTGGGCTGTTGGCAACTCAGGCAAGGAACTCGTGCAGGCTGCGGGCTGTTGGCGACTGTAGTCGAGGGATTCACAGCAGGTGGCGGACTGCTGGAAACTGGCTTAAAGGGTACCTGATATTGGAAATGGGATGCAAGAGGGTGCCGAGGACACTGAAGGTCTCCTGATCGTGTCAGAAGTTCGAATCTAGAGCTCAGGCTGCTAGCTGAAAGCACTAGGGGTCTCTGAGGAGACTTTGTTTTGCATTTCTTTCTCAGACTGTAAGGGGTGCTTCAGGCAATTTCTGCCAATGGCAAATCTGTCTGCCGTAAAGCAAGTTCTGTGTAATATTGGACTGTTTTTATTAAATGACAATGAGGGAATCTTTTCAAAAATGTACATGTCCCCCTTACATTTGAACTCACAACGTACCACACTTCAGACATGTCCAGATTAGCCACTTCTCCGCCCATTTCTGTAATTGGTCTGTATTCCTTGATAGCCCTCAACACTCTCCCAGCTCCACCAATCTTCTTTTCTTCTCTTTGGCTTGGCTTCGCAGACGAAGATTTATGGAGGGGGTAAATGTCCACGTCAGCTGCAGGCTCTTTTGTGGCTGACAAGTCCGATGCGGGACAGGCAGACACGGTTGCAGCGGTTGCAGGGGAAAATTGGTGGGTTGGGGTTGGGTGTTGGGTTTTTCCTCCTTTGCCTTTTGTCAGTGAGGTGGGCTCTGCGGTCTTCTTCAAAGGAGGTTGCTGCCCGCCAAACTGTGAGGCACCAAGATGCACGGTTTGAGGCGATATCAGCCCACTGGCGGTGGTCAATGTGGCAGGCAACAAGAGATTTCTTTAGGCAGTCCTTGTACCTTTTCTTTGGTGCACCTCTGTCACGGTGGCCAGTGGAGAGCTCGCCATATAACACGATCTTGGGAAGGCAATGGTCCTCCATTCTGGAGACGTGACCCACCCAGCGCAGCTGGATCTTCAGCAGCGTGGACTCGATGCTGTCGACCTCTGCCATCTCGAGTACTTTGACGTTAGGGATGAAAGCGCTCCAATGAATGTTGAGGATGGAGCGGAGACAACGCTGGTGGAAGCCTTCTAGGAGCCGTAGGTGATGCCGGTAGAGGACCCATGATTCGGAGCCGAACAGGAGTGTGGGTATGACAACGGCTCTGTATATGCTTATCTTTGTGAGGTTTTTCAGTTGGTTGTTTTTCCAGACTCTTTTGTGTAGTCTTCCAAAGGCGCTATTTGCCTTGGCGAGTCTGTTGTCTATCTCGTTGTCGATCCTTGCATCTGATGAAATGGTGCAGCCGAGATAGGTAAACTGGTTGACCGTTTTGAGTTTTGTGTGCCCGATGGAGATGTGGGGGGGCTGGTAGTCATGGTGGGGAGCTGGCTGATGGAGGACCTCAGTTTTCTTCAGGCTGACTTCCAGGCCAAACATTTTGGCAGTTTCCGCAAAACAGGACGTCAAGCGCTGAAGAGCTGGCTCTGAATGGGCAACTAAAGCGACATCGTCTGCAAAGAGTAGTTCACGGACAAGTTTTTCTTGTGTCTTGGTGTGAGCTTGCAGGCGCCTCAGATTGAAGAGACTGCCATCCGTGCGGTACCGGATGTAAACAGCGTCTTCATTGTTGAGGTCTTTCATATCATCTATAAATGTACCAACCCATCCACTTACTTTTTCATCCAAGACAATAATAACAAACTCCAGAGGGCCCATCACAAATCCCTGTGGAACACTCTTCCACCATTATAATGATAACAAACTCCAGAAGGCCCATCACAAATCCCTGTGGAACACTCTTCCACCATTATAATGATAACAAACTCCAGAGGGCCCATCACAAATCCCTGTGGAACACTCTTCCACCATTATCCTCTATCTTCTATAGGCTAGACTATTCTAAATCCAATCTAGCAATTCAATATACATCTGCACCTTCTGTATCATCTTATTATAAGTGACCTTGCAAATGCCTCAGTTAAATCCATGTAGACAACAGCTACATTAACCACCTCATCAACCACCTTTGTCACCTCTTCAAAAAAATCTCAAATTTTTAAGACAACCTGCCTCACACAAAGCCACGATGATGTTCCAAATCTGCCCAAGCTTTTCCAGATGTACATAACTTCAATAGTCAAGAATCCTCTCCAGTAGTTTATCTCTGATGTGAGGCTCATCAGCCTAAAATTTCCATTGAAGAAAGGAACAATATTGGCCACAATCAGGACATTCAGAACATCACCTGTTGCTAGTGAGGATTCAAAGATCTTTATCAAGGTTTTAGCAATCTCCTTATTTGCCTCTTTAATAAGCAGAGATATATATCCCATTAGTCTCCAGGGATTATCTACCAAAACATTACCCTTTTTTTTAATCTAAATGTGCTCTAACATAGGAGCATTCTCCACATTAAGATCCCTATAACTATCCTCCATGTCCTTCTCAGCAAATATGATGCAAGTAAGTTCCCACCGTTTTTGCTGATTGACTGAGTCATCCACATGGATAACAATAGTGGGCGGGAATATCCATGCATATGAATGCCCTTCTTCCCCATCCTGTTCCTGCTGAGTTAGCTGGGCAGCTTGACCAATGCCATTTTAGGGCTGTTGGTGTGATGCTGCCCCAGCTTCTACCCCCGCCAGTTCATTGCCCTGGGAGTCACTTTAGCAATCTCTGTCCACGTCTGCTGCCGCGCGATGTGCGGGCCTGATCTCCGCAATTGTGGGTCACCACAACCTCTCCCCCTTTCTCTAACTCCAAAATAAATTTCTTCCTTTACCTTTGTGTGAAGTTCTCCTCTCCCTCATCATCCTGTTTTTAATGCATCTATAAAATGCCCTCAGACTTCCCTTAATCCTTTGCATTAAGGTCATTTCATGACCCCTTGTGGCCTTCCTGATTGTCTTTTTTCTGTTAAATTTAGACATACAGCACGGTAATGGGCCATTTTGGCCCACAAATCTATGCTGCCCAATTTAAACCCAATTAACCTACATCCACGGTAAGTTTCGAATGGTGGGAGGAAACTGAAACCCCAGGGGAAACCCACGCAGACATAGGGAGAACATACAAGCACCTTATAGACACCGCAGGATTCAAGCCCTGATCCAGTCCCGATCATTGGTGCTGTAAAGGCGTCATGATAACCACTATGCCAACTGCGTCACCCCTTTCTTGAGCCTTTTTCTGCAATTTTTATCTTCTGAAAACCTGCCAGATTTAAGCTCCCAAATTTCAAAAGTAATAATAGAATAGCAAATGTGGGAAATCTGAATTAAAAATATACATGCTGGAAATGCTGAAGTCAAGCAGCAGTTTGTGTACTGCATTGCTATGCTCTCTACACTGGTAGAGGCTGACTAAAAGGACGTAACTTGCAGCCAAACTATTGGCAAAATGCAATCCAGAATAAAAGAAATGTAAACTGTCCACTTGAGTAGGCCTTATCACAGGTGTTCCATTGTTCTGTCTCTCTTTTCTGCAACTCAAAAAATATTTTCTTACCTCTGCCTGTTCTGAAGAATAGTCTTGGACCTGAAGTTTTATTTGTTTCTCTTTCCATACATGATGCCTAACCATCCAGCATTTCTTGTTTCTTTATTGCATGAAATAAATGCTATCATTCTATCAGTTTTTGACTGCAACTCCTTTAAACACGCCAACATCTCTGAGGGCCTCTAATCAACTACAATTATTTTCACTTTCTCAATTTCCTAAATCATATCCTTCATCTAGTTACTTGACAATTTGCCCTTCAACTGCAACTGCTTCGACCAGTGTATTTTTTTTTAAAAACCTGCCAATTTTATTTTTCTGACATTTATTACAAGATAAAGCTGCAATAGGTTGGAAACCAGAATGTGCAATTTTAGGACTGCAATATATGAAAAATAGAGCAATGCTGAACTTGGTTTTTTTTTTAATTATAAAATCCAAGCAAAGCTGGCAAGGACAGCCAATGTATAAAATCTTGAACAACAAGTGGCTTGCATGGCCATTTAAGTCGACTAATTTTGGTCCTCGAATGATGTCTTGGCCAGATCAGGTAAAGGTGGCATATTTCTTTCCTTTCAAGGATAGGTAATGAAGCAGGTAGGTTAAGGGCAATCTGATCATTTTGTAATTTATTTTGTCATTGGTTTTTCACTCAAATCCACAGCGACCGTGATAGATCTTTGAACTCTGGTTTCTCCATTGTTAGTCTGAGGTTTTGGAGCACTGGTCCATTATCATCACCGTCTATAAATAGAAGGTCTTAAAAGCGATCATTATGCTAACCTTAGGTTGAAAAAAAACAAAAGGAATTTTTTTTTTAATCTTCATTTTAATACACTGGGCAGTTCTGTCAAGAGCATGTGCAGTCTTCTTGAAGCCCTGCAGTTCTTCTGGTTAAGATTATCCCTCATGCTCTTGAGGAGTTAGTTACAGGACGAAGAAACCACAGATGAAGTGCCAACTAAGAAAATCTCTCGTGTCCATCCTGCAAGAATATCCAATGGCCAGCCATGTCAGAACACTCAAATCATAAAAATATTTCAAACGCAGCAGACTAAACATTGCTCAATAGAATTCAATATAAAACCAAACTGAAAATTACATTTTTAACTTGCTGAGGGTGAGGATAACAAAATGCAAATGATGAGTAAAATTTACGCTGCTGTGAAATGCAAGTTAATATAGTCAAATCAACTGACCAGTTATCAAAAGCCAGCGACCAACTGAGAAATCTCAGAAATATCTATTTCCAAAAAGGAAAAGTAGCACTTCTATTGTAATATCTTCAAGTTTTAAAGCAGCTAGCACAGCACCATCCAGTGGAGTAAGAGCAACAACGGTGTGAAGAAAAGGAGCTCTTACATGCATTTATCAGAAAAAAAACTGCTGCAAATAAACCTGGATATGGTTCAACTGTGATGATGGATCTGATTGGTTTGCAATTCAAGTAAATTATTCTCTTATGTTTACTGTTTATTGCTTGAAGAACCATCAACTCATTTTGGGCAGACTGGGGAATAAAGCAAACAACTTAACAAATTAGAACATGGAACAGTAAAGGCCAAGAACAGGCCCTTCAACTCACCATGTCTGTTCTGACCTTCTCCCTGCACCCAATCCATATTCTTCCATTCTCTGCCTAAAAAAAAGGGTTCTTCTAAATCCATCTTAAACACCAGTATTACGTCTAATTCCACCACATATCGAGTCAGTGTGTTCCTGCCACCTACTAGTCTATGTTTAAAAAAATGTCATCTCACAACTCATCTTCAAACTATTCCCCTCTCACTTCAAATCTATGCCCTCCAGAGAAAAAGACCATATATCTTAGCTATGCTACTTCAATTTAAATACTTTTCTCAGGTCATCTTTTAGTTTCCAGCACTCTAGAACATAAAAGATGTCTTAGAAAGGGAACAGAGCATTTTGAAAGAAGAGGATGAGCAGCCAGAAGGCATGGTTCATTTTGGTACTAACGACATAGACAGGAAGAAAGAGAAGGTCCTGCAAAGAAACTTAAAGGTGTGAGGCAGAAAGTTTTTTTTTAAAAACTACCTTCAAAGTTGTAATCTCAGGATTACTCCATGCCAAGTGCCAGAAAAGTAAGAAATAGGAAGATCATACAATTGAATATGATGCTAATGAACTGGTGCAAAAAGGTTGATTCAGGAGAATCTCCCACACATAGAGCCATGATGGTCCTTGCTTTTCCAAATGCAAAGAGATCCTAACTCTCAGAAGCCCCTCCAGTGACCTTTGCACCACTGATGTTAGGCTCACCAGCAAATCATTTCCTGACAGTCCTTATATAAAGATATTATATTAATATTAACCACCTGCCAGTCTTCCGGTACCTCACCTGTGCAAGTTTGAAGAGTTTGGTCCTTTTGTTGAACATTTCTACAAACTCTCTCACTAACCATAACAGCACAAATGAGAAAAGCCTTAGGATCTGTTTCCCAGGGGAGGATTACCAAATACCAGAGAACTGATTCTTTATTCAAATACACAGAAGGGAGTTGTTCTAGTGAACTAGTGCGGACTCGAAAGGCCGACATGGCCTGTTTCCGCTCCGTAAATGGTTATATGGTTCCCTCCTCTCTCGTGCCCACTGAAGTACCTCATCATCTAAGATAGTTGTGAAAGAGATAATGTTGTAACCAAAACTTGACGCCATGGAGCCTGCTAAAGTTTATCATCGTTATCTGAGGAATAAAGCTGAACTCTGGACAGTCAGTGCATAGGTAGATATAGTGTTTATTAAGAAGTGTTTGGATAATTCTGTATATTTTTTTAAGTACAGTGTAATCATGCAACAAGCCTGTTCCATCATAATACATCAAAACATGTTTAAATAAGATTTCAGGCATGGAATTGGACAAATTCTTGCTAACATCCATTCCACCTGGAATTGCTGCCTAGGAGCCACCCAAGCCTGTAGCTGAGTGGACAAATATGATGGTTATTCACACAAAACCAAAAGAGAGGGTTTCAATGGGATTTTTTTTTTAATTGAAGATGCAGGAAATTTAAAATAAAAACAGAGAGTAGTGAAAATATTCAACAGATCACCTTCCATCAGGCAAGGCCCTTCAATTCTTCCTCCACTATATTGACAACTCTATCGAGGCTGCCTCATGCACCGTGATGAGCTCGTTAACTTCCTTCATTTTGATGCCAACTCCCACCCTGATCTCAAATTCACCTGGGCCATCTCCGACAATACTCTCCCTTTCTAGATCTCTCAGTCTCCACCTTGGGAAGCCAGCTTTTCACAGGCATATTTTACAAATCTACTAACTTCCACAGGCACAGGTACCACCATCCTGGGATGCGGGGTCCCACGTCAGTGCCGCCATCGAGTGCCAGAAGAGCTCCATCTGTGGGCAAGGGAAGCACCCCTGGAAGAGCTGCCCATCCCGAAGTGCCACATGCTCCGCTTGTGGGAAGAAAAGGCACTACACGTACATGTGTAGGTCCCAACCTTCTCCCACCAACAGCCGTCGCCATCTCAGAACGCCACACTTTCAACTTCACCTCAGACGTCAATTCCGGTGGCCGGGGACTGATCGATGGGGCCCTGGGAACGACAAGCCGGGACGGCACCTCTTCTGGCTCCACTTCCAGCGGCATGGGACCACGTGCACAACATGGGGGAAGCCAACTTAGCAGCACACCTGAACCCAAAACAGTAGTGTCTCAGACAGCGACCACATGCTCACCTCCATCATTCTCGACCAAGACAGCCCGCACCAACTAGCCAAAGCCAGAATAAGCATCAAGGTAAACGGCTACCCTACGAACTGTTTATTGACACCGGAAGCACCAAGAGCTTCATCCACCCAGATATTATACAGCAATACCCCCTAGTTGTAACCCCCGACGCAATGTAAATTCTCCTTGGCCTCCCAGTCCCACTTGGCCAAGATCAGTGGCTGCTGAACCAAGACATTGACTGTACGGGGCTCAGAGTACAGGAAGTTTAAACTCCTGATCACGCCATACCTCTGCACACCAGTCATACTGGTGCTGGTCCTCCACCCGCATCTCATGGTCTGCCACACCAATCAGCCTACCCCCTTGAACAAGACCTGTGGCCTCTCTACTTCCCTGTTCAAAAACCTAACTCCCGACTGCAAGCCAGTAGCACTAAGAGCAGATGGTATAGCCGTGGGAACAGAGCATTCGTCAAAGCGGAGGTCAAATGGCTCCTAGCTGAAGGGATTATAGAACCCAGCACTACCCCATGGAGATCCCAAGCAGAGAGAAACAACGCAAGGTCTTTGGCTTCACCCTGCTAGACACCTACCCATTTCCCCACATTGCCAACATGGTCAACGAGTTCACCCAGGTCCAGGTTTTCTTGATCATCGACCTCAAGTCGGCTTACCACCAACTACCAATCCGGCTGGAGGACAGCCCTTACACTGCCTTTGAGGCAGGCGGCCGCCTCTACCACTTCTTCTGCATCCCTTTCGGAGTCACCAACAGGGTCTCTGTCTTCCAGAGGGAGATGGACCGCATAGTCGATGACTATGGACTCAAGGCCACATTCCCTACCTAGACAATGTGACCATCTGCAGCCATGACCAGCAGGACAATGACACCAACCTCCATAAGTTTCTCCAGACAGCCAAAAGCCTCAACCTGACCTATAACCAAAAGAAGTGCATCTTTCGCACTTCAAGGCATGCCATTCTGGACTGCATGGTGGAGAATGGTGTATTTCAGTCAGACCCAGACCCCATGTACCCCTGTTGGAATTCCCATTACCCCAGCCCTGAAAAGGTGCTTGGGCTTCTTTTCCTATTATGCCCAGTGGGCCCCCAATAACACAAACAAATCCCACCCCCTGGTGAAATCAGCCACTTTCCCCTGTTGGCAGAAGCCCAAACAGCATTCACACGCATCAAGGGTGACATGGCCAAGGCGGTGACGTTTGCTGTGGATGAATCCATCACCTTCTAGGTGGAGAGTAATGCGTCCAATTTCGCTGTGGCTGCCACACTTAACCAAGCAGGCAGCCCCATGGCATTCTTTTCCAGAAGCCCCCAGGGCCCTGACCTCCGGCACTCAGCCATCGAGGAGGCCCAAGCCATAGTGGAAGCTGTGTGCCATTGGAGGTACTACTTGACCGGAAAACCATTCACCCTGCTGACAAACCAACGTACAGTCGCGTTTATGCTTAACAACAAACAGTGGGGAAAAATTAAGAACCAACAACTACAAGATTTTGTACTGTCCCAGGAAGCTCAATGAGCCTCCTGATGCACTGTCCAGGGGAACATGCACCAACACGCAGCTGGATCGTCTCTCAAGTCCACCCCAGAGTTACCAGGGTATATCACTTGGTTAGAACCCGCAACTTCCCCTACTGTGCCGAGGAGGAATTCCTTGAATGTTTACGGGACGGTTATCTAAACCAATATGTCGAGGAACCAACTCAGGAGAAGGCCATTTTAGATTGGGTATTATGCAATGATAAGGGACTAATCAGCAATCTTGTTGTCCAAGGCCCTTTGGGTAGGAGCGATCACAATATGATCGAATTCTCACTTGACATGGAGAGTGATGAAATTAAAACCGAGACTAAGGTCCTGAATTTAAATAAAGGGAATTATGATAGTATGAGACGGGAGTTGAGTAAGATTGATTGGGTGGTGTTTATGGGGGAGTTGACTGTGGATAGACAATGGAAAGCATTTACAGATCTAATGGAGAAATTGCAAAAATCGTTTATACCGGTTTGGCATAAAAATAAACCAAAAAGGGTGACTCAACCGTGGATAACAAGGGAAATTAGAGACAGCATTGGGTCCAAAGAGAGAGCATATCAATTGGCCAAAAAAAGTACCGCAACCGAAGTCTGGGAGCAGTTCAAGATGCAGCAAAGGAGGACAAAGGGATTAATCAACAGAGCAAAAATAAATTACGAAAGTAAGCTTGCGGCAAATATAAAAACCGACTGCAAAAGCTTTTATAAATATGTCAAGAGGAAAAGATTGGTGAAATCCAGAGTAGGTCCTTTGCAGTCGGAATCAGGGAATTAATAATGGGGAATAAGGAAATGGCAGACCAATTAAATTCTTACCTTAGTTCTGTTTTTACAAGAGAGGATACAAATAACCTCTCAAGGATGTTGGGAAACATAGAGACTAATGCAAGGGAGGAACTGAAAGAAATCAGTATCTCTAAGGACATGGTCTTGGGGAAATTGATGGGATTGAAGGCAGATAAATCCCAAGGGCCTGATAATCTACATCCTAAGGTACTCAAGGAAGTGGCCATTCAGGTAGCAGATGCTTTAAGAATTATTTTCCAGAACTCGATAGACTCAGGATCAGTACCCATGGATTGGAGGGTAGCTAATGTTACCCCACTATTTAAAAAGGGGGGTAGAGAAAAAGTGGGGAATTATAGGCCGGTGAGCCTTACATCAGTAGTGGGCAAAATGATGGAATCCATTATTAAGGATGTAATAGCGGAGCATATGACTAGCAGAGAAGGGATCGGACATAGTCAACATGGATTTACAAAAGGTAAATCGTGCTTGACAAATCTATTGGAATTCTTTGAGATGGTGACAGGTAAAATAGATGGGGGAGAGCCAGTGGATGTGGTGTACCTGGACTTCCAAAAGGCCTTCGATAAGGTCCCGCATAAACGACTGGCTTCCAAAATCAAGGCTCATGGGATTGGGGGCAAAGTATTGATGTGGATTGAGAACTGGCTGGCAGATAGAAGACAGAGAGTTGGGATAAATGGCTCGTTTTCTGAGTGGCAGGTGGTGACCAGTGGGGTACCACAGGGATCTGTACTGGGACCCCAGCTGTTCACAATTTACATTAATGATCTGGATGAGGGGATTGGATGTAATATCTCCAAATTTGCAGATGACACTAAGGTAGGAGGGGTTTTGTGCACGGAAGAGGGGGTCAGGATGGTCCAGTGTGATTTGGATAAATTGAGGGACTGGGCAGATACATGGCAAATGCACTACAATGTGGATAAATGTGAGGTTATCCACTTTGGTAATACAAACCGGAGGGCAGATTACTATTTGAATGGCAATAGATTAAGAGATGGGGAAGTGCAGAGAGATCTAGGGGTACTTGTACATCACTCTCTGAAGGCGAGCATGCAGGTACAGCAGGCGGTTAAAAAGGCAAATGGTATGTTGCCTTCATATCAAGAAGGTTTGAGTATAGGAACAAGGATACCTTACTGCAGCTGTACAGGGCCTTGGTGAGACCCCACCTGGAGTATTGTGTGCAGTTTTGGTCACCTTATCTAAGGAAGGATGTTCTTGCAATGGAGGGAGTGCAGAGGCGATTCACCAGGCTGACACCTGGAATGGCAGGAATGACTTATGAGGAAAGATTGCGCAAATTGGGATTGTACTCGCTGGAGTTTAGAAGATTGAGAGGGGATCTCATAGAGACATATAAAATTCTGGCAGGACTGGACAGAATAGATGCAGATGGGATATTTCCAATGATGGGAAAATCCAGAACCCGAGGCCATGGTTTGAGGATAATAGGCAAACCATTTAGGACCGAGATGAGGAGGAATTTCTTTACCCAGAGGGTGGTGAATCTGTGGAATTCATTGCCACAGAGGGCAGTAGAGGCAGGTTCATTAAATATATTTAAGAGGGAATTAGATATATTTCTTCAGTGTAAGGGTATTAAAGGTTACGGAGAGAAGGCGGGGATGGGGTACTGAACTTTAAGATCAGCCATGATCTCGTTGAATGGCGGAGCAGGCTCGAAGGATCAAATGACCTTCTCCTGCTCCTATCTTCTATGTTTCTATGTTTCTATGAGTGTAAACCCCAGTTCTACCAGTCAGACAAAACCACCTTATCAAAGGCACCCATCCTTTTGAGTGTCTGAGCATGGACTTTAAGGGACCTCTCCTGTCCACAAACAGGAATGTAATCTTTCGAAACATCATGGACATATATTCCCGCTTCACTATCTCCATCCCCTGCCTGGATGACCACAGCCACGGTCATAAAGGCGCCTCGTGGCATCTTCGCTCTGTTCGGATACCCCTGCTATATCCTTAGCGACCAAGGGTCCTCCTTTATGAGCGAGGAGCTGCCCCAGTACCTGTTGGCCAAGGCCTTAGCCATGAGCAGGACCATGGGCTATAACCCCCAGAGGAACGGGCAGGTAGAGAGGGAAAATACCACTGTATGGAGGGAGATTCTTTTAGCCCTTAAATTGAAAGGACTACCCACCTCCCTGTGGCAAGACGCCCTTTCTGACTCACTCCATGCTGCCAGGTCCCTTCTCTTTATGGCCACAGACACAACACACATGAAAGACTCTTTTCCTTTCCCCGGAAATCAGCATCTGGAATCACACTACCGCCCTGGCTGACAAACCCTGGGCCTGTACTGCTCCAAAGGCTTATCAGACACCAAAAAACTGACCCTCTTGTCAAGAAGGTCCACCTCCCCCATGCCAACCCCAATATGCCTATGTGGAGTATCAGGATGGTTTACAGGACACCGTCTCAATCTGGAACCTGGCGCATGCAGGAGACCCCTCAACTAACCAGCCAATTCCCCTCCCCAGAGTCCCTGACCAACGGGCCCCATTACTGGCACCCATATTCGCACCCCAAACTCCAACTGACCCAAACAGCACCATGATACCAACATCCCCCACCCCAGCCACCAGAGGCACCGCCTCTTGCACAAGACACCACCCGGGAACTACCAGCTGTACCACACCAGACCCTGCAATGGTCGCAGTGGCAGACAAGACCACTGGACAGGCTGAATCTGTAAGGGAGTTTGGAACTGCAACGAACACTAAACCACACCACTCGTCACACTTTGTTTAAAAGGAGGAGTAAATGTGGTGCTATCACTAGGAGTATAGATGTATGTATGTGCTGGCCCGCTCCCTGGACCTGTGTCTCCTCCATCCCAGATAGCCCCATAAAGGCTGTTACGCCCAAACCCCTCTCTCAGCTCCTGCCTTGGAACCGGGTAAGCTGTACTGACACTTTAAGGTGATTAAAGCCCATTAATTACAATTCTCTGTTTGATTGTGGTTGATTGGTAGTACACCCACCAATTTGCTCAGGAGCCTGCTGACATTTTTCCATACCTTGATGAAGGGCTCAAGTCCGAAACGTTGGGTATGTAACTTTATCTTTGCTGTACAAAGTACACTGTTTGACCTGCTGAGTTTCTCCAGAATTGTGCTTTTACTTCAACGTAGACCATAAAACCTTAAGATGTAAGAGCAGAAATAGGGTACTCACCCCATTAATTCTGCCCTGCCATTCAATTATGAGCTGATCCATTTTACCACTCAGTTCCACTGCCCAGCCTTCTCCTCATCTAACCTTTGATGCCATGGCTAATCAAGAACCTCGGTCTTAATTACACCCATAACTTCTGGAAGCAACATTTGAAATTTAATGTGCACCAAGAATCAACTTCAACTGCAATTGAAAAAGTCAGAGGCCCGTCATCTGCAAATGTTTAGTGGAATTCAAACAGCAGAGGGCAATATATTCCTTTCAAGAGTCTGCTGCATCAAGGATTTTCTTCAGTTCAACACCTTCTACAACAAGAAGGGAATTAATAAATATTGACAACTTGGAGGGATTCGCGGATCTGGCAGCATCCATGTGAGGAAATGGTCAGTCAACATTTCACGATGGTTCTCTTCATTAAGATTCCATAAAGTTTTGATGAAGCACTGATGCTGCCTGACCCATTAACTCCATCCAGCTTCTTATTGTTTGTTCAAGATTCCAACTTCTGCAGACTTTTTGTGTTTCTCAACAGATCTGGTCTGTTTCAAATTCTAAAACTCCCATGGAAGAACTGACATAAAAAACAATTTAACCAATGAAAATTGTAACCAACAGTTTGAGAAAATGAGCTTTTCATGACATTCATAAAACATGACATGAAGAATCAAAGTCATACAGTAGGGCTTTTGACCCAACTCATTCATGCTGACCAGGGTTCCTACCTGAGCTAGCCAAATTTGCCTGTATTTGGCCCATTTCCCTCTAAATCATTTCATGCCATACACCTTGGAAGATGGCGGCACACATAGTCACAGCGGCTCATGGCGCTTCTTACTAACTTACCTATCCAAATGACTTTTTACACATTGTAACTGTACCCACCTCAACCAGCTTACTTCATAAATCTACCATCCTCCGTGGGGGAAGAACTTGCCCCTCAAGTCCCCTTTAAATCTTTCCCAGTTCACCTTAAACCTCTGCTCTCTAGTCTTGGACTCCTCGATACTGGGAAAAAGACTGAGCATGCACCTTCTCTCTGCCCTTCGTTTTATAGAAACATAATTCCACAAGTTCATCCCTCAGCCTCCTTCACTTCAGGAAAAAGTCCCAACCTGTCCAGTCTCTCCTTGTGGCTCAAGCCCTCAAGTGCCAGGAACATTCTTGTGAGGCAAAACATAATCTGCTGGAAGAACTCAGCAGGTCAAGCATTACTAGCGCAAGAAAAAGAATGGTCAACATTTTAAGCTGAAATTCTTCATCGGGACTGAGGAAAGTTAGTAGATGATCAGTGTAAAGAAGACAGGGTGGGAGGGGTGAAGCAAGGTCCCTATTTGGGCTTGGCGAACCAAGAAAAGATAAAATATGATGGACCGAGGCCTAGGAGTGGCAGATGCTAAAGAGAGAGGCAAGAAAGTCTCCCTATGTCTCCAATATTTTGTGAATCTTTTTGCACCCTCCCTTCCTTAATCACATCATTCCTGTAGTACAGTCATCAAACTGCACACAATATTGTCCATCAAGGATATCTTTCAGAGGCAGTGTCTCAAGAAAGCAGCTGCTATCATTAAGGACACTCATCACCCAGGCCATGCCCTTTTCTCATGGCTACCATCAGGAAGGAGGTACAGTAACCTGAAGATATACACTCTACATTACAAAAACAGCTTCTTCCCTCTGCCATCATACTTATGAACAGGCAATGAACCTATGGACACTGCCTCACTTTTTCTCTTTTATGCACTAATTTTTAAAAATCTTATATTTGCTGAATTGCAATGTATAGCAATTTTGTACCTATAATGCACAATATTCCTGCTGCAAAAAAACAAATTTTGTGACATGTTCATGACAATAATCTGATTCTCATAGTCCAGCTGAAGTCTCACCAGTAACCTACATAGTTCATAAAATGATTTTTTTTCCAACAATATACTTTAATCACAATGAATTATTTACAATGCAAGAAAAACTGTTCAAGACATTTTACATTAATAGTGTCAATACATACTCATCATTATACATTTTATATTTTACATTCTTCTCTTTTTACTCCATTACCACTACTGTGGCACCTTGTAGATTCTTTTCCCCCCCCCACCACTCTGTTGGCTGAGGGGCTTCACCTCAGTGTCAGCCCCTCAGTGCCCGGTAATGGGGTCACTCCAGACTGTGGTCCTTCCCCAAAGTGCACCAAGCATCAGCGTGTCCCTCAGCACATACTCTTGCAGCCTGGAATGTGCCAATCGGCAGATTCCTGGACCAACATCTCAGTATGCTGAAAGACTAATGGGTTTTGGGCTGACCAAAGAGTGTCTTTCACCGAGTAAATGATCTTCCAGCAGCTTTGGATGCTCGTCTCAGGAGTTTGTCTCTGGGAACAGTTCGCCGATCAAAGAGTTCTCTGTCATTCTGCCACTGGGGATGAACCATGACAAAGCCTCCTGCATCTCTTGTACTCAATACTTTCTTCACCACTTCCTCTACCTGGATCACTACCTTCCGAGAACTGCATACTAATACAGTATTCCTTGGTCTTGGTACTCTACACCACATCCATGGTCTTGACCCAGCTTTAACTTCCCAAAGTGGAACATCTCGCACTTTAAGTTAAATTTCATTTGCCATTCTTTTGCTCGCTCGATCTGGATCCTGTTGTAACCTTGACTTCTTCAATTTCCACCATGCAATGACTTTTTCATCCAGTAGTAAATACTTCCTATATCTTCTATTAAGGTAGCAATGTTTGGGAGTCATCACTAGGAGAAATGCACAGTTTCTACAGTGCTTATCATTGGAGAAAATAATTCCTAAAATTGACAAATTCATCTGATAGTTTTTATTTTTAATTGTAAAACTACTGCCTCTTTTTTTTTAAACTTTATTTAAGATTTTATAACATAAGATATAAGATTACATTAAAAAAAATTTAAAAATGAAATAATGAAATTACAATACAACATCAGTAATCTAAACAAATTATACCCCCCAATAATTATTACACAACATTAATAAACCAACTCATATTAATCCAACCCCCCCTTCTTCTCCCCCCCACAATAAAGAGTGAAGGATTAATAAGATTAGTAATATATGTAAGAGAAAAATTAATAATATATGTAAGAGAAAAAAATGGAGCATAAACAACAAACAAAATTTAAGCCTTATTAAGAATTGTACAATTCAATTAATAACTTTCACCATTATTCCCTTCGTTCTGTAACTAACATAATAAAATAATTTACACCAGAATTACCACTCCTTTCACCTTGAAGTTAAATAAAAAATAAAAAGCTTATCCATCCCATTCAGATTTAAATTTCAAATATTCCTTATCTACTAAATAAACTTTACAAAAAAAACCACATCAACTTTTAATTTTTTTAAACAAGCAAATACTTTCTTATACTTAATAAAATTATTAAAACCGTAAGTATTTAAAAAAAACAAATTTAAATTTAAACATTACTTAAAAGAACACACAAAAAAAGAGAAAGAGAAAAAAAAGAGGAAGATAAAAAAAAGAAAGAGAAAAAAAACACTCCCTCCCCTTATCCCCTCCTAAAACTACAAAAAAAATTTAAAATTTTTTTTTTTAATAATTTAATAAAATCTTCACTCCTCAATCCAAAAATTAATAAGAAAAAAAACCAGGCAGGAGGCAACTGCTACCTCCTCCTGGGTCAACCGCTGATTGCGGTAACTCCCACACAATATCGGGTGTGAGATAACTCACACGTAGCTGATGACTTCTGGAAAATAGTGCTCATCCAGCTCCCTCTCCCAACTCACGTTTCACATAAACTATCATCATTATTTAAAATTTTCTCAAAAAGAGAAAAAAAAATGTCTTTTTAGTATTTTTTAATCAACTTTATCACTTCGACCACCATTATTTCCATTTCTCCTTGGAATTCGATTCCCATCTTGTATCTCCACTCTCTTTGGAGACCGTGGAGAACTACATGCTTCCTGAAATTGTATAATTGGTAACGATTGAGAAAAATCCATAGCTTCCTTAGGATCATCAAAAAATTTTGATTGGCAACCATCTTGAAAAATCTTCAGTACCGCAGGATATCTAAATGTTGCTTTATAACCTTTTTTCCACAACACTTCTTTCACAAAATTAAATTCACGTCATTGAGACATAACTTTTTGACTCAAATCCAGATAAAAAAAAACACGATTATTCTGAACCATCAAAGGAGATCTTCTTTGTTGTGCACTTCTTATGGCCACACGCAAAATTGTCTCTCTATCATAATAATTTAAACAACGAACCAAAACAGGTCGTGGCTTTTGTCCAGAAGAAGGCTTTCTTCTCAAAGCTCTATGTGCACGTTCCAGTATTAAGCCTTCCAGGAACTTATCTTGTCCTAATACTTGTGGAATCCACTCAGTAAAGAATTTTCTTGGATCTAATCCTTCCATATCTTCTGGTAAACCAACAATTTTTATGTTATTCCGTCTGGATTGATTCTCCAAATAATCAACCTTTTTCATTAAATTTTTATTCTGAATTTGTAAAGTTTCAATTGTTTTATTGACACCTTGTAATTGATCTTGTACCTCAACTAAACCTTGGTCACAAAAATCAAGTTTTTCACTCGTTTTAAGCTTAAAAGCTCTATAATCAGCCATCTGTTGAGTATTAATATCCACCAAGGTATTAAGTTTAGTATCAAGTTGATCTAAAGCTTTAACAAATTCTTTCAATATTGCAGTTAACTTAGATTCAAGACTCTTAAGAAACTTATCCACTGAAGTAGATTCAGACACAGTAGGGTCCAGTTGTTTCTGAATAGCCAAAAGGTCTTGTATTCCCTTCCTTAATTTAACTGCTTTTCTTGCAGTGTGATTTCGTGTAGAAACCCCTGCCATAAGCTCCCCAGTAATATTTGGAGGTTGATGGCGAGGGTTATCCCCAAGCCATATTCTGTCAAGCATCTCCGACGCATTAAGGTCTATAGGAATCTTCATTTCAGGTGGTGCACTTCGCAGCGCCACCGCTACATCAGTCAGTGGACGTCCCTTTAACTGCAAGCCTTCAGCTGGCGGCTTCCCAGCTGTTTCAGCTGTCAAAGTCTCTGTGACGGCGCTCATAGCGGGCATTGACTAAAATACATGCACCTGGCTAGCCATTTTTAAAGAGCCCTACCGGCAGAGAACGGAGCTCCGCTGCTGATTCCTGTGCTTCTCCTCCTGGATCCATTCCACGCTGAGTCCTGGCTTCTTGTAAACAAGTAGGCTCTGATATCTTCGGAAAATGTAATTTCTTAACAATCTGTTGCCGTTTTTTCTTGCTTTTTTTCAACAATTGTACCATTGGAAACTAGTTTAACAGCTCTAACTATATCTAACCTTGAAAAGATTTTAACGGGCATTTAAAGACAAAACAACACCAAAGAGTCGGGAGAGGACTGGAAGGCACGTCTATTCCTTATGCCATCTTGCCACGCCCCCTAAAACTACTGCCTCAATGCAATTTCTGAATGATGAGAAAAAATTTAGATTTCAGTTATCAAATGCATTTTGAACTTCAAAACCATTATTTCATGATTTGAAATGGCAATATACAGAACAGAAATAGAAACATAGAAACATAGAAACATAGAAGATAGGAGCAGGAGTAGGTCATTCGACCCTTCGAGCCTGCTCCGCCATTCAACGAGATCATGGCTGATCTTAAAGTTCAGTACCCCGTCCCCGCCTTTTCTCCGTAACCTTTAATACCCTTATACTGAAGAAATATATCTAATTCCCTCTTAAATATATTTAATGAATCTGCCTCTGTGGCAATGAATTCCACAGATTCACCACCCTCTGGGTAAAGAAATTCCTCCTCATCTCGGTCCTAAATGGTTTGCCTATTATCCTCAAACCATGGCCTCGGGTTCTGGATTTTCCCATCATTGGAAATATCCCATCTGCATCTATTCTGTCCAGTCCTGCCAGAATTTTATATGTCTCTATGAGATCCCCTCTCAATCTTCTAAACTCCAGCGAGTACAATCCCAATTTGCGCAATCTTTCCTCATAAGTCATTCCTGCCATTCCAGGTATCAGCCTGGTGAATCGCCTCTGCACTCCCTCCATTGCAAGAACATCCTTCCTTAGATAAGGTGACCAAAACTGCACACAATACTCCAGGTGGGGTCTCACCAAGACCCTGTACAGCTGCAGTAAGGTATCCTTGTTCCTATACTCAAATCCTCTTGATATGAAGGCCAACATACCATTTGCCTTTTTAACCATCTGCTGTACCTACATGCTCGCCTTCAGAGACTGGTGTACAAGTACCCCTAGGTCTCTCTGCACTTCCCCATCCCTTAATCTATTGCCATTCAAATAGTAATCTGCCCTCCGGTTTGTATTACCAAAGTGGATAACCTCACATTTTTCCACATTGCAGTGCATTTGCCATGTATCTGCCCAGTCCCTCAATTTATCCAAATCACAATGGAGCTTCCTGACCCCCTCTTCCGTGCACACAACTCCTCCTAGCTTAGTGTCATCTGCAAATTTGGAGATATTACATCCAATCCCCTCATCCAGATCATTAATGTAAATTGTGAACAGCTGGGGTCCCAGTACAGATCCCTGTGGCACCCCATTGGTCACCGCCTGCCACTCAGAAAACGAGCCATTTATCCCAACTCTCTGTCTTCTATCTGCCAGCCAGTTCTCAATCCACATCAATACTTTGCCCCCAATCCCATGAGCCTTGATTTTGGATGCCAGTCGTTTATGCGGGACCTTATCGAAGGCCTTTTGGAAGTCCAGGTACACCACATCCACTGGCTCTCCCCCATCTATTTTACCTGTCACCATCTCAAAGAATTCCAATAGATTTGTCAAGCACGATTTACCTCTTGTAAATCCATGTTGACTCCGTCCGATCCCTTCTCTGCTAGTCATATGCTCAAGCATTAAAATCTGTGACGAGTCCAGCTTTCCGACATGAATGATCATTTGGAAACTAAAATTTGACTTGAATCAAGTTATGCACATTACCTTCTGAGAAGCCTTTGATTTAAAGTTGAAACATAAAGATTGAGAAACTCAGCAGGTTACACCATGCAGCATCTATGGTTAGCAAAAGGGATATAACCAATGTTTCACGCCTGAGCCCTTCGTCAATTTATAAACTAAAATCAGGTAGGTGCCTGAATAAAAAGGTGGGAAAGAGGAGAGAAGAGGCAGGGAGAGTTGGACAGGCCAAAAGGCATGAAGTCATAGGTAGATATGGGTGGGAGTACAGGAGAAAAAAAGCAGAGGTGATGGGGTAGGGGGTATCTCACTGAATGGAGAGGGAAGGGAAGGGAAGGAAAGGAGGTGGGGAGCAGGAGGAAAGGAGACAGAGGGATAAAATTAGAGAGAGAGACTGGGGTGGGGCCTAATGGAAACCTGAGAAGTCAATGTTACTGCCAATAGGTTGGAGGGTGCCCAGTCTAAATATTAGCTGTTGATCCTCCAATTTACCGGTGCCCTGGTTTGGCAGGGTATGAGGCCATGGACAGACATATCAGTGTGGTAGGGTGAAATGAAATAAACACAGTTGTATGTCAGGGAATATCTTTATTATCAAAAGCAAGAGGGCATAAATTTAAGGTTGGGAAAAAAGTTTTTAAGGAGATTTGGAAAAACTTTTTTTCTTAAATGATTAATATTGAAATATACAGCCAGAGGAAGTGGTGGAATCATCAGATAAAGTTGCTACATTTAAGAGTTATGCAAGGAAGAATTTGGATAGACAAGGCATGGAAGGATACAGCCCTCATGGAAAGCAGAGCAGAGCAGAGCCAGAACTTGACTGGTGAGTGTCAGGAGCTCTACGTTGTTTCAGGGGAGTTTAAAAGGGAAGCAGAGTAGCAATTGGTGGGAGTCTGTTGAAGTTACATTTAAAGAAGGGAAACACAGTGGAGATGCCAGTGTGTGAGTGGACCAGTGTAGGAATGGATAGTGAGAGGCTTCAGGAACCAGAGGCTGAGGGCATGCTGCAGATACGGTCAGTAAGAGTATATGGAAATCAAGAGTAGGTAGTAGAGATGGAAGCTAGGGCAGTGGAATGCTCCAGCTGCAGGATGTATAAAATCAGGGACAGCACGAGTGTCTCTGATGACAACACCTACAAGAGGTACATCCAGCTGCAGCTCCTTACAGACTGTGTGAGGGAGCTGGAGCTGGTTGAACTCTGGATCATTCAGGAGGCAGAGGGTGTGATAGACAGAAGCTACAAGGAGACAGTCACACATAAGAGGCAAAGGGCAGGCAATTGGGAGATGGTTAGGAGAGGGAAGGGGAATAAGCAGTCAGTGCAGAACACCCCAGTGGTGATTCCCCTTAGCAAGAAGTATACCCTTTTCGATCTCCCTTTGAAGGAGAATGACCCATCTGGGCAAGGTGGCGGCCAGACCAATAGCACTGTGGTCGGCTCTGAGTTTCAGAAGGGAAGGGTGAAGTCAGGCAGAGTAATAGACATATGGGACTCAATAGTTAAGGGAATAGCAGATTTTGCGTCTGCAAAAGAGACTCCAGTATAGTGTTTTGCCTCCTGGATGCTTGAGTCCAAGATGTCTCTGTGTGGTTACAGAATATTCTTGAGGGAGGGGGGGGGGCAACCAGAGGTCATGGTACATATTAGTACCAATGAAATAGGTAGGAGTGGGGTGGACATCCTGCAAAGTAAGTTTAGAGAGTTATGAAAGAGGCTAAAAAGCAGGACCTCCAAGTTGGTAATCTCTGGATTATTCCCGGAGCTGGGGAAGGTCTAAACAGGAAGATAGCACAGATAAATGAGTGGCTGGTGAGATGGTATGGGGGAAGGGTTTCAAGATCTTGGATCATTGCAATCTCTTCTAGGGAAGAGAGGCCTGTACAAGTGGGATGGGTTGCAACTGAACTGGAGAGGAACTAATATCCTGGGAGGGAGGTTTGCTGGGGTATATTTCAATTAATTTGCAGGGGGCTAGGAAACAAAGAGAAGAGGCAGAGGAAGAGAATATTGATACATCGTTAAAGACAGCTCATAGGGAGTTTGTGTGGAAGGACAGATAGGGCAGACCTACTGCCATGCGGATGAGTTGGAATGCTACAAGGACATATAACCATATAACCACTTACAGCACAGAACAGGCCAGTTCGGCCCTACTAGTCCATGCTGTAACAAATCCTCACCCTCCTAGTCCCACTGACCAGCACCCGGTCCATGCCCCTCCAGTCCTCTCCTCTCCATGTAACTATCCAGTCTATCCTTAAATGTAACCAATGATCCCACCTCGACCACGTCTGCCGGAAGCTCATTCCACATCCCTACCATCCTTTGCGTAAAGAAATTTCCCCTCTTGTTCCCCTTATAATTTTCCCCTTTCAATCTTAAACCATGCCCTCTAGTTTGAATCTCCCCCACTCTTAATTGAAAAAGCACATCCACATTTACTCTGTCTGTCCCTTTTAAAATCTTAAACACCTCTATCAAGTCCCCTCTCAATCTTCTACAATCCAGAGAAAAAAGCCCTAGTCTGCACAACCTTTCCCTGTAACTCAAACCTTGAAATCCTGTCAACATTCTTGTGAACCTTCTCTGCACACTCTCTATTTTGTTTATATCTTTCCTATAATTTGGTGACCAAAACTGTACACAGTACTCCAAATTTGGCCACACCAATGCCTTGTACAATTTTATCATAACCTCCCTACTCTTGAATTCAATACTCCGATTTATGAAGGCCAACATTCCAAATGCCTTCTTCACCACACCATCTACCTGAGTATCAGCCTTGAGGGTACTATTTACCATCACTCCTAAATCCCTTTGTTGCTCTGCACATCTCAATAGCCTACCATTTAATGCATATGACCTATTTAGATTTGCCTTTCCAAAATGTAACACCTCACACTTATCTGTATTAAATTCCATCAGCCATTTCTCAGCCCACACCTCCAGCCTTCCTAAATCACCTTTTAATCTACGGTAATCTTCCTCACTGTCCACAACACCACCAATCTTTGTATCATCTGCAAACTTGCTTATCCAATTCTCCACCCCTACTTCCAGATCGTTAATATATATAACAAACCCAGGACCGATCCCTGAGGAACTCCACTAGTCACCGGCCTCCAATTGGACAAACAATTTTCTACCACGACTCTCTGACACCCATCCAACCATTGCTGAATATATTTCACTACCTCCTTATTTATACCTAATGCCTCCACCTTTTTTCCTAACCTCCTGTGGGGAACTTTGTCAAAAGCTTTACTAAAGTCTAAATAGACAACATTCACAGCTTTCCCTTCATCAACCTTTTTTGTAACCCCCTCAAAAAACTCAACCAGGTTTGTCAAGCATGATCTCCTCTTGACAAAACCATGCTGATTACTCCCTATCAATCCCTGTACGTCCAAATATTTGTAAATACTATCCCTCAGAACACTTTCCATCAACTTGCCCACCACAGACGTCAGACTCACGGGCCTATAATTCCCAGGCTTACATTTGGACCCTTTCTTAAACAGCGGAACCACAAGCGCAACCCTCCAATCCTTTAGCACTACCCCCGTGGCCAGTGACATCCTAAATATCTCTGTTAAAGGCCCCACTGTCTGTCCACAAGCCTCCCTGAGTGTCCTTGGGAATATTTTGTCCGGTCCCAGAGATTTATCCACCTTTATCTTTTTCAACACAGCCATCACTACCTCCTCGGTTATCCTTATATGCTTCATGACCTCCCCACTATTTTTCTTTACTTCAACTGGTTCAATATTTTTTTCCCTTGTGAATACCGAGGCAAAGAAATCATTCAAAATTTCCCTCATTTCCTCAACTTCTCACTCAGCCTACCCTCACTATCTACAAGGGGTCCAATTTTATCCCTCACTAATCTTTTACTTTTAATGTACCTATAGAAACCCTTTGGATTTATTTTTACTCTGTCTGCCAAAGCCTCTTTGTGCCTTTTTTTGGCCTTTCTAATTTTTTTCTTAAGATTCCTTCTACACTCCTTGTAGTCCTCCTTCAAATTCTCAGCTCCTTGCTCTTTATACCTCTTGTACACCTCCCTTTTTCTCCTAACCAAATTTCCAATATTCCTCGAAAACCAAGTCTCCCTATGACTTCCATCCTTTCCTTTGATCCTCACTGGGACATATCTACTCTGTACCCTCAAAATTTCTTTTTTTGAATATCTTCCATTTTTCATTTACATCCTTACCTGAAAATATCCTGTCCCACTCAATACTCCCCAAATCCCATCTTATCCCTTCGAAATTTGCTCTTCTCCAATCCAGAACCTCAACTTTAGGCCCCTCTTTGCTCTTCCCTAAAACTACCCGAAAACTAACAGAGTTATGATCACTAGACCCAATTTGTTCTCCATCATTAATGTCCGATACCTGACCTAGCTCGTTCCCTAACAGGAGATCTAATATTACACCGTCCTGAGTCGGTTCTTCTACTAATTGATTTAGAAAACAATCTTGAACACATTTAACGAACTCTAGCCCATCCAGCCCTCTAACTGTTTGGGTATCCCAATCAATGTGAGGGTAGTTAAAATCTCCCATGATCACTACCTTATGATTCTCACACATATACGTTATCTCCCTACAAATTTGTTCCTCTAATTTTCTTGGCCCATTTGGTGGTCTGTAATACACCCCTATTAGCACCCTCATGCCTCCTTCACCCCTCAATTCCACCCAAACAGCCTCACTGGACGATCCCTCCAGACCATCCTGGTCTGAGTCAAAACAAAGTGACACATACAGGGCTAAAGGCTTTGTATTTAAATGCACACAACATTAAGAAATAAAGTAGATAACCTTGTAGTACAGCTAGTTTGGCAGGTATGATGTTTTGGCCATTACACAGACCTGAGAACTGAATTTCTAAGGATACACAATGTATCGAAAGGATAGGCAGGTAAGTAGATGGGTGGCTCTGTTGGTAAGGACTAACATTAAATCATTAGAAAGAGGTGACATTGGATCAGAAGATACAAAATCATTTTGGGTTGAGTTAAAAAATGGAAAGGGCATAAAGACAATCAATCAGTAGCCAGCATGTGGACAGCAAATAGAAAAGGTATGTCATGGGGGATTTTAACATGCAAGTAGATTGGGAAAACCAGGTTGGGACTGGATCTCAAGAGAGACAGAATTTGTAGGATGCCAACACAATGACTTTTTAGAACAGTCTGTGACTGAGCCAACCAGCAAAATCGCAAACAAAGTTGATAAGAGAGCTGAAGGTAAGGGAACCCTTAGGAGGTAGTGATTATAATATGATAGAATTCACCCTGCAATTTGAGAAGGATAAACAAAAACCAGAGGCAGCAATGTACCAGTGGAATAAAGCGGACTACAGAGGTAAGAGAGAGGAATTAGCAAAATTTAAGTGGAAAGGCACACTTGCAGGGAAGACAGCAGAGCAGCAATGGATGGAATGTCTGTGAGAAATAAGGAAAGTGTGAGCCAGAGATATTCCAAAAACAAAGTATCTGAATGGAAAAATGACATCAGCGTGGCTGGCAAGAAAAGTTAAAGCCAAAGTAATGGCAAAAGAAAGAGCATACATGGAGGACTGAGAAGCTTTGAGCAAAAGGCAACTAAAAAAGAGGAAGGAAAAGATTAACTTTGAAAGGAGGCTAGCAAATAATATCAAACTTTTTTAACTGTATTAACAATTTTTTAAAAAGGCAAGAGTAGATATAGGACTGATTAAAAAATGATGCTGGAGAATTTATAATGGGAGACAAGGAGATGACAGAGGATCTGACTGAGTATTTTGAATTTGCCTTCACTGCGCAAGACATTAGTAGGAAACCAGATTTTCAAGGGTGTCAGGGAGGAGTGGTGAGGGCAGACATGATCATCAGAGAGAAAGTGCTTGGGAAGCTGAAAGGTCTTAGCATAAATAAGTCTCCCAGACAAGATGGAATGCACCTCGGTTCTGAAAGGAGGAGCTATAGAGATTGTGAAGGCACTAGTAATAATCGTCCAAGAATCCATAGATTCTGACATGGTTCTGCAGGACTGGAAATATGCAAAGGTCCCTCAACTATTTAAAAAGGGAGAGAGACAAGAGAGAAAAAAAATACAGACCTGACAACCTAAAACTGGTGATTGGAAAGTTGTTAAGAGTCAATTGTAACTAAAGCAGCTAAAACTGGTCTGGGGTTAATGGGGGACCTTAATTTAATGGAGATTAAAAAATGACTGTAAAAGCTTTTATAGATACATTAAGAGAAAGAGGTTAGTTAAGACAAATGTGGGTCCCTTGCGGACAGAAATGGGTGAGTTGATCATGGGGAACAAGGGTATGGTAGACTGTTTGAATGACTATTTTAGTTCTGTCTTCACCAAGGAAGACATAACTAATCCGCAGGAAATTATTGAGGATCTATTGTTGCGGAAGGACTAAAGGAAATAATTGTAAGTCGAGAAGTTGTATTAGTTAAATTGCAGGGATTAAAGGCGGATAAATTCCCGTGGCCTGATAGTCTGCATCCGAGAGTGCTGAAGGAAGTAGCCCAGGAAATAGTGGATGCGTTGGTGATAATGTTTCAAACCTCTTTGGATACTGGATTCGTTCTTGAGGATTGAAGGGTGGACAACGTAACCCCACTCTTTAAGAAGGGAGGGAGAGAGAAATCAGGAAACTACAGGCCAGTTAGCCTGACATCGGTAGTAGGGAAGGTGCTAAAATCAGTTATTAAAGATGCAATTGCAGTACATTTGGAAAGTCGTGGTATCATCACAGAGTCAGCATGGTTTGGTGAAGGGGAAATCATGACTGACAAATCTAATAGAGTTTTTTGAGGTTGTAACCAGTAGTATGGATAAGGGAGAACCAGTGGATGTGGTATATCTCGACTTTAGTAAGGCGTTTGATAAGGTTCCGCACAGAAGACTAGCGTATAAACTTAAAGAGCACGGTATTGGAGGTATGGTATTAAGGTGGATAGAGAATTGGTTGAAGGACAGGAAGCAAAGAGTAGGAATAAATGGGTTCTTTTCAGAATGGCAGCCAGTGATTAGTGGAACCGCAGGGCTCAGTGCTGGGGCTCCAGTTGTTTATGATATATATCAACGACTTAGATGTGAGGATAGACAGCAGTATCTCAAAATTTGCAGACGATATGAAGTTTGGTGGCAGGGTTAGCTGTGTGGAGGATGCTAGGAGAGTGCAGGGTGATTTGGACAAGTTAGGTGAATGGGCCAGGATGTGGCAGATGCAGTATAAAGTAGATAAATGTGAGGCTATCCACTTTGGCGGTAAGAACAGGAAAGAGGACTATTATTTAAATGGTATCTGTTTAGAAAAAGGGGAGATGCAGCGAGACTTGGGTGTTGCTGTGCATCAGTCATTGAAAGTGGGCGTGCAGGTTCAGCAGGCAGTGAGGAGGGCGAATGGTATGTTGGCATTCATGGTGAAAGAATTTGAGTACAGGAGTAGGGAGATCCTACTGCAGCTGAACAGGGCCTTAGTGAGACCACACCTGGAGTACTGCATGCAGTTTTGGGCACCTTATCTGAGGAAGGATATCCTTGCCTTGGAGGGGGTGCAGAGAAGGTTCACTAGGCTGATACCAGGGATGGAGGGACTCGCATATGAAGAAAGGTTGGATAGACTAGGCTTGTATTCTCTGGAATTTAGAAGATAGAGGGTGGATCTTACAGAAACATAAAATTCTTAAGGGCTTAGACAGACTAGACGCAGGAAGGTTGTTTCCAATGCTGGGAAAAACCAGAATCAGGGTCGATAGTTTAAGGATAAGGGGGAATTTTTTTTGGACTGAGATGAGGAAAAATTTCTTCTCTCAGAGAGAGGTAAATGTGTGGAATTCTTTGCCACAGGAAGTAGTTGAGGCCACTTCCCTGTCAATATTTAAGTGTAGGTTAGACTTGTGGCCAAGGGGATTAGGGGGTATGGGGAGAAGGCAGGAACCGGGTACTGATCATAATGAATGGTGGTGTAGGCTTTAAGGGCCAAATGGCCTACTCCTACACCTATTTTCTATGTTTCTATGCTTCTATCTGGAGGAGGCTTCATCCAGGGGAGAAGAATTATTTATTCTATTCAAGACAATATGACTCCTACTTAAGGATAGATTTTTTTTGACTTCAGCTCAATTGTAGAGTAGGATCATAGGAATTGAATACAAACTGAGACTTTGATCAGACCATTCACCTCTTGTATTGAACATTAATAGGCCAGATAAGCAAGCAACGGTTCACAGATGGCACTTTAATACTTTGTTGTTGAAAAGGCTAGACTTTTGCAATTTTATTAAGAATCAAATTAATATGTTCTTTGAGACTAACTCTGACTCAACTGCGGACAAATTTTTACTTTGGGATATGTTAAAGACTTATTTATGGGGACAAATTATTAGTTAAGCCTCTAGGATTTTAAAAAAAGTGGATGAATTGGAAAAGGAGATCACAATTATTAGGTTAAAGCTCTATATGATGAGCCTAAAGCAAAAGTAATCACTAATGGTCAAATCTAATCGGTGTTCCGATTGTCCAGATCTAGTAGACAATGTTGTCCATTATCTCCAGCCCTTTTTATCCTGACTATTGAACTATTAGCAGAATCTATCTGCCAAGATCCAGACATAAAAGGCTTCAGGGTTAACCAGGGTTATGTTAAATTAACATAATATCAAACTATTTGCTGATGATGTTCTGATATATCTGACAGACCCAGCAAGTTCATTACAAAAATTACAGTCTAAATTGGAATTTTTCAGGAATTTCTCGGGCTATAAAGGTAATTGGGATAAAAATGAAGTTATGCCACTTAAGCATAGTAATTATTATCAGGTTATAAGAGACTCTCAATTTCTTTTCTTTGGCTTGGCTTCGCGGACGAAGATTTATGGAGGGGGTAAAAAGTCCACGTCAGCTGCAGGCTCGTTTGTGGCTGACCAGTCCGATGCGGGACAGGCAGACACGATTGCAGCGGTTGCAAGGGAAAATTGGTTGGTTGGGGTTGGGTGTTGGGTTTTTCCTCCTTTGCCTTTTGTCATTGAGGTGGTTATAAGGTTATAAGAGACTCTCAATTTAAGTAGCCGCTTAATGGGATAAAATATTAAGGTATTAAGATAGATAATAACTTATAGAATTTATATAAATTTTCTTCCCTTGCTTCATAAAATCAAGGATGATTTAAATAAATGGGTAATTCTTCCAATTACTTTGATTGGAAGGGTCAATTGTATGAAAATGAATGTATTGCCTAAATTACAATATCTTTTCCAAACACTACCTGTTTTAGTACCACAACAATTCTTTCAGAACTAAAGAATATATATTAGGAAGTTTCCCAGAGTCTCTATCGATAAATTAACTTGGAATTATGAACAGGGAGGATTAAAGCTCCCAGACTTTAAAAAATATTATTGGGCAACCCAAATGAACTTCACCGCCTCCCTCTTTGACAGAGGAGACAAGTATTCTTGGGTAAAATTACAACTGCATAAGGTTGGTGAGAAGAGAGCAGAAAATGTTATACGTAAATGAAATTCTAAATTATATTTGGTCCTAAAGAATCCCCCTTACTAAAACATATTATTACAATTTGGAATAGATTCGATGGTCAAATTAGTGTTAGGGGAGGCTTCTCACCTAAAAAAACACATAGCGCAAAATAAATTAATTCCATTAATAATTGATGATAAAATTCTGGAAACTTGGTCTGAAAGTGGGATCAAATATATCGAAGATTGTTTTGAGCAGGAAAAATTTATGGCATTTGAACAAATCAGGAATAAATTTGGAGTTTTAATTTTTTGCTATTTTCAGTTAAGATCTTTTTTAAGGGATAAATTAGGCCCACTACTGACCTTACCACAATGTACTGAAATAGAGACTCTGGTTCAAAAGAGGATTCCAAAGAAATTTATCTCAACAATGTATTTCTTACTTCAGCCAGAAGCCCCTAAATAAGGGCTAGATAAATCAAGAGAGAGATGGGATACAAATTTGGGTATAGAAATTGATCCACTTGTCTGATCTGACCTGTGTCGGGACACCATGAGTAATACGATTAATGTAAGGTGCAATATAATTTTTTTGCATCAGCTGTACCTCACTCCGCAAAAATTTAAATCTGAAATATCCAATTTATGTTTTTGATGCGGTCAAAATATAAGGACCCTTTTGCATTCAACCTGAACATGCCCTAAGGTGACATCCTTCTGAGAAGATTTGGGGAATTTCCTGTAAAATAAATTACTGGAATTCAATACCCTTAGGTACCATAATTTTTTTTTTATTGGGGAAATTAGGAGATATAAGACCTAAAATGAGGCTGTCGAAATATCAATTGAAGTTTGTTAAACTTGCTTCTGCAGTGGCCAAGAAATGCATAGCTATTACTTGGAAATGTGCTTTCCAACTGAGTCTGACCTGCTCGCTAGAAGTAAAAAAATGCATAGTTGTGTTCACCTGGAGAAGATTACTTACAACCTCAGAAATTGTTACAAAATGTTTTTAAGAATATGGAACCTGTATTTAAGATACACAGTGGTTAACCTTTGATAACTCCCCCCTCCGGTCTCCAATACCACTACCTCCAGTATCCCTAGTGATGTCTATGTCAAGACATTTATCTCTTAAGGAAGGAAGTAAGCTCTGGATGAATTGCATATAATGTTTCTTCTGTATGTAATTAATGCTTTTTCATTTTTCTCTTTTCTTTTTTTCAGTTTCTTACTTTTCCTTTGGGGATCGGCAGGGTGTGTAATTTTGTATTTATAAATAATAGTACAGAATTTGATAATTGTGATAATGTGTTGATTCTTCCTTCTTTGTATATCAACTTGCAGTTCAGTTTTGGTATTTTACTGTATATATCTGTATTGTTTCTTAGATTTTGTTTGTTTTGTAACTTCATGTTGATTGAATTTTTTTTAAAAAAGAGTCAATTGCCAAGGATGAGATAATGGAGCAACTGGAGGTACATGACAAGATAGACCAAAGTCAGCATGGTTATCTTGATGGAAAATCTTGCCTGATAAACCTATTGCAATTTTTTGAAGGAAACCACAAGCAGGCTAGACAAAGGGCATGTAGAGGATGTTGTATATTTGAACTTCAAAAAGGCCTTTGACAAGGTGCTGCCCATGAGGCTGCTTCACAAGGTGAGAGCCCATGGAATTACAGGAACGATACAAGCATGGGTAGAGCATTGGCTGATCGGCAGTAAACACATGGGAATAAAGGCATTCTATACTAGTTGGCTGCTGGTTACAAGTGGTATACCACAGAAGTCAGTGTTCAAGTCATTTCTTTTTACATTGTATGTTAATGATTTGGTTTTCAGAATAAATGGATTTGTGGCTAAGTTTGCAGATAACACAAGGATAGGTGAAAGGAATTTTTAAGGATTTAAATGTGGCTGTTAGAAAGTTTTTGTGGAAAGATAAAATGCCGAGGATTTCTATGGAAAAATTGAGTTTGAAATTTGAATTAAGGGGTTTACAACTCCGTCGTTTTAAGAATTATTATAAAGCAACTGAAATTAGATTTATAAATGTATTGTTTAGTTTAGATAAAATTCCTGCATGGGTTGAAATAGGGCTTAATAAGATAGGAGAAATGGATTCTCAGTATTCTATCTATGTTGAATTCTAAATTGTTAGTGGAAAATAGGGAATCGCATATTTTGAAACATTTGGTTGAATTGTGGAATAGCGTTGATAATAAAATTAGTATGAAAGGTTTAATCACTTGAAATATGCCTCTTTGTCAAAATAAACTTATTCCATTTTCAATTGAGAATTGAAGATTTGGAGGCAGAGAAGTATTAAGAAGATTGAGGATTGCTTTGAGAATGAGAAATTTATAACGTTTGAATAAATTAGGGTAAATTTAATGTACCTAATAATATTTTATTTTGTTATTATCAGATTAAACTCTTTTTTGTCTCGTAAAATAGGTCAGAGCTTAATATTACTTATTCAAAGTGAATTGGAAATGTAAATAAATGTATTTCTGTGATGTATAATTTACTTCAAAGGAACACCCCTAAAATTGGGGTGCATAAATCGAGAGTAAGATGGGAAGTAGATTTAAATACACAAATAAATGAGAAAGAATGGATGAAATTATGTAGGAATAGTTATGACTAAACTTGTAAATGTCAGACATAGGTTAGTCCAATATAAACCAATTTTATACATCAATTATATATGACTCCACAAAAATTAAATAGATTAAACTCAGCTATTTCAGATTTATGTTTTAGTTATAGATGTGAGATTGGAATGTTTTTGAATTCTACTTGGGAATGCCCTAAAGTTTGACATTTTTGGCTAGAGGTGGGTAACTTTTTGGAAAGAATTACAGGGGCCAAATTCCCACATGATCCGAGGTTATTTTTATTAGGTAATATTAAGGTTATAAGACATAAATTAAAATTAAATATGTATCAAAATGAATTTGTGAAAATTGCTTCAGCAGTTTCTAGGAAATGTATAGCTATATCATTGAAGTCAGATATAGATTTAGATATGGAAAGATGGCATGCAGAACTTCGTAGTTGTATACCGTTAGAGATTACCTAGAGTCTTCGAAAAAAATGGGAAAATATGGCACCCTTATTTACAAAATATGTACGTTTAAAGCTCTCTGAAGGCCCCACTTCTCGGTAACCTCCAATCAGAATTTCTGCTATGAATATTTATCCTCTTGGTATTCTCTGTTTCTTTTCTTTATTTTCTTTTTCTTTTTTTCTCTATTTCTTTTTCTTTTATCAGGGTTTTGGTAGGGGAGGGGAGGGAGGTGGGAGGGGTTAGTTAGAGGGAGTTTTCTTTTACTCTTTCTACATATTCTACATGTAATTTTTTTTATATATATGTAACTCACATTGTGGTTAAAAATTAATAAATAAGATTCAAAAAAGGATAGGTGGAAGGGCAGGTAGTGAGGTGGAAACAGAGAGGCTGCAGGGAGATTTAGATAGGAGAATGGGGAAGTGGCAAATAAATACAATGTTAGAAACTGTACAATCATGCACTTTGGCAGGAGGGATAAAAAGGCAGACTATTATTTGGATAGGAAATAATTCAAAATTTGGAGATACAAAGGGACTTGGGAGTCCTCATTCAAATAATACCCACATCCAGGTTGAGTCAGTAGTGAAAAAGGCGAACACAATATTGGCATTCATATCTCGAGGAATATGAAATAGCAGGAATGTGATTATGATGTTTTACAGGCACTGGTGAGGCTCCACTTGGAGTATAGGGTACAATTTTGGCCTGCTTATTTAAGAAATGATGCACTGGCACTCGAGAAGTTTCAAGAAGATTTATAAGGATTATTCCTGGAATGAAGGGCTTAGTATATGATGACAGTTTAACAACTCTTGAACTGTACTCCCTAGAGTCAAAATTAATGAGTGAGGGGGACCTCATAGAAGCATTTCCAATGTTGAAAGGCCTGGACAGAGTAGATCTGGCAAAGTTGCTTCCCATAGTAGAGAAGTCAAGGACAAGAGGATTGAAGGTCACCCATTTAAAACAGAGATGCGGATGAATTTCTCTAGCTACAAAGGTTGGGTCGTTGGGTGTATTTAAGGCAGAGATTGACAGGCATTTGAATAGTCAGAGATTCAAAGGTTATGGGGAGAAAGCAGAGAAGTGGAGCTGTGGAAGAATGGATCAGCTCGTGATGGGATAGCAGAGCAGACTCAATGGGCTGAATGCCATGCTTCTGATCCTATATCACATGATTTTATGAACTAATTCAGGTAAATGGGATAAGTGGATGGGCAAGGAGATCTTTGTGGATATAGTGGGCTGAATGGCCTGTTTCATTTGTAAGATGCAAAATCCCAAACACCTATTACCAAAAAGAATTCTCTACCAATCTTAATACTCATTAAATAAGGAATACAGTATTAACAATTGTTCACAGCTAAAATTACTTTAGCTTCAGGTATACACATTTTGGCTGAAACATCAATTCATAAGAAGGAAGAAAAAACAAAAATTGATTAATCCGCAGAGACTGAGAAACAATATCCTGTTTCAATTAAGACCGAAAGTTATTTTGTGTCAAACTGCAATTCTCATTGTATTTTAAATGTATTTTTCAGGTGATGAACAAACAACTTATTCAATTCAAAAGTGACCTCAAAATGCAAATTACAAAGGAAGACACTGTACCTGACAACGGAATTAAGTCATAGAAAAAATAAGAAGAACAAAGAGCTTCTTTCAGATTCCAAAGTATTCTTCCTTTTACTGAATGTCCTGAAGAGAAAGGGAGAAAAAAATTGAATTGCTAACTACTAAAGTTTATGATATTTCCTACTTCAAATCAGAAGCTTTAATAAAAATGCTGGCTTCTTCCTTCCATTGCACCCCCCCCACCACCACCCAACACCCCCCCCTCCCCCACACACACACACACACACACACACACACACACACACACAAACACACACACACACATACCTCTACATGTACACATACACACATGATTTCCAACAGATATTCTGGAAATATTTTAAAAGCATTGCATTAAAGTCAATGCAAGAGAAAACTGACACCAATGGTTATTGCCTATCCAGGGCTATTTGCAATATCAGACTAAATGCTAATCATGGATTGAAAATTAAACACAACAAAATCACTATGATTTTTACATGTAATTCATAGAGTTGCAAGTAGCTCTTAGCAGTTAAGTAGGATCACATGGAGAAAATAACTTCACATTTGAAAGGGAAAACTAGATTACAGGACAATCATTTAACAATTTCAAAATAACTATCTTTTTCACTTGGAATGGAAATGGTTGTTTCTTTCTGCTTCAATTTGTTTCCTTTTTTATAAAACCTGCTAGCTTTCATCTGCTTTCTCCATATTCCCCCACTTCACCACAAAAAAAAATTCTCATTCTATTGAAGGGCATTGGACCTGAAATTTCAACAAAAATTTTGTCTCTCCAAACCAGAATTCACTGCACAATACTGCCCTACAATCTTAATGATTCAAGCATAAGGCCTGGAAATCATGGACCAATTTACATACCTTAGGAATCATGTCACAGACACCCATAAAGAAAATTAGCCTGGCGTTCAATATGTCAGAGTAGCTTGTGGTCCACTGAGGAAAACAGTTTTCAAAAATTTAGATATGCAAATGCTTGCAAGAAAATTGGAGGGCTATGTTTGTGAGGTAGGGAAAGATTCATTGTTGTGGCGTAGGTTTATATCAGTTGGCACATTATCATGGGCTGCTCCCCTGTTTTTGAGACCTGGACTACTTCCCCCACCCTCTCCCAGTTATTCTTGGCTGGCTCCATTAGATGGAACTAATCAATCAAATGTCTGATGAACTATTCTATCACTGAAGAGATGACCAGGCAAAGGAAATTACAAAATGCTTAAAATATTCAAAACATATTTGAAAAAATGCAACATCCCCAATGGCTTATTTGACTTCACTGAATTTGTGGCCCATGATTGATGAGAATGGAGAAGCAGCTTTCACGGGGTACTGAGAACATCAAGTCCATGCACAGCAGCACACACAAGCCTTGCTTCAGTGAATGTGGATTATATCACCTTCTAAACATCCCCTTTTCCTCAATTGCCCATCAGTAAATTCATGCCCCGTCTTACTGAACAGAGCTTACAGTTTCCATATAAGGGTCTGATGAGCCAAAGACCACAATAGAAGCAAATCATTCTCTATTCTAAGAGACTGCCCAAAAAGAACACACAATACATGTTAGTTCAGATAATGAACATCAAATTGTTAAGAAAACAAATTTTGGCCTTCAAGTGAAGCACAAAGCAGATAATGACATGTTGTTGTTGCATCTACGCGCAAAAAAAAAATATCTGTTATAATCCTTGCAGCCTCCTATCATTTACTTGAAGTCTATGAAGAAAACATCCAAGATATAGATCATGACTAATGATGCTGAACAATAGAAAATGGTCAAAAGTAGAAAAGTTGGAAGCTATGTCCTGTGAGACACATTTTATGCATGCACAGATCTCCCAGTGGTTATTTCCCAAAGCTCCATGCACCTGGAAAGATGCTGAATGTTGGAAATAATCCAGAGCATTGGAATTGACCAAGTCCTTTGAGGAATTTCTATCATTGAATCACATTCTTGCTTCATTCATTTGCCTCCATTCCCAATTCTAAACTCCCAAAGCACAAAGGTCTGTTAAACTAAGCAGGTTAGAAGAAGAAGGGGGTGGGAGCAACCTTATTTAAATGTGGGCCAATGGTGGCTTGATACAGTAAATGTTGTTTTCACTCGTGGGAGTCACAAACAAGGGAACATAATACCATAATACAGGATAAAGAAACCAGAAACTACAGTGTGTGAAGAATTTTCTCCAGAGAGGGCAGTGAAGATCACAAGACAAAGGAACAGAAGCAGGCCACTAGGCCCATCAAGTCTGTTCCATAAATCTTCACTAAGCTACCATACACTAGTTCCAATTTCCGGCCTTTTCCCCATATCCATTGATGCCTTCTCTAATGAGATACTTGTCTATTTCTTGTTTAAATACTCCCAGTGGAGATGGATAAAACACGAGACGGTTAGTGTGGGCAGCACAGTTAGCAAAACAGTTAGTGTGATGCTAATATAGAACCAGTGGTCTGGGTTCAATTCCAGCCCTGTCTGTAAGAAGTTTGTACATTCTCCCCATGACTCTGAGGGTTCACTACCATTTTTCAAAACGTATCTGGGTTGTAGGTTAATTGAGGTATTTGGGTGGCAGGGCTTGTGGGCAGGAAGGGCCTGCTACTGTGTTGTATGTCTACATTAAATTAAATCTACACTAAGTAAAGCAGTCAACATCCAGTGTGTTATGATAATAATCTAGAAGCAAATTCTAAATTGCAAATGTCAGCAATTTTGCATTCACCATAAAAATGCACTATTGCAGTCTCTACCATAATCCATAAATAAGATACTTGCCGTAAAATAAATCATTGAAAATATAAAACTTGGTTACACAAGATGAGAATTTTAGATGGCACATCAAGCCACAATTGTTGCTTTGCAACATCCAGTAGCATCAAAATAAAATTTGTAGATTTTCATTCAAGTGTTTCAAAATTTCTCAACCCGCTAAAAGCTTATTATTATGCAGCTCGGCTGCAAGGACAACAGTAATCCCACAGAGTTAACAAGCATCAAAGCAATTCTCCAAATCCTTTTATATCCATTCTGACTCATTAACTTGAAATAGCAACTGTCTCACCACAGGTACTGGTTGTCATGCTTTTTCTTGTAACTGAGAAAATTGTTGCTTTTGGATGAATTATGATGAAGTTCTTAATAAAGTTCTTTCTGCAAAAAGCATTAATGTAATTATGCACATTTTTTTAAATTAAGTGATGTCTGAAATTTTTTAAATCATATTTTGATTCTAAAAATCATCATTTTGGGTTCATTGTTCAAACTCTACCACTGCATTTTTGATCCATGTCACAATGTACTTTTTTTTCCACAACTTTATTTATTCGTTCAACAAGGTTATTACATACAGCAGAAAAAGTACATATTGTGAACAATAAAAAAAATATATAAAAAAAGAAAAGAAAAAAAAGAACCCCCCCTCTCTTTAGGAGAGCCAAAAAGAAAGAAAACTAAAATATAAACTAAAATATATTTACTAAAATCCAATCAAAGTAAATTTAAATGTAAATATTCTGAATATAAAAACCACTTATTAAGAAAAAGAATAATTATCATGTAAAACATACATAATTTTTTCCATTACCAAACAAGTTTTCATCTCATTATGCCATCTATTAATATCAATCACATTAGTATTTTTCCATGTACTTGCTAAACATTTTTTTGCTACAGATAAAGCTAAATATACAAAAGCAATCTGAAATTTATCTAATCCCAAATCTTTCAAAGGCTTCAATTTACCCAACAAAAATACTGTCGGATCTAAAAGTATTTTAATCTTATACAAATGTTCCAAAAACAATTGAATTGCTTTCCAAAAAGATTGTATATGTACACATAACCAAACAGCATGAAAAAAAGTTCCAACCGAATTACCACATCTAAAACAAAAGTCTGATTCACTAAAACCATATTTTTTTTAACTTTTCAGGTGTTAAATACAATTGATGTAAAAAAATTGTAATTAACCATTTATCAATCTAGTAACATGATCATAACAAATACCTAACCAGTCACCCTCAGAAAAAATAAAATTAATATCCATTTCCCATTTAATCTTAGATCTATCCCATCCCTTTTTTTTCCATACTCTCTTGTAGTATTTGGTATATCAATGAAATATTCTTTGGTACAATCACACGAAAAGATTCAAATTTAGTCAATTTAGGTAAAGTCATATCTCTACCAAATATTTGTTTTACTAAAGATCGAAGTTGATAATAAATGAATAAAGAATTCTCATTAATACCAAAATCTTCCTTCATTTGATTAAAGGATAAAAATTTACCTTCTTTAAAACAATCCCCCAGATTTTTTATACCTTTAGATTTCCAATGTAATAAACATTGATTATGCATTGAAAAAAGAATAAGTTGATTATTATATAACGGTGTTAAAGTCAATAATTGACTCTTAGAACCTATGTCCTATTTTTTCTCATCCATAACTTCATTAAATGTTTTAGTATAGGCACATTATATTGTTGTAATAAATTTAAATTCCACCGAAACAAAAATGGATGTATTTCAAATTCAAAAATATTCGCCATCTCAATTTTGGCCCAACTAGGGGGCCATTCCAAATCCATTAAAGAACTAATAAATTTAAATTGAACTGCCTCATAATAATTTTCAAAATGTGGTAAACGTAATCCTCCTAATACATATTTCCAAGTTAACTTATTCAAAGCAACTCTCGGAAAAAAATTTAAATCTCGGAAAAAAAAATCTTATTAAGTTAACACGGAATTGACTGAAACAAATATTGTATACGTGGAAAGATATTTATTTTAATTGTATTTATTCTTCCAATTAAATTTATAGGAAGATCCTTCCACAATCAAATCAGTTTTGATCTTTTTCATTAACGGTACATAATTTAATTTGTATAAAGATTGATAATCAACATCCACATTTATACCCAAATATTTAATTCGATCGGTCCACTTCAAATTAATAATAATCTTATAAACTGAATAATCTCCTTCACCTATCGGTAAAATTTCACTTTTTTCCAAATTAACTTTATATCCAGACAAAGATCCATATTGTGTTAAACACTCCTTCAAGTGTAAAAGTGACTGAGCTGGATTTGTTAAATACACCAGTACATCGTCAGCAAACAGATTAATTTTATACTCCTCATCTAAAGCTCTCATACCTTGTATCTGTGTATTTTGTCGTATTAGCTGTGCTAAAGGCTCAATTACTAATGCAAACAAAGCTGGAGACAAAGGACAACCTTGACGAGTTGAACGAGTTAATTTAAAAGGTTCCAAAATCTGAACATTTGTCAATACCCTGGCTATTGGTTTATTATATAAAGCTTTAATCCAACCAATAAAAGAAGGACCAAACTTAAATTTCTCTAAAACTTTAAATAAAAAGTTCCACTCAACTCTATCAAAAGTCTTTTCTGCATCGAGAAATATCACCATTGGATGGTCAGGGCACTGTTGATATTTATTAATCAAACTAATCACTCTAAGAATATTATCTGAAGCATATCTATTCTTTATGAAACCTGTTTGATCAACATGTATCAACTTAGGTAAAAATTTAGCCAATCGATTCGCTATTATTTTATAATCTACATTTAACAAAGAAATTGTTCTGTATGAAAACACCTTCAACGGATCTCTATCCTTCTTAGGAATTACACTAGAGCATGATTCAGGTAAATCATAATGTTCATTAATCTGTCGTATCACATCTCCAAACACCGTAGATAAATCATCATAAAATACCTTATAAAATTCAACCGAAAACCTGTCATCACCAGGCGATTTTCCATTCGGCATTTCCAACATAGCCAATTTAATTTCTAAATCAGTAAAAGGAGCCTCCAGCTCCAATATATCTTCTTCTTCTAATACCGGTAATTTTAACATCGATAAAAAGTCAATCGATCCACGCTCCTGTTTTTCCTCGGAAGTATATAATTTCTTATAAAATGAGTAAAACTCATCATTTATCTCACGAGGTTTGTAAGTAACAGTCGAATTTCGTCTAACTGCATTAATAACCCTTGATACCTGTTCTTTCTTTAACTGCCATGCAAGTACCTTATGTGGTTTCTCACCCCATTCATAATACCGTTGTTTAGATCTATTAATCAAGCATTCAAATTGATAAGATTGCAACGTATTGTATTTCAATTTCAATCTAGACAACTCTATTTTTTGATTTTCTGTCACGTCTCTCTAAAATTCCTTTTCTAATTCAGCAATCTGTTTCTCTAATTCGAGGCTCTCAGTCAAATAATTCTTTTTAACCTTAGAGGTAAAACTAATTATTTGGCCTCTCAAGTAAGCTTTCATAGCAACCCACAATGTAAATTTACTCTGAACATTTTCTTCCAAGAAGAGATTGATTTGTTTTTTAAAAAATTCAATAAATTCCACTTTTTTATTGAATCTCCAACAAGAAGCTGCACAAATTTTTTCAGAACTCTCATAAAAAGTAAAATACAAAAGGAATGACCTGAAATTACCCTACTTTTATATTCTGCTTGCAATATTTTCCCCTGTAAATGTGCCGATACTAAAAAAAATCAATTCTAGAAAAAGATTCATGTCTAAATGAATAAAAAGAGAAATCCTTCTCTGTTGGGTTGAGACATCGCCAAATATCCACTAAATTAAAATATTTCATCAAAGCTCAAATTTGAATTGCCATTTTAGATTTTTTTAACATTTTTTGGAAATTTATCTAATAAAGGTTCCAAAACACAATTAAAATCTCCTCCAACCAGAACATTTTCATTAGCTTGTCCCAGAAGCAAAAATGCATCCGAAATGAATGCTTCATCATCCACATTCAGTGCATAAGTGTTGAGTAAAGTCCAAAATTCATTAAAAATCTTACAATTCAGTTTAAAAATACGTCATGCATTCATTTCCATTGATTGTAATTCAAAAGGTAAATTTTTATGTATCAAAATTGCTACTCTATTAGCTTTAGAGTTAAATGAAGAAAAAAAACATGTCCAACACAGTCCCTCTTCAATTTCATACTTTTTCATTCAAATGTGTCTCCTGTAAAAAAGCAATATCAATTTTCATCTTTTTGATATATGCCAAAACTCTTTACGCTTGATCGGGTTGTTTAATCCCTGAACATTAAAAGTAGCAAATTTCAAATTTGACATATCTAATACAATTACTAAATACCAAAAATAATCTCAAAATTAATAACAACAAAGAAAAAAAATTGTATATAGGACCCCCAAATTAAAATATATAGGCCCTTCAAATAAAAATAATATTCGTTAATAAGAAAAAGAAACAACAAAAAAACCCAAAAAACCCACCAAAAGGTAGTAACTCCCTAAAAAAACTGGGTGTGGATTACCCACTAGTGACTGATGACTAACAAAGAAATTAGTGCAATCCCCTCCTCCCCAGCCAGCCAATCAAAAATATTAGCATATTACAAAAAAATTCAGCCATAAGATTCCAGTCCAGATGGTGAACTCATTTCAAGAGTAGATGAATTCTTTCCATTCCCATTCTTTCCACTTCTGCCATTTTTCCCATTTCCAAGACCGTCAAGTTTTCTTTTAGGAGATAGTGGTGGACTTCTTCTTTGTCCTCTGACATCTGGTAGCGAATTAGCAAAAACCATTGCTTCATGCTCACTCTCAAAGAATTGAGACTGAGAGTTTCCATAAAACATTTTCAATACAGCAGGGTAACGAAAAGCAAATTTGTAACCTTTACGCCATCTTTCTTCTTTTTCTTTGGCTTGGCTTCGCGGACGAAGATTTATGGAGGGGGTAAAAAGTCCACGTCAGCTGCAGGCTCGTTTGTGGCTGACAAGTCCGATGCGGGACAGGCAGACACGATTGCAGCGGTTGCAAGGGAAAATTGGTTGGTTGGGGTTGGGTGTTGGGTTTTTCCTCCTTTGCCTTTTGTCAGTGAGGTGGGCTCTGCGGTCTTCTTCAAAGGAGGTTGCTGCCCGCCAAACTGTGAGGCGCCAAGACGCCATAAAACATCTTTAACTGGATTAAATTCACGTCGGCATCTGATGACATCTTGACTCAAATCCGGGTAGAAGAAAACTTTACTATTCTGGATTATCATTGGGGTTTGTCTTTGTCTTCCATTTTGAACTGCAAATCGAAGGATTATCTCTCTATCCAAACAGTTCAAACAATGAACTATCACAGCTCTTGGGGGTTGACCTGGTAAGGGTGTTCTTCTTAAAGCTCTATGTGCTCTTTCCAATACCAATCCATCAGGAAAAGACTCTTCCCCTAACATCTGGGGAATCCAATTTTTTTAAAAATTTGACAGGATCTTGACCTTCTGGCAAACCCACAATTTTCACATTATTTCTTCTGCTTTGATTTTCCAAATAGCCTATTTTTTTTGTTAATTCTCTTTCTTGGGCTCATAAATCTTTAACTGATATTTCCACCTTTTTTATTGTTTCTGTATTGGATTGTACCTGTTGTCTACATTCAGAAAAGGAAGCTACAAATTTTTTAAAGTTTTCCCAATTTTCTTTAGCTTCTGCCTTAACCACATTTAGGTCTGAGCTCATATCAGTATTCATTTCAACCAGCTGGTTCAATTGACCAGTAATGATATCCAAATAAGAAGCAATACCTTCAAACATCAACAGGCTGAGATGCAATTTGAAATGCAGAATCCGGTTCCGTAATTTGTAACTCACTTTCTTCCAGCTCTTCTTCCATTTCCTGTACAGTGGTAGAGTAAGGTAAGTCCTCTTCTTGTTGTTCTTCAAAAGGCAGCATTCTAGTCGTTTTGCTGCGGGTTTGGACACCCAACAACGACCCCCCGACTTCCTCAGGGGATCGTTGCTGACCTCCCCCCACAGACCATTTTTTAATAAAATTACGGAATCCTCCATAATTAGCAGCGCTACTCACGTCCACAGTTGCTATAGACTGCGTGTCTAGCATCACAGTCCTCTTTCTCCGCGCTCCCATCTCTTCCAACGGGGTTATTCTTTGCAATAAGCCTCCAGGCTCGTGCCCAACTTCTCGGAAGCGCGCTCCTTCCTCCGCAAAACGGGTCGAACCAGCGCCATCTTGAGATTGGTGAGTGGCTGTTACTTTAACTTTTGTCCCACTGGTGATTGTTGAGACTTGGAGATCGCTGAAATCGAGTCCAAGGCTGCTTCAAGTTGTTTAGGCCCCAATTCTTCTACATTTCGAAACTGTATTTTCTTTTGTAACTGAGACTTAATTTTTTTTTACATTAGCAGCCATAATGGCTGACCAAAATATCAAACTAAAAATTAAAATTTTAAAATTAAAAATAAAGGGTTAAAAAACGGGTACTTAAAAGTCTGACCAGAGAGAACAGGGATTACACGTCTAGTCTCTACGCCATCTCACCACGTCCCTGTAACAATGAACTTGAACCCTTTGTATCTGCTGCCATCTTCTTGTTAAGTTTTAATCAAAGTTCTTTAAGAATCACAGATTTTTAACACTCTTTTATGCAGAAATGAAAAATGACAGCTGCACAAATCCTCTTTTAATGAAAGAGAAATTGTCTCACAGAGTTTAATTCTCAAGAAACTCAGCGGCTATGGCGAGCTCTCCACTGGCCACCGTGACAGAGGTGCACCAAAGAAAAGGTACAAGGACTGCCTAAAGAAATCTCTTGGTGCCTGCCACATTGACCACCGCCAGTGGGCTGATAACGCCTCAAACCGTGCATCTTGGCGCCTCACAGTTTGGCGGGCGGCAACCTCCTTTGAAGAAGACCGCAGAGCCCACCTCACTGACAAAAGGCAAAGGAGGAAAAACCAAACACCCAACCCCAACCAACCAATTTTCCCCTGCAACCGCTGCAACCGTGTCTGCCTGTCCCGCATCGGACTTGTCAGCCACAAACGAGCCTGCAGCTGACGTGGACTTTTTACCCCCTCCATAAATCTTCATCCGCGAAGCCAAGCCAAAGAAAACCACTGCAACTCTATCATTATTGAAAAGCTCACAAGATCTCTGAATCTTAATACAGAACAAATTGACAAACAAACTGCGAACCCTGAACCCAAAGTGACCCAGATTTTGTGAAAACCTGTGACTGCAACAACTGCATCATATACTCTAAACAGGAGCTCAAAACTAATACTTTCTTGGAATGACTTGGAATCAAAACATCATAAGTTCTTGACAAAACCAAATGACAGGCAATGCCAATGTGGCTGGACATTCAAAATTAGCTGACTGAAATGCCTCATGATCTGTCGAAGTTAAAAGAACTATGGCCAATTCAAGGAATGCACATAATGCAGAGCAATGCTCCAAAATGAAAAGTTTGGATCATCACTGACAACTGGAAAAAAACTCCAACACCTCACAATTTATAGAAAATGTGTTATGGTTTTGAGTCACAATAATTCATAGCTCATGGCCACAGATGGAGATTTCCCAGAATCTTCAAAGGGATCAGGATAAAAACATTGATTATGTTTACCTCCTATAGATGCAGGGAGACCTCCTGAGATCTTCCAGCATTTCTGTGTTTTTACAACATTCACAGCATCTCCAGACGTTTGTATTTCATTCCTGCATAGGTTTTCTCTGGGTGGTCCGGTTTCCTCCACCCTCTACAATGTACAAGGTTAGTAAGTTCATTGGAAATGGCTTTTTTAGAGCAGGTTGCAGTTGATCCCACTGTGGAAAAGGCAATTCAGGATTGGGTGCTGTGCAATGAACCAGATTTGATTAGGGATCTTAAGATAAAAGAACCCTTAGGATGCAGTGATCACAGTATGAGAGAATTCACTCTGCATTTTCAGAGGAAGAAGCTAAAATCAGATGTATCAGTATTAAAGTTGAGTAAATATAACAACAGAGACATGAGATTGGAGATGGCCAAAGATGATTGGAAGAGGTCCCGAGCAGGGATGACAATAGATCAGCAATGACAAAAGGTTCTGGGAGTAATTTTATCCCAAAGAAGAGGTGGAATTCTAAAGGGTGAGGTAACCACAGCTGTCAAGGAAAGTCAGACAGCATAAAAGCAAAAGAGAGGGCATACATATTGCAAAGATCATCTCCTTTGTCTTGTCCAAGTTGCACCATTTTATGAGCCACCCAACCTCCTCTATGTAAGCCGACTCATCCACAAACTTGATGATTCCGTTTGAAATGAATCTGGTAATGCAGTGAGTAAGCAGAGTGAATAGTAACAGACTGAGCCAACAGCCCAGAGGTGGTCCAGATTGATGGGACTTCAGATTTTTGTCGCCAACCCAGACTCAGTGGTCTTTTAGTCAAAAAGTCCATAATCCAGTTGCAGGGCAGGGTGTTGCATCCCAGCAAGGAAAGTTTATCTACCAGCCTCTGAGCGATCATGTTGAACACTGAGCTGAAGTCAATGGACAACAACCTGGCTTATGAGGTATCATTCTCCAGGTGGGTCAGGAGGAAGTGAAAAGTCAAAACTATTGCATCATCTGTGGACCGGTTTGGACGGTAGGCAAACTGTAATGGAATGGAGAGTGTATATGGAATTCAATACTGAAAAAGCCACGAGCCAGAGTGCACGGCCTCAGAATAAAAGAATGTCCCTTCAAAACAAAGATGAGGAGAATTTTGTCAGAGGCTGATGAATCTATGGAATTTGTTTCCCCAGACTGCTAAATCACTGGATAAAAAAGGCAGAAGAAGATAAGTTCTTGATTGGTAAGAGTATCACAGCTTAAAGGAAGAAGGCAGGAAAATGGGGACGAGAGGAAAAATATATCAGCCATGATTTGAATGGCAGAGCAGACTCCATGGTCTGAATGGCCAAATTATGCTCCTACGTCTGATGGTCTTATAAAAGTGGTCGTAAAAAGCATATAGACTCCTTCAAACTGCGCTAAGCAAATTTTAAAGACCACACCGATGAGGCCATTCACTTTTTGAAAACTAGAAATTGAAAATACAAGTATTCCAAGTTCAAATGTATTGTCAGAGTACATACATGACATCACATACAACCCTGAGATTCTTTTTCCTGTGGGCCAAGCAGAATTTCAACTTATTAGTAGTGCAAAAAAACTGTTAAGAAAACATTTGTATACAAAAGAGAGAAAAGTTAAAGAAATAAATGCAAACAAATAACTCTGCAATACAGAAAATAAATATTCAATAATAAACAATGTGCAAAGTAAGGATCTTTAAATTAGTCTCTGATTGAATTTGTTGTTTAGGAGTTTGATGGTGCTCTCCAGCAGCAACATTCCATATAGATTTTCTCAATGGTGGAGAGACTTTTGCCTGTGATCTGCGGGCTGTGTCTAGTATCTTTTGCAAAGTTTTCCACTCAGAAGTATTGGGGTCCCCACACCAGAGCTGCAACCAGTTAGAATATTTTCCACTACACATCTGTAGAAGTTTTTGATATCATACCAAACCTCCACAAACACCTGAGAAAGTAGAGGTGGTGACGTACTTACTTCATAATGACATTCATGTGTTGGGTCCAGTAAAAGTCCTCCGAGATAGTGACTCCCAGGAATTTAAATTTGCTTACCTTCTCCATCTCTTATCCCCCAATAATTATTGGATTATACATCTCTGGTTTTCCCCTCCTAAAGTCCACAATCAGCTTGGGTTTGGTGACATTGAGTGCAAGGTTGTTGTTAGCCAAATTTCTAATTTCCCACCTATATGCTAACTCATTGCCCATTTTTATACCACCCACTACCGAGGTATTATACTTTCAGAATAAAAATTATCTATTAATAAAGAAGAAAATTTGAATTAAAAAGGAGAGCAATCTTGTGAAACTAAGAAAAACTATTTAAATACATAACGTCTCTAAAACAATGGAATTTCAAATCGTAACAAAGATTAATTGAAAAAAGTACAAGCTAGGCATGTTTACACCCCACCCACATACTGAATATTAAATGCAGTGTACTCATGTGACAGAGCAACCGATAAAAAATATTTCTTCATCTGGGACATAACACAAGTACAGATTCATACAAAGGATTTACTGGTAATTACTGAGCAATAAAACGTTGGCACTCAACATGACATGAGCTGGCAATTTTAAGATTTCAGATTAAACATATAAATACATCAAATCAATTTTGCCATTTGCCATGACTTTGAATTTTGCTTTTTTGAAACAAACAATTTCCAATGAAGCAACCAGACATGGAATTAAAAACACAATGCTGGAGAACTCAGCACGTCAAACAGTGGACTTCATATACCAAAAAGAGAAAGATACAAAACCAATATTTGGCCTTGAGCCATTCAGCAAGGTATGAGCAAAATGTGGGTAGGTGCCCCAACAAAATGGTGGGGAGGGGGAAGGGGCAGGGGGAGGAGTACAGTCCGACAGACAAGAGATAATAGGTGCATAAGGGAGGGAGGGTACACCAGCAAAAGAGGAGAGGGGGCAACCTCTGTGAATGGAGGGTGGAGACCTGGAGGAAAGACAAAAGAGAGGGAGAACAGGGAGTAAGTAGGCTAGCAGAAACCGGAGAAGTCGATGTTAATGTCATCTGGTTGGAGAGTGCCCAGATGGAAAACAAGGAACTGCTCCTCCAAGTTACAGGTGAGGGTCTTGGTTTGACAGTACATGAAGCCATGGACAGACATGTCACCTTGGGAGTGGAGTGCAGAATTGAAATGGTTGGCCACTGGGAGATCCCTGTCACTGATCTGCTCAAAGTGAAGGTGCTCGGGGCAACAGTTTCTGCTCGCCTACTCCCTGTTCTCCCTTTCTTTCCTGTCCTTCCATTTTCTTTCTTACAGCTCTCCAGCCCCTTCCCTTTCCATTCACAGAGCTTTCCCTTGTTTACTGGTATGCCCTCTCTCCTTTATCTACCTATTATCTCCTGCCTGTGGGACCGCGCTCCTCCTGCCCCTCTCCCCTCCACCATTTTGTTCAGGCAATTGCATATATTTTGCTCATACCTTGATGAAACATTGGTTATGTATCTTTATCTTTGCTATATATACTATTTGACCTGCTGAGTTTCTCTTCCATTGTGTTTTTACTTCCATCAGTGTCTGCAGACTTTCATGCTTTACTCCATACATGGAATTATTTGATTAAACTTAAACTAAATCTAAAAGCAAACAAAGAATTGCTGGAGGAATTCGGCAGGTCAAACAATATCCATGTCTAGCTTGTTGAGTTTTTCCAGCAATCCTTTGCTCAAGATTCTAGCATCTGCAATTTTGTATTTCTCTTGACCTAAAAATGTTTTGTATGGCACAATCCATTCAGTTGAAAAGCATCTCCATTACAGTATAAATCTGAAGACACAATCATATTTGTGATACAAAGGACATTTTTCACGTCATTACCTGGCAAAAAAAACAGAGGATCCTATTCATCAGCTTTATCTTGATCTTGCGAATTCATCGGTAGCATTACAGATGCAATGCTTTTTGACTGCTGCCATCATTTTCTCTGGCAGCTACTGTGCTTTAAATTCTTGTCCAGCCAAATCCCACAAATTCTGATAAACATGTTACCCAAAATGCAAACAAGTCCATTCAATGCAGCATGTGATCAACAAGACTCTACTGTACAAAGTGTACAAAAAAAGCTATACAATAAAAGATCAACTCAAAGTTACCACTCTCTGACAACATCAATAGAATGCAGATTTCTCTGTTGTGTTCCATGTACGGTTCCCAAATTTGTTAGAATACTGTGATGTTATTTCTTAAATTATATGTTATTTTTTCCAATGGAATACATTTATTCATTTCTATGTATTCTCAAGCTATCTTCTAATTTCCAGGTTGACATAAATTTTTTTGCTACAGCTAAGGCTATCATAATAAATCTTTTTTGTGCTCCATCCAAATCGAGTCCAAGTTCTTTACTTCTTATATTACATATAAGAAAGATTTCTGGATTTTTTGGTGTGTTGCTTTTTGTGATTTATTTAATACCTGATTTAGATCTTCCCAAAACTTTTCCACTTTCTCACATGCCCAAACCTCCACCGCCTAAAATGACAGAAGGAGAAGAAGACTAAATGAACTGATCCAGTATGTAAAAGTAGAAGACACAAATTTCTTGTTTATTTTCATTGTGTGATGACATTGTTTAATGTATCACATAGGTTGAACGTTGACTGGGTGGGGAGGGGGAGTGAAGGAGGGAGGGAAGGGAGGGGGAAAAGGGGAGAAAATGACACTGTGTCTATCAAGAGGGAAATGTTTGTGTGTATTTTGGTCGGTATGGTTCATAGTGTGAAAATTTTTTTTAAAAATAGAATGCAGATTGAGAATTTTATCAACAGTAATAGATATGAAGTGAAAAATTGAAAACAACAAAAACCTCTGGTATCTGGCAACTATGGGGCTGAGAAGATGCTGGATAAGTGCATTTTCCAGTTGCATGATATTTGCTCTTTCAATGCCTAACTAATACATTGTAGTTGGTGTGTTGCGCAGCGAGTGAAAGAAAACCCACACGGAAGCTGTGAGTGAGCTGAACCAACTAATTGACTTTACTGGAACTCTCTTGAGTATCAGCACGACCCCCACAATCCTTTGCGGTCTCCCTAGAGAGACCATTGCGACATCAGCCCAGTGCGAGCCTGCACCTCTGCGACCCGGTTCACTTACGGGTCAGTGCAGCCAGCTACATGACACCACCCCAGAATCGATATTTGGAGGTGCAGAGCCCACAGTTCGTAAACAGTTCATACGTATGGGAGGACGACCTCTCTGCCGTGGGCTGGAAGTTACTAGTTGGTTGAGGTCAAGGTGTGCTGCTTTGAGGCGGTTGACTTTGAACATTTCCTGCCTAACCCCAATGTCCAAAAGGCATATAGTCCTATTGTGTCACAACACCTTGTATGGGCGCTCATATGGGTGCTGAAGGGACATCCAGTGCACATCTCTGCTTATGAAGACATACTCGCAGTCTTTGAGATCTTTCAGGATGTAGGATGGTTTTGGACCATGGTGTGAGGTTGGGACAGGAGCCAGGGTGCCCACCTTCTCGCGAAGTCACATTAGCAGCGCCGTAGGTGTTTCTTCCTAGCTGCGAGCCGCTGGTCCTAACTTGCCTAGGACAGTCAATGGGGCCCCATGGATGAGCTCAGCAGAGGACATGGCCAAATCCTCCTTTGGTGCTATGCGGATGCCAAGGAGCACCCAAGGCAGATCGTCCACCCAATCTGGGAATCAGAGCCACACCATGAGGACTGTCTTCAAATGCCGATGGAACCTTTTCACTAGGCCATTAGACTGTGGGTGGTAGGCCGTAATGTGATGTAACTGGCTCCCCAGCTGTGCCAGCGCTGCCCATAGGGTGGACGTGAACTGTGCCCTCCTGTCCAACGTGATAATGGAAGGAAGGCTGAAATGGGCTATCCAGTTGGCGATGAGGCCCCTGGTGCAGGATGTTGTGGAAATGTCTTGAGAGTGGGATAGCTTCCAGCCATCTAGTGAACCTAGGTGAACAGGTACATGGCACCTCTAGAAACCGGCAGCAGCCCATATAACCATATAACCACTTACAGCACAGAACAGGCCAGTTCGGCCCTACTAGTCCATGCCGTAGCAAATCCCCACCCTCCTTGTCCCACTGACCAGCACCCGGTCCATACCCCTCTAGTCCCCTCCTATCCATGTAACGATCCAGTCTTTCCTTAAATGTAACCAATGATCCCGCCTCGACCACGTCTGCCGGAAGCTCATTCCACATCCCCACCACCCTCTGCGTAAAGAAATTTCCCCTCATGTTCCCCTTATAATTTTCCCCCTTCAATCTTAAACCATGTCCTCTAGTTTGAATCTCCCCCTTTCTTAATTGAAAAAGCCTATAAACATTTACTCGGATGTGATCAAACCGTCTGTGTGTCAGTGGGAAGGACTGAAGAGGGGCTTTCATGTGCCTCTGCACCTTGGATGTCTGACAGTGCAGGCAAGTTCCAGCATAGTGGACGACCTGTTTCCACAGGCCATGCTACATGAATCTGTCTGCGAACAGTTGTCGCCCAGATGGATGGGTTGGCCACAGCTGCTACCTTACCGATCACAGGTGCGACTCTGGCAAAGGCAAAAGTGAGAGGGCTTGTGATCAGTGAAATCCCGTCCTTCGAGGAAATAGTGGAAATGGTGTATGGTGAGATAGAGGGCCAGCAACTCCCTGTTGAACGCACTATACTTTTGCTCTGGGGGTCACAGGTGTCTGCTGAAGAAAGCGAGTGGTCTCCAATGTCCATCAATCAGCTCCTCCAGGATGCCACCACCGACCGTGTTGAATGTGTCAACTGTGAGGGTGGTTGGTATTTCAATGCGCGGATGCACTAAAAGGGTGACATTGGTCAAAGCGTCTTTGGCCTGGTCAAAAGCGACTATAGACTCCGCATCCCAGCTGAGTTCTTTGGTCTGACCAGACAGCAGCTTGAAAAGAGGTCACTTGATCTGGCAGATGACGGCAGGAACCAATGGTAGAAGTTGACCATCCCAATAAACTCAATAAACTCCTGCAAACCTTGGACCGTAGATGGGTTGGCAAACTTATAAATGGCCTCAATCTTTGATGGAAGAGGGACTGCCCCATGTCGATCAATGCAGTGCCCAAGGAAATCAATGGCCGTCAGGCCAAACTGTCATTTTGCTGAGTGGATGGCTAGGCCATAGTCGCTCAGTTGCTGGCAGAGCAGCTGCAGATGTGTTAGGTGCTCCAGTCATGAACGACTGGAAATTAGGATGTTGTCTAAGTAGATGAAAATGAAATCCAGGCTGCACCCCACCGAGTTCGTGTGTCCCTGGAAAGTCTGTGTTGCGTTTTTGAGGCCAAATGGCATGTGGAGGAATTTGAAAAGGCTAAACGGAGTGATGGGAGCTGCCTTGGGAACATCATGGAGTGCATAGGGATCTGGTGGTACCAGATCAGTTTTTGAGATGATCCTCACTCCATGTAGATTGGCTGTGAAGTCCTGGTTATAGGGAACCGGGTACCGGTCGGCTGTCATGGCGTCATTGAGCTGACGGTAGTCCTCACAAGGTCTCCATCCCCCAGAAGACTCTGGCACCATGTGTAGAGGAGAGGTTAGGAAAAAAGGTGGAGGCATTAGGTATAAATGAGGAGGTAGTGAAATGGATTCAGCAATGGTTGGATGGGAGGTGTCAGAGAGTAGTGGTAGAAAATTGTTTGTCCAATTGGAGGCCGGTGACTAGTGGAGTTCCTCAGGGATCGGTCCGCGGTCCACTATTGTTTGTTATATATATTAACGATCTGGAAGCGGGGTGGAGAATTGGATAAGCAGGTTTGCGGATGACACAAAGATTGGTGGTGTTGTGGACAGTGAGGAAGATTACCGTAGATTAAAAGGTGATTTAGGAAGGCTGGAGGTGTGGGCTGAGAAATGGCTGATGGAATTTAATACAGATAAGTGTGAGGTGTTACATTTTGGAAAGGCAAATCTAAATAGGTCATACGCATTAAATGGTAGGCTATTGAGATGTGCAGAGCAACAAAGGGATTTAGGAGTTGTGGTAAATAGTACCCTCAAGGCTGATACTCAGGAAGGTGTGGTGAAGAAGGCATTTGGAATGTTGGCCTTCATAAATCGGAGTATTGAATTCAAGAGTAGGGAGGTTAGGATGAAATTGTACAAGACATTGGTGAGGCCAAATTTGGAGTACTGTGTACAGTTTTGGTCACCAAATTATAGGAAAGATATACACAAAATAGAGAGAGTGCAGAGAAGGTTCACGAGAATGTTGACAGGATTTCAAGGTTTGAGTTACATGGAAAGGTTGTGCAGACTGGGGCTTTTTTCTCAGGAGCGTAGAAGATTGAGAGGGGACTTGATAGAGGTGTTTAAGATTGTAAAAGGGACAGACAGAGTAAATGTGGATAGGCTTTTTCAATTAAGAGTGGGGGAGATTCAAACTAGAGGGCATGGTTTAAGATTGAAGGGGAAAAATTATAAGGGGAACATGAGGGGAAATTTCTTTATGCAAAGGGTGGTAGGGATGTGGAATAAGCTTCCGACAGACGTGGTCGAAGCGGGATCATTGGTTACATTTAAGGAAAGACTGGATAGTTACATGGATAGGAGAGGACTGGAGGGGTATGGACCGGGTGCTGGTCAGTGGGACTAGCAGGGTGGGGATTGTTACGGCATGGACAAGTAGGGCCGAACTGGCCTGTTCTGTGCTATAAGTGGTTATATGGTTATATGGTCCATGGGCTGTTCGAGTGCTGAATGATTCCCATCTCCTCCATCTTCCTGAATTCTTCCTCGCGAACTGCAGCTTGTCGGGAGGAAGCCCACATGCTCAAGCGTGTAGCGGTGGTCTCTGCATGGGGATGTGGTGCTGGATGGCATGTTTTGGCACCTTGGTGGAGAACTATAGCGTTATAATGGCTGGTGATCCTGCCATGATTCTGGCAAACCCATTGCTTGCTAAGGTTATTGAGTCAAGGTGGGAGGGCCAGGAACTTGGCCGCTCGAAGGACAAAGGTCTGGAAAGTCCTGGAATTGACCTGATGGCACCCTTTCAGGTCCATGAGGAGGCAGTGGGTTCAAAGGACGTCTGTGCCCAGTAGAGGCTGAGACTTGTCAACCAAAGTGAAGGTTCAGGTAAAATGGCAGGAACTGAACTCGAGCGGGATGGTCCACACCCCGTACTATTACTATTGTTGGCACCGGTGAAAGATGGTCCCAACTTCCCAGTGCAGGTGTCTCGGTTCAAGGGAGCAAGACGCTGTCCTTTGCCCGTGTCCATGAGGAAATGCCATACTGAGCGCTGGTCCCAAAGATAAAGGAGGCTGTCTCAGCAACCGACCTCATAGCCATCAGCAACATCCGGACCTGGAGTTTCCCAGATAGAAGCAAAGTGGAGAGCAGCGGCGGATTCCAGAACTCCATTTCTGATGGTAGAAACATCACCACTCTGAGTCACTGGCCTCCTCTGTGGAGTGGAAGAGAGACAAGTCACTGGGTGTGACGCAGCAACTAGGTCAATGGAAGCCCCACCATATTGCTTGGCCACAGAACATCTGCATGGGTTGCCAACCTGCATGGGTCGCTGAAGTTATCGTCCGCGAGGAATAGGTGCTTGTCTTCCGGTATCTGTTCGAGAAATATCTGCTTGAACAGTAAGCAGAACCTGTGGCTGTCCATTAATGCGAGTATATCATTCATAAGGTCAGACAACGTGCAGATGCCCAGGTATTCCACATGGAGCACCCATGCCACTTGTTCACAGCAGGAAAGATGGAAATGCGGTAAAGGAGCACCTTACTTGCCTCAAACTTGTCGGCAGCTGGCAGCTGATGTAAAAGGTTGATGATTCATCACGCATTCTCCTGGTCGAACAAACTTTGGAGTCTGTGGTGATCTGCCTGACCTGAAACTGGGCCTCAGACTATTCGAACCAGACTAGCAACTGTGAGGTCTAAAGGTTTGGCAGCTTCAGCAAGACTGTGTCTATGTGCTCATGCCATTCATCATGTGGTCCAAAATGCCATCTTGGACCATCAGGGTCACCACAGTGGTCAGTGTGCTGTGCAGTGAGCAAAAGAAAAAATCCACACAGAAGCTCTGAGTGAGCTGCTGGTTGCTTGAATTCATGTTACCAGAGGATTAACTATATCTTTTAATTTGGATCTCTATTTCCCTCAGAAAATAAATCACAAAAGATATGTAATAGAGGATAGCTCAAGTGAAGGTAGAGGTGAAACTTGAAAACAAGGATAGATCATTTAAATATTGAGCATCTTGTCTTCATGACAGAGGAAGGTACTATTCTCAAGTTGGTTGGTAGGTTTGTTTGAAATGGCTAAGTAAAACTTGTCACAATGAATGAGATGAATACAATGAGGGTGTGCGAATTAAAAGTTCCAGGATCTTTCTGGGACAATACACAAATGTTGTGGAGATTTGGCATGGCATCAGAAACCCTGGCAAATTTCTATAGATGTGTGGTGGAAAGTGTGCTGACTAGCTGAATCACGGTCCAGTATGGGTACACCAATAGCCCTGAGCGTAAAGCATTGTAAAAGGTAGTGGACACAGCCCAGGACATTACAGGCAAAAACCCACCCCACCATCGACAACATCTACAGGAAACAATGTCATCGGTGAGCAGCAGTGATCATCAAAGATCCACACTACCCAGCACATTCTCCGTTCTCACTGCTACCATCAGGAAAGAAGTGTAGGTGCCACAAGACTCGCACTACCTGGGTCCGGAACAGCTGCTACCCCTCCAGGATCAGACTCCTCAACATGAAACTCATGGACTTATAAATCAAATAAATCAGGGACTTATTTAAGGACTCTTACTTTTGCACTTTGTGCAATACAGAGAGAGGGAGAAAAAATATCAACAGTTTGTTTACATTTATTTATTTGTTTTGATGTGTATGTTTTGCATTGCCAATAGAGGTAATTCTGCCTCACCCACAGGAAAAAGAATTTCAGGGTCGTATGTACTCTGACAATAAATCTGAAATCTGAATCTGAATCACAAGGGACAAAAGATTGATAATATGTCTGGGATGAAAGGGCAGAAAAGCCACTAGGACCCAATGGCCTGCATCCATGTTTTTATGTAATTGCAGCAATAGTTGAAGATATTCCAAAATCATTGAAAGATTCAGCAAAGAAACAGACGCTTTGCCTCACCAAGTTTGCATCAACCCATTTAACTAACCCTACATTAACCGCATACTTTGATCAATTTCCTCCAGATTGTACCACTCTGTGTACCAGCGGATTCGCAAACTAATGATATAAATCTCTCATTCAAAAAAATTACTATATATACTTGTATAAAAGTTGATCGCCTCTTTTTGGCCAAAAATCCGGAATTTTCCATATATCTCACGTAAAAGTCAATCCTAGTCTCTCACCTCAGCCCCAGCCATCCAACCATCAGAGCTCCAGACACCTCAAACATGGACTCATGACTCGGACTGGCTGTCCTCCGATCAGAACTCCCAATGCCTCCAGCGACGCAGATACTTCCTGCGGACTCGACCTCTCCCACGGAATGTCGTGTAATTTGATGTGCAGACTCTATTATTACTTTCATTCATTGTGTTTTTGTTCTTTATTCATTTTGAGATCATTTGGACTTTTGCTACTGATATGGTATTTTGGATTCCTGTGTGAATGTCAGCCCCTTAAAAGTAGTATCCATGTAGTAGCCGACGCAATAAATTTAACTTTAAAAGTGGTCTACAAAATTGAACATTTAAACGTCTATATTGTAGTTACAAACTTGCTGGCAAAATACTGGACTCTCAAATCAAGGAAGAAATAACTAGAGTTAAACAAGAAAGTCTGCAAATGCTTTGGTCGAGCGCAATACACAAAACTGGAACTATCTTGACACTTAGAGAAGCTAAATGCAATCCGAACAAAATCATAGCACACATAGAGTCTTTGGCCCAACTCAACCAAGATAGCATTGTGGGTTAGTTCCATTTGCCTGCATTTGCCCTTCCAATTTATATTTCTATCGAAATATCTTCTGAGCAACAAAATTGCATCTACTTCCATAGTTTCCCCTGGCAGCTCACTCCAAATAGAGACCATCTTCTGAGTGAAAACGTTGTTCCTTAAGTCCTTCTCAAATCTCTTATAAGTCAACATATTTTTATGAAAGGAAAGTGATTTGATAAATTTGCTAGATCTAAGGATTTAACAAGAGTCAGAGAGGATCCTGGAGACCTTGTGCATTTGCATTTCTTCTTTTGAAATGTACAGTAAAATGTTATCTGGAGTTCAAGTAATCGCAATTGGCAGAAATAAATGAGAATAAATAAATAAATAAATAAACAGATTAATATATAAATGGAATGAATAAATATGAATAAAAATTTTAAATAGTAAAAATAAATGTTCTCTGAAGTAACAAGTAAATCTTTGGTGAAGATGGGAGCAAATATTCAGCCAGCGGAGTGTCTTGGTTGCTTGCTCATGGCGGCTATTTGAATAAGGTTGTGTTTGAATAAACTGAGCTGGTTGAAACCCCTAACCATTGGAGTGACTCTTATCCCTGCTAAGGCTTATCTGTAAACTTGGTTGGGTGGGGGGGGGGGGGGGGGGGTGGTGGTGGGAATTTATTATCTATAATGTCTTTCGGAGGCTTCATTGCAAGGAAAGTTTGTTCAGTGTAAGTACAGTATAGTACTTTTGTCTTTTAAACTATTTATTCTTAATTCAGGTGTATTAGTTAGGCATCGTACGAGTATCAAGCAACTGGAAAGCTCTATCATCTACCAATCCCCATAGGTGCTGGATACTAGGGATTTTATTGTATTTATATGAAATCTAATTCATATAGGGGGTGGGCAAACCAACTAAACTTTATTGGTTCACAGGGAAGGGGGCCCATAGACTTTGAATAGAGTCCTAAGGGGCCCATATCCAAAAAAAGGTGGAGAATGGCTGACTTAAAGAATTAGGCCAGTGTTGTATGTGGAGGAAACAAATCCTCCCTGCCTGTCTGGATTGTGTATACTGCAGGTCATCACGTGTCCTCCCTGTCTGAAACTTATTCAGAAGTCACCACCTGTCAATCAAGGTTGGACTCCAGCCACTCATTTGTGCATACCTTGCCGATGGCTAATTTAAATCACATAGGGTCATTATTGGCTAGAACCACAGATTAGCACTGTATATAACACCCACGCAGAGCACATTTTTTCTCTCTACCTTGTAATCCAAGGCCAGGACATTGCTCCACTGTGAAGATTGCTGGAAGTATTGCGGGTAGGGTGTGCACTATACCGAAGCTGAGCCATAGTACTGCAATAGATCAATACTTGCAGAGAGCCGCATCCTCATTGGTATAAGGAACCAAGTGTAAGAGTCCTTGTTTGTAGTGTGTGTACTGAAAAGTGTGAGTGTGTAAAGCATAGGTTCACTATTGCCAGAGTCCAATCTACGTCCAAAGTGAATGTCTATGTTGTTGCTTAAGTGAAATAGTAATCAAGTACCGTTTAAAATTCTCCGTTTGTCTCCCATGTGTTAATTAAAGTTATGTGTGACTGTAACACTTGTGTCCAGACTCCTCTCTGTGAGCCCACCGAACCTGATGCACTTCCAAACATGACAACTAGCACTGTAGCAATGTTTAGAGTTTCACCTGGACACACATAGAGTCTTAACCATGTGGGAGATCGTATTAACAAGTGAGTGAGTGTATATGCATGTCCTGTCGGGTGGATGTGTGATTATGTACCTGCCCTTCATTGGGAGCACCAAGAGGCAACACACAGATAAGGAAGAGCTCCTGGGGTCGGATTATAAAATGCCTGGGTGGACCGATGATTGTCAGTTGGTAGGCATCACATGATCTCCCATCTGGAGTTATTGAGGTTTCCCAAACCCAGGGAGAGTTGTGGGAGGCCTATGGTTACTGATATCCCTTCTAAGACACCAGTAATCAGGGAGTCCAGAAAGATAGGAGATAGAATCCCTGCAGCACCACTGCTGAGCACTGAAAGAGGCAGTGCAGATTGTCCAAGGGCAAGTGACTTACCTAGAAATCATGGAGGTAGCTTCCAAGCTGCTTGAAACACAGCAGCTGCAAGCAGCTTGCTGGTCTGGCTAACAGCTTGACCCAGGGAAGTCCGAACTATTGTCCAGCAAGGGGATGGGATTGATCCGTGGTTGGGGTATGGGTATGTGTGGATGGATGGATATGACTATGAGGAAACCAAGTCCCACAAAACGCATCCTTCTCCTTTGTAAAGGCCTGAGCCTTTACAAGCCTGAGGAGTGACCACGCAGTTGCAGGTCTGCCACAAGGGCACCTTCCAAAAGAAAATGGGGGGACCTCAGGTGAGCATGTATGTGGTCACAGTGGGATAATGAAGTCCCGGGATTACACTGCTCAGGAGCTAATTGGGCGAAGGGCTCCCAATTCCCTTCTCTCTCATCAGAAAGTAAGCAACCTGGACTGTCTGTCTGACCAATAGACAATTGGCAATGCCTTCCGGGTGCTGCCAAAAGGGGTCAATGATGGCACAACCCTATGGTAACTGGTGGTGACTGTGGTCCAGGCCAGGCTCCCTGCCCTCCTAGAATGGGGCCAACATGGCCGGATGCAGTGGCACCCAATTGGCATTGGGACATCGGTAGTCTATGGGAGTACCCGTGAGCACCATCTCCCAAGGAGCGCGAAGGTGACTGATGTCTTGGTGGGCTATTGGGTTGCCACCACATGCCCCAACCTTAGAGGGATTGTCTTGCCCCTTGTGGAATGGCAACCAGAAAGGCGGTCTGGGAAGCCATTACTGGAGGGATCGGAATGCACAGAGTGGAGAGCTCCCACTCAAGTTTTCAGGGCTGAGGCAAAGTTTTGTGACATCACCATGCTGATGACTTATGGAGACATGTACGTTCTCTGGAGAGAGCATTGCAGGGGAAGCCCCTTGGAGGTGGATTTTCCCATGTGCTGCCCACTGCAACCTCGACCTCTTTCCTGGTCCTCACCCATCAGAGGTGATCCCTGACTAATCCATCTTGAAAGCTCTCCCAAACAATCCTCCACCACTCCCACAAGAGATTACACTACAAGATGTTCCTCTTCTCGACTAAAACACTAATCTCAACCGACTGCCACAATCCCATCACTGTTCCAGCAATCAGCAAAGAAGGCTCAGTAAGACAGGAAAGGGCTGTTGCCTTACGTTGGTCATTCAATCACATCTGTTATGATGTGCAATCTGGGTGAAGATTTTGTAATGGTTCTTTTGTTTTTCCCATTTTTAATCACCCTGAGCTGCGGTAATAATGTCTTTAACTCAGGGAATTGGAGTTACAGTTTACTGATTCAAGTTGAGTGTCACAGATCAAACACTAGAATTGTATAGATTTTGTTTGACTTGACAATGTCACCCCAGCCCTCCCATTAACAGAAACAAATTCCTTATAGGGTAGGGGCTTCAGGAGCTTTTATTTAAAATCACAAATTGGCTAACTTTCAGTCCCAACTCCTCCTGGCTATCATTATAGGGATCCAACACAGGTATTTGTGGCACCCATTTAAAGAGAACACGAGCAGGAATGCCATTCTGGTGTCAGACAACAGCGCAGGAAAATAGGGCATCTCGGGTACACCCTAGATATACATCTGCCGGCCTGCCCTAGTCTAACCATGGGATCGCATGGTGACAGCCAACAGGGTGCTATGCTTAGGGAGCAAGACCAAGGCACAAGATGTGCAAGCCAAGAGAGGGCTCTGGCACCTGATGGATAACCTTGCACTGTCTGCTCGTAGACATTGGTGGTAAGGATGCTCACATTTGCCAGCCAAGTCAAAGAAACCAGCCACGCATGTCAATGCCCAGAAAAATGTATTTTCTACTCACTCATCTGACACTGGGGAGCACCCTGCTCCATCAGAAATACAGCAACCCTGTTTGGTCAGAGGGGAGCTGGTGAAGGATTGTCATTGAATTTCATTATGTGCTTTGTCCAGGATATGGAAGGCACTTGTGCATATACTGATCTGCTTGATTTGGTATTTTTTTAAACACACCTTTATGTTCTTTTTTTTATAGTTGTGATATACATATAGAGCTATTGAAGGTCTTCATTGTGATTGCAGAGTGATGCGACTTTTGAGGGGTGGAATGCTGTGTGTGGAGGAAAGATGGCCTCCCTACCTGTCTAGAATGCATATATTGCGGGTGGTCATGTGTCCTCCCTGTCTGAAACTCATTCAGAAGTCACATGACCTGTCAATCAAGACTGGACTTAGGCCACCCATTAGTGCATACTTTGCCCTTGGTTAATTTAAATCACCTAGGGTTATTATTGGCTAGAAGCACAGATTAGTACTATATATAACACCAATGCATAGCACATTCTTTCTCTCTGCCTTATGGTCCAAGCCCAGGACATTGCTCCATGCCGTTACTACTATGGACATCGCTGGAAGTGTCACAGGTAAGGTGTGCACTACACTGAAGCTGAGCCACAGTATTTCAATAGATCAATACTTGGAGAGAGCCGCACCCCCGCTGGTGAGGGAACAGGGTGTGTGTAAGAGTCCCTGTTTGTCGTGTGTGTACTCAAGTGTGTGAGCATATCAGGTTTCGGTTCACTATTGTCAGAGTCCAACCCAGGTCTGAGGTGAATGTCTATATCATTGCTTAAGTGAAATAGTAATCGAGTACTGTTTAACGTTCTCCCCCATCAGTCTCCCGTGTGTTAATTAGTTACGTGTGATTGTAACACTTGTATCCAGACTTGTCTCTCTGTGAACCCACCAAGCCTGATACTCTTCCCAATGTGACAGTCAGTCAAAAAACCAAAAATGAACACTGTAATATTCTAAAGTAAATGCTCTATGAATTTAAGATTCTCATAGTGAATTTACTTTGAAATCCAACTGCTGGAAAAATTTATGCCGCCATGTTACCACCAGGCAACATCAAACCATCTAATAGTTGCACTGAAAGCTCAAAACAGAACATTTTCCTACCATGAGTGCCAGAATTAAATACTATGAACGGAAAGGTAAAGGATATCCCTGTTACACAATACCATAGTTCCAACAATAGAATAAATTCCTAACATTATGTTCGGTTTGGCTCAAATGATAGTGTTCTTCTCTGAGTTGTAAGGTTCAGCTTCAACTGCAGAACCAGAAACAAGAATCTAAACTGGGATTCTATTATTGGATGTGCAAAGTCCATTTACTTTGGTTACTGAAAATAAGCTCTGCTCACTCTTCATCTTTGACTGTGTGGCACAATTGAAATGCCACCTACAAATATGTCAATGATACGATGGTCGTCGGCCGAATCACAAACAACAATGAGGAAGCGTACAGGAGTAAGATAGATCAGCTAGTTGAGTAGTGCAACAACAATCTTGCTCTCAACATTAGAACAGATTGTGGACTTTGATAGGCTCTATCAATAACTCCAAAGCTGTAGAGTGAGGAACGATAGGCTTTATTATACTTTAGACTTGTAGCTGGCCCGATTCCAAGTGCTCGACTGAGGGAAGGGAGAGGGAGGTCGACCTTTATTCCAGGGTCACCAGGGGAGTGAGTCACCAGTGGGAGACGGGCCACCTATCTATTGGCAGCTACATATTCGTATCACCACAGAATTCAAGAAGGGGAAATCAGGAGAACACAAAAAAGTCCTCATCAAGAGGTCAGTGGTGGAAAGGGTCAAGAACTTCAAATTCCTGGGTATCAACATCTCTGAAGATCTGTCCTGGGGCCTCTATAGGAATGCAATCATGAAGAAGGCTCAACACCAGCTATAGTTCATGAAGAGTTTGAGGAGATTTGGTATGTCTCCAAAGATTCTTGTAGATTTCTACAGGTGTAGTATCGTGGAGAGTATTCTGACCAATTGCATCACTGTCTGGTATGGAGGTGCCAACACACAGGACAGGAAAAGACTACAAAGAGTTTTAAATTTAGCCAGCTCTATCATGGGCATCAGTCTTTACTCTATCAAGGACATCAACAAGCGGTGGTGTCTTAAGAAAGCAGCCTCTATCTTTAAGGACTCTTACCACCCAGGCCATGCCCTCTTCATACTGCTACCATCAGGAAGAAGCTACAGGAGCCTGAAGACGAGCACTCAGTGGCACAAAAATAGCTTCTTCCCCTCCGTCATCAGATACAACCTCACTTTCTCCTCTTTTTGCACTAATTTATTTTAAAATGTAATTGCATATGTAATGCTGCCGCAAATCAACAAATTTTGTGACACGTTAATGACAATAAATTCTGATTCTGATCTTGGCATTATTTAAATGAGTTGTTATCTGGCCGATATTTACCATTCAATAAACATTAGTAAAATGAATTACCTACTTTACTACTGCTGTTTTGGGGTAAACTGCCCAAAAGCTTTGCCACTTTGCAACAGTGATTATATTTTATTGGGGACATTCTGTAATGAACGTGACAGGCAATAAATGCAAGCCTCCTTTTGAATGTTCTAGTCATGTTTTAGGACTTTTGAACTTACCTTTACCAGAGAAAGGATTCAGAAGAGAAATATATTTAAATATCAGTCCTTCACAAGATCAGAAAATGAAGGGCATTTTTAAAAGAATGAATGTACTTGTTAACTGTGAGAGGAGGCCAGATTAAAAACTAGTCTTATAGTTAAAGGGTCTAGAACAAGGTGCCTTAAATATAAGAATTAAATCACAAAGAGAAACTCATTTTGTTATAGTGTAAAATTAACTTCCAGGAATTGTACTCCAGTTGAAAATAAATGGCCATTCAAATTTAAATTAAGTAAGGACGATAAATTATGTTATAAAGAATTTAACAATAATAAGATCTGTTCAATGAGATGAGGACTGCTTGGAAGAGTGTAGGATAAGCATAGGAATCACAGCAGTTAAGCTCAATGATAATTATATTATTGAAATTGCAACATGGATGAGTCAAAAGTTGTTTTAAATGTATAACAACTTTTCCATTTCCTCCAAACACTTGCTGTGAAATAACTAACTTCAGCCCTCATACAAATCCTTTATCCATTGCCCTGGGAATTAAGTTTTCTTAGATACTCAGTCCTGGTATAATAGACCGCCTTTCTGGCTGTGAGCACAGAGCAAGAGACTGTTACCATCTATCAGATTTAGGAACAAAAGCCTCAAACACTAGCTTTCACCATAGGCGGAAATTTACCATGCAGAGGGTGATTTAGAAGTCATGAGAAATAAACATGACAAAGAAACAAGGGAATCATGCTCTGCAACCAACTTGCTCCATTAAATGTGCCACAGCTTCTATGATATTTTTCAGGATTCATAGTGCAACATAGGAATTCAACTATTGAAGAATTCTCACTTTTCATTTATTTTACAGGAAAAAGTGATACTGGTGGAAGCAATTGAAAGAGGACATGCATCTTGTACTTAAACAGGAAAGTCTGTAGATGCAGTGATTGTAGTGGAATGCACGAAAGTCATAAAACACTAAGCACAGTTCAGGCCCTTTGGCCCTTAATGTTGTGCCGACCCATGTATTCCTTAAAAAAGTACTAAACCCTCCCTACCCCAAAACCCTTTATTTTTCTTTCATTCATGTGCCAGTCTAAGAGTCTCTTAAATGCCCCCAATGTTTCATCCTCCACCACCATCACTGGCAAGGCATTCCAGGCACCCACAACTCTCTCCATAAAAAAACTTACCCCTAATGTCTCCCCTAAACTTCCCTCCCTTCACTTTGTATTCATGTCCTCTGGAGTTTGCTATTCCTGCCCTGGGAAACAGATGCTAGCTCTATGCCTCTCTATGTCTCTCATAATCTTGTAAGCCTCTATAAAGTCTCCTCTCATCTTCATAGGCTCCAAAGAAAAAAGTCCCAACTCTGATAGCCTTGCCTAAGACTTATTTTCCAAACCGAGTAACAGCCTGGCAAATCTCCTCTACATGGTCTCCATTACTTCCATATCCTTCTAATAATGAGGTGACGAGAACCGAACACAATATTCTAAGTGTTGAGTAGCAACATGTCGTCTCTACTCTTTTTTTGGAATATTTTATTTAAATTTTCCAAATTCATATCAAAACACAAAATATAATATAATCATATCAAATCCATTACACATGATGGTTTTTACAAATTCTTTTTGATATAAATTCAATATCAATTTTGGTCTTAACCTTGAAATATTACCCAGTAGTCAATGAGAGTTGGAGCATAAAATCTGTAGTGAGGATGCAGACAGCTGCAAGAAACATAAGTTTGTCATGGCTAGATGGCTTGGAGTTTGTCAAATGTGGTCAGGAAAGTTTTCTCAATCAATATATAGAGGTATCAATTAAGAGAGAGTGCAATACTGGATCTCCTGTTAGGGAACAAGACAGGACAGGTGTCACAACAATGTGTAGGGGAACAATTTTGGTCCAGTGATAATAATGCCACTAGTTTCAAGTTAATTATGAAGGATAGGTCTGGGCCGCAGGTTAAGTTTCTAAATTGGAGAAAGGCAGCACCTTCAAAAGTGAAATTTTGAGAGTACAGAGTTTGTATGTTCCCGTTAGGATCAAAGTCAAGGTTATCAGGCATAGGGAACCTTTGTTTTTGTGGGATATTGGGGATCTGGTTTAGAGGAAGAGAGAAGTGTATACCAGAAAACGGAGTACACTTTGGTACCAATAAAGTAGAAGTCTTGCTTTCTTTCATTTCACTTTTATCTTTTTATGAAGTTAGTAGGAGAGTAGTCTTCTCTGTGGATTGTCACCTTGTCGTGGTGAAGAAGCTTGTGTGGCCTAGTAATCCCGAGAGTGATGCCATCTGGACCTATGCTCCTGGTAGGGTCACCCATGGCGGTAAGGCCGAGGGTGAGGTCCCAGACAAAGAACAATCCAACCAAGTCCTCAATGGTGGAATAAGCAGATGAGGTTATTCTGAACTCAACGCCTGTAAAGGCAGACGAAGGCTACAACAAATCCATCAGCTCCAATCGTTGTAGTTTTCATGCCATTGGAATTAGTTGGTTGATTTGTGAAGTATCATGTGCTTCTAGGAGTGCAGCATCATCCTCAACTATGAGGAATAGCCACAAGAGAAGAGAGAAGTATGGAAGAAACCAACTAAACTTGACTGCTTCACAGGAAAGGGGGCCCATAAACATTGAATAGAGACCAAAGGGGGCCATAGCCAAAACAAATGTGGAGAATAGCTGGTGTACATCATCTCAATGCTCTCCTAATGTGACAAGAAAATACGCAGATTTCTCTCCAGGAGTGTGCATACATGCCTCTATTCAGCAGAAAATTTATGTGACCAGCAAAAGTGATTCAACACTCAAAAATCTCCTATTGTCACGTTCATTAAACAAAAGATTAACTTTTGTTTGCCTTAAAGGCACACAAAGAAACACCACTAGCCCAGTGCCCTAACAAATAAGGGAAAGAAAAGCAAATAAGTCATCATCAAATTACACAACACAAAAATATGGACCTGAGCCCAACTCTGACACGCCAATCAAGGTGCCTTTTTAACATAAACATAACATAACAATTACAGCACGGAAACAGGCCATTAGGCCCTTCTGGCCCGCACCGAACCAAACACCCCTTTCTAGTCCCACCTCCCTGCACAATGCCCATAACCCTCCATCTTCTTCTCATCCATATACCTGTCCAACCTTTTCTTAAATAATACAATTGACTCCGCCGCCACTATTTCTCCCGGAAGATCATTCCACACGGCTACCACTCTCTAAGTAAAGAAGTTCCACCTCATGTTACCTCTAAACCTCTGCCCCTTAATTCTTAACTCATGTCCTCTTGTTTTAATCTTTCCTCCTCTTAACGGAAATAGTCTATCCACATCCACTCTGTCTATCCCTTTCATAATCTTAAATACTTCTATCAAATCCCCTCTCAACCTTCTACGCTCCAAAGAATAAAGACCTAATCTGTCCAAACTCTCCCCATACTCTAGATGCTTAAACCCAGGTAACATTCTGGTAAACCTTCTCTGCACTCTCTCCACTCTGTTTATATCCTTCCTATAATTAGGCGACCAGAACCTATAATTAGGCGACCAGAACCTATAATTACGCTATTGTGCACAATTTACAAAGGTCATGGGAAAAAACCAATGGCAGTCCTGACCTCCCAGAATGCCGTGCAGCAGTGAAACCCCTCCATGCACTGATGCACTGGGCATGTCTGGGAGGGCAGGTCCGCCACTGTTTTTTCCCCACGATATTTCTAAATTGCACACAATAGCGCTACCAACATTCCCATGCTTTATAAATTGTGTGCTATGATTGGCACTACAAACTTTCCCACACTGTATAAATTGAGCACTATAGCACTACCAACTTTCCAACCCTGTTTAAAAATTGTCCGCTATTACTATTTGTTGCTTGCACTTTCTCACAGTCCCTTAAAGTCGGCACAACAGGAGATGAAGAGCTGTACATAAAGCTTAATTATGCTATAATCATGCATGATTAATTTTGTTCAAATATAAGGTCATAATACATTGATCAGGATTTAGGGCAGCTCCACCATCACTCGATGTATCATGACGTCACCAGCAAGTGTGAAAGCGTTCAGTGTCCCAGTTAGGAGTGGTCAAGTGTGAAAAGCCAAACCCCCATTCCTATCCAAGGATACTGAACAGCCAACTTAGTCGGATACAAGTGTTAAAGGGGCTAATGATTTATTTTATTAACACTGCAATTAAATAGTTCATTGTACTAGATTTCATTGCCTTGTGCTCATTTGATATTTTGTTGAGACAAACCTGACAGGGTAAGTAACAAGGCAACAACAAGTTTCACTCATATCTCCTTGACAAGTGATCTTCCTCCCTTCTGAATATTACTGAGACTTGGATGGCCTGCAGCAAAGCAAGCATCTTAAGACATTGGAAAAATACCACCAACGTAAATTTAAAAAACAGTACACCACAGCAACGAGCCTTTCAGTTTGCCTGTGATGAACACAATGCCAAATAAAACCCAATCTGGACTGGCTGCCCATGATCCATATCCACCTGTTCCCCGCAGATTCACATGTCTATCAATATATCATATCTGCTTTCACAACTCCCTTCACCACTCTTCCTGGCAGTGCATTCCAAGTTCATCCCACTGTATGGAGAAAATAAAACTTCCTCTCTCACTTTAATTGAAAGTCAAGTATTTGAGTGATAATCTTGCAACATGGAAACGTAAGTTTGGCCTAACTTATTCATACCAATTTATCTCCCCATGCTAGTTTTGAACTAGTTTCATTTGCCTAACCTTAGTCCATATCTCTTTAATCCTTTCCTCCACATGATATGGTCCTGATATCCTGGTACCCACCTCAAATGCTTCCTCTGGAAGATGGTCCCTTACCCCTATTACTCTGTGTGGGAAAAAATACCCCTCGAGTCATTTTTAAATTTTTCTCTCATTACCTTAAATCTATGCCATCTAATTTTAGATCCATGACCCAGTTTAAAAAAAAATGATAGATTACAGTATTTACTTATCTATGCCCCTTGTTACTGTAAGAAACTCTTGAAGGTCTCCTGGAAGTATTCTATGCTCCAGGTTGTAAAGTCCAAGTCTATCCAGTGTCTCCTTATAAATCAAGCCCTCTTGTCCCATTTGCAACTTCATAAACCTTCTTTGCATCCAGTCTAATTACAATCTTCCTGCAGCTAAGAAACCAGAACTGCAGAGAGTACTCTAAATGTGGCCTCACCAAGGTCTAGTACAGGTAGACAACGATGTCCCAACTCCTGCACTCAATGCTCAGACAAATGAAGTCAAATGCGCCATCTTTACCAGCCTGTCAAATTTTGAGATGATCCTTGATGTTATTCCATGCAAATCAAAAATGTTTGTATTCAAAATGAAATTAATTACAGAACCATCACAAGCCGTTCTGACAACTTTACTCAAAAACACAGCAAAAAATGTCACCTCTTAGAATGAGACTTACCTGTTTATTTTCACAGGAAAACAAAGCAACTTTCAAGAGCATGTGCCCATTTTTCATTCAGTTGCACAGCTCTTCATCCATGAGTCAACAACTATGTTGCTCTTACTTTAGCAGGAGTATTTCAAGACTTCAAGGCACAAAATAATATCATCAATTTAAGAGAATACAAGGGAAAATATCAAAGACCCAAGTTTAAAGGTTGTTTTTATAACTGCATCTTGAAGATAGAAATGGGTAGTCATTTTATCAAGCAATTCAAGAGATTAGGATTTTGGTACCTAAAGCCATATGTTCCATCAGAGGACAAATTACATTCAAGAAAGACTCATCCCTCTTCAGCCACATACTCTTCACCCACGCCTGTCAGGATGTTTCATGAGAGCAAGATCACACATCACCAGATTCAAGGGTAGTTTTGCGCCTGCCATTATCATGTTCCTGAATGAACCACACAATAGTAACATAATGCTGCTTTTGCTCTGTAACACCTGCACTCTCTTTGCAACAGTGCTTCTGTACTATGTCTTTCCTGCTGTACTATTCGAGTTTTTTTTAATTTTAGTTCACTTTTAAAGTTTGAGATGCAGCACAGTAATACTAGTGCTTAACCTTTTATCCGGGTTCGACAGGACTGGATGCCTGTCATTGTTCAGAATCTTCCAGATTTCTGAATCATTTTAAAATGGCAGTCCCTTTAAGCAAATATGATGTCAAAATCTCACAAAACGGGGCACGGGGTGTTAGATAAGGAACATAAAAGACCATAATATCAGTAGCGTTTTTTTTTAAATTTTAAAGTAAAACTTCAAAATAAAACTGACGGGTCTCCATTCCCCCTTTCCCCCTACCCCCACCCCCCCAACTCCAGCTCTGCCATCTTGGTCATCTCTTACCTTGTGTGGAAAGGTGATTCTTGGCTTCGAGCATCTAGTGGGAGAGAATCAGGCAGCAGCTGGTGGCTGGCTCAATGCGGTAGCAATGGCCGTCCTCCTTACCTATAATTCCACACAATGCTGGAACCGCTCTAGTGTTGGCAGAGCAGTTCCAAAGAAACGATTGAGATCCTCAGCCAGCATAGCAGCAGCATTAACAGTCATGCGATTGTTGTTTTTATAATTGAAGTGCTGCATGCCCTGCCACATTCACCGCGGTTCATTATTGTTGAAGTAGCCCTCAATTGTCCTCCTTTAGGCCACTTTAGCATCCCTGATGCCCCCTCTTCAAGTTGGCTCTAGCAACACTATACAGTACACTGTCACCAGTCCTGAAAGCAATGAGAAGAAGTTTGACCTCCTTGGTCATCCAGGGCTTTTGATTCTGATACACCCTGATCTGTTTGTCGACAGTGGCATTTTCAACACATTTCTTTATAATATCCAAGTACAGCACATCCAAGTACTTCTCCAAATCCTGACTTTCAAAAATGTTCCAGTTAGTCTGTTCAAAGCAATCCTTCAACTGGAAGGAAGCTTTTAACGAATGGAACAGATTGGGCATTAAATGTTTCAAAGATCTTTTTATTCAAAATTATTTTGCTTCTTTTGAACAATTTGTGGTAAAATTTCATTTACCAAACATGCATTTTTTTAAGATATTTACAAGTTAGACATTTAGTTCAAGCAAAGATCCTTGACTTTCTGCAAATTCCCGAGGTAAATATTCTTAATTTACTTTTTGATTTACAACTTTCTCATAAAGGTTCAATATCTCTTATTTATAATAAATTTGCTTAATTTAAGAATGGTCTCATTAAGATCAAGAATGACTGGGGGGCATGGTTATGCTGAGGATCTAGACAGACATAGGTTGGAAGAGCTCTCCATGAAGATTGATTAAAAGCCTGATTTAAAGTCATCAAAAAAAATTTGTGTTATAAACGAAGGATCTATGGGTAAGAAGATCAAGACACAGAAAAATAAAACAGAAGAAGCTAAAAATCACTGAGATAGTCACAGAAAGTCCACACGGGAATGGTGAAGAATTGACAGCCATGATGTTGGCATAAACCCAGAGAAATGGGATATTGACACAGGATTTCATAAAAAATAATAAAATCTATGCAAGTTCTGTGTGAATGATTCTTCAAGGTGGAAAATGTGCTCAGAGAGGTGACAGAAAAAAATAACGGTAATGGCAACAGCGATTGAGGACCTGACTACTCAGGTGGGCCAGGTTGAAAATGACCTGATAATGACTAAAGAACAATTAAAAACCCTGGAGGAAAACCCAAAGAAGTGGAAATCAAATAAACAGTGGCTGCTGGACAAAAATGACCCAATGGAAAACTTCAGCAAAAGAAATAATGTCCAAATCGTCAGACTGAGAGAGGGGACCGAGGGAAAAGGCCAGTGAATTTCTTTGAAAAGTGGATTCCACAAGTGCTGGGAGCAGAAAAAATTCTAGGATAAACTACTTATAGAGAAAGCCCATCGGACCCTCAGCTCCAGGAGACCAAAACCAAGGTTTGTCCTGGTGAGATTTTTGAGTTACCGGGATCGAAAGGCAACATTGAGAGCAGAAGTGGAGTTTGCCAGGGAAAACATCCCAGTTGAGAAGGAAGGAGGAAAGGTACTATTCTTTCAAGACTTAAGTGCTAATTTAGTAAAAGAAAATAATTTGATGATGTTAAAAGACAATAAGAACACAGAATAGAAAATATCCAATGTTGTACCCAGTGATGTTTAGGACTGATATTACAGAGGGACCCAGAATATTTTATAAAACACCAGTACAATCCTCGACTAATGATAGCTTTCTAATATGGGATATATTAAAAGCTTGAAGGGACAGATATAATTTTATGTTCATATGTTTTTTTCTTCATATAAAAAAAATCAAGAAGAATGGAGAAAGAAATAACAGAATTAGAAAAAGAATACTGTAGCGGCTACCACGGTAGAGCTACTGAGAAAAAAGCAATCACACACTAGTAATACAGGAAGTAGAGAGATTTCTAAAAGAACTGTAAAGTGGACCCAAAAATGCCAGAAAGAAAAAGAAAGAAGAACAAGAATAAAGACAAAGTGAACAGTAAATATTAAAAATCAGATAAAAAGTAAAACAATAGTTATAGTTTTGAACTATTTATTATCAGTTATTTAAAATAATATTGAAAGGAGAGCACAACAGAGTAAATATTTAGTGACATAGTGGCAGGGTGGAGACTCCGATTTAAGGGGGTTAGTGACACTGGAGAGGGAAAATGTTTTTTAGATACAGGTGAAGCTAAGGGGAGGGGATCTTTCTTGGATAATATCACGGATTTTTCTTGATTATGTCACCGCCAGAGCAGGGGCAATATATGCATTTGTGAAAAGGGAAAAATCACTTTACTGTATAAGTAATCAAAAGAGTCTAATGATAGAACTGAATATGTACAAATGTAAATATGAATAGAACTTTAAAATTCATCAGTTACAATATTAACAGGATAAACGGACACATAAAGAGGAAAAGAAATTTACAAGTTCGGAGCACAATAAGTTCAAAAGGAAACGGGTGGGACAAGTCAGATACTCCTCTTTTAACACCAAAGCAAGGGGAGTAGCAATTTTAATAAACAAAAATATACCCGTGTTAGTTTGTAATGGCACATTGTCGGATACAGAGTGGAACCCCGATTTAAGGCGAATTTGGATATAACGCAATGAGTCATTGGACACTTTAACATGTATGTCCATTTTTTGAGATAGGACATTAACTGAGTCCATTTTAAAAGGTGCAGTACCAGGGATGGCCACCCTGTGGTGCAGCAGGTATTTAGAAGTGGCACGTCTAAATGATTAAGCAAGTATTAATGTTTATCTTGGTGGGGAGTTTATCGCATTGATGGGGGGTGGTGAGTGTCACTGAGAAAGGGAGGGGGGTGATGTATGTTGCTGAGAATGCGGGGTGAGGGGTGAGTGCTGCTGCAAACAGGGGGTGTGGGTGAGTGCTGCCGTGAACGGGGATGGTGAGTGCTACCACGAACGGGGATGGGCCGTGAGTGCTGCCATGAACAGGGGGGAGAGGATGAGTGCTGCCACAAACAGGGGGGGGGGGGGGTGATTTTCTTTTTAGAACCCAACTATCGTATTCTAACAGGGTTCGACTGTATGCAAAATCCTGAATGATCATGAATATTTATGCTCTAAATTTGATGATGAATCCTTTATACAAACACCATTCTTAAAAACAGTAGAGGGTAAACAAAATGCACTGATTGGAGGAGACTAATTTTTGATTGGATCTTGTCCTTGATAAATCAGCAAGGAGAGAAAGGCAAAAGCTGCGAAAGTTACTCTATCTTTTATGAAAGGTTTAAACCTGATAGATGTATGGAGACATTTACAAGCCACGATGAGAGATTATTCATTCTACTCAAAGGTTCAAGAATAGGTTTGCTCTTAATGTCTGCACAATTGAAAAATAGAGTGGTTGAAAGAGAATGCTTAACTAGACTACTTTCTGACCATGCCCATTAGACTAATGATAACAATGCCTGAGAAGCAAGAAAATGTATACAGATGGCATCATAATCCTACACTGTTGAGAAGGACAGACTTCTGTAATTTTATCAAGGAACAAATAGAATTGTTTTGTGAAACAAACAACCCTCTAATAATGATAGCTTCCTAATATGGGATATATTAAAAGCTTGAAGGGACAGATATAATTTTATGTTCATATGTTTTTTCCTCATATAAAAAAAATGAAGAATGGAGAAAGAAATAACAGAATTGGAAAAACACTGTAGCGGCTACTACGGTAGAGCTACTGAGAAAAAAGCAATCACACACTAGGCTAGTCAACCAAAGACTGGTTTATTGAAGCTTTACAAGCAGCTTTTATTCCCTGCCTGTCCCAGGCTCCACGGGACAAGGTGGGACCTTGTTCAGGGACAGCTGCTGGTCCACGGGTCCAGAGGTTTAAATTGAGACTTGTTAATGTCCCATGCCTTTCAGCAGCGACCCAGCTGATCAACGTGCCGTCCCTCGCACTCAGTACCGCTAGTATGCCAGCCCTTAGGTAAGTCCGTGCACTGCACTGACGTGGCTGTTTGCATTACCGCGCTGAGCGCCCGCTCGTCCCGCTACACAGCCGCTACAATACCAAATAATGGGTTCTGAAAGAAAAATACAATATAATACTTTACAAACATAAAGAGTAGAAAACAAATCCATTTTTAAAGTCAAAACAGAGGTACTATGAATTGGGAGACAGAGCACATAAAGTTTCATCATGGCAATTAAAGGCAGAGGAGACATCAAAAATAATAAATGTAATTCAAAAAGAGGCAGACAAATTAACATATAATCAGAAATAAATCAATGAAACCTTGAAACAATATTATACAAAGCTATATGAATCAGACTCTACTGTAATAGCCTCTGTAGCCCAAGAGAGTTGGGAAAGGAAGAGGAGGGCAATAGTTATAGGGGATTCAATGGTCAGGAGGACAGTTAGGGGTTTTTGTGGATACGATAAAGAAAACTGGATGGTAGTTTGTCTCCCTGGTGCCAAGGTCCAGGATGTAACTTCTCATGTTTCTGACATCTTAAGGAGGGAGGATAATTAGCTAGAGGTCATGGTAGATAGGGAGGAAGAGTGAAGTGGTCCTAAAAAATGAATATAGGGAGTTAGGTAGGGAGCTAAAAAGGACCATATGATAGTGAGGGAAAGAATAATATCAGGTGGAGGATAAATGCGTGGCTAAGGGAGTGGAGTAAGGGGCAGGGATTCGAGTTCTTCGATCACTGGGACATATTTTGGGGGAAGGTGGGACCTGTACCCAATGGACGGGTTGCATCTGAATCCCAGAGAGGCCAGGATCCTGGCAGGGGCATTTGCTAAGGCTACTAAGGAGGCTTTAAACTAGTGCGATTGGGGGAAGGGGTGCATATAAAGGAGAACATCAAAGAGGTTTGTCAGCAAAGAGAAAAGGCTTGTAAACAAAGTTTGGGGGAGGAAAGGCAGATGATCAAGGAGGAAAATAATTGGTGCCAAGATGGAGGGGGGGATAATGGTAATGAGTAATGGTAATAAATTGGCCAGGAAGAACATAAAATTAATTGATTTGCAGATGACATGCTGCTATACTTATCAGGCCCAGCTGAGTCTTTGATCAAACTACAGACCACAATGGAAAAATATGGGAGAGTTCCAGGATATAAAATGAATTTGGAAAAAAAGTGAAATCATACTATGAACAAATTTTGACAAGGAAAGAAATCAAAAAGGAAGCTCGTTTAAATGGAAAATGGATGGAATTAAACATTTAGGAATAATGGTTGATAATAATCTACAAAATGTATAAAAACTTAAACATCTCTCCTTGCTTAGAAAAATAAAGGAGTTCTGCCTATTACTTCAATTGGAAGGGTTAATCGTGTGAAAATGAAAGTGATGCCAAGGCTCCAATATCTCTTTCAATCGTTGCTGATTTCTTTGCCTAAAAACTTTTTTAAGATACTCAATGGTCATATAAGACCATTTCTTTGGAATAACAAAGTGCTGAGGATCGCTATGAAAAAGTTGTCTTGGGAATAGTGTCTGGGAGGATTAAGATTACCAGATTTTTTAAAATATTATTTAGCAGCACAGGTGAGGTTCCTGTCATTCCTTTTTCAATGAAGGGAACTCTCCCTCATGGATCCAAATGGGACTACATACAATGAGAGAGGTGCAGTGAGGGATTTTATTTATAAATTTTATGTCAAATTAATAACAGAAAAAAACAATTCTAATACATATGATTAAAATTTGGCATGAGATCAATGAGGGTATTGGGAAAAAAAAGTGGGGATATCACCAAAAGCACCATTATGCCAAAATGAACTACTGCCCATGAACTTGGACAATAGAATTTTAAATACTTGGCATGAGAAAGGAATTAGGTATATTGAAGAAGGGATATTTTTGTCCTTCAAACAATTAAAACAGAAATATAACCTGTCAAATGGAACCTTCAGTTGAGGTCCTTCTTGTGAGAGAGATAGGGTCCCACAATAGTCCCGCCCTCAAGTAACAAAGTGGAGGGGATGCTTCAACTAGGAAACACGACTAAATTTATAACTAGGATGTATTCTGCTCTTCAAGGTGTAAAAGTGAGAGAGAGAGGTGGGAGTCGGATTTACATGTTACAATACCAGAGGAATGCTGATCTGATGGGTGCTTGACATCAATGGTAAATGCAAGATATGGATTGGTTCAATATAATTTTTACATCAATTATATCTCACACCACAAAAATTACATAAATCAAAATCTGAAATATCTAAATGTGTTTTAGATTTTGCTTCACAGTTGGAACCTTTACACATTCTACCTGGTCATGTGTGAGCGTAGACGATTCTGGCATGATATCATGGGAACACTAACAAGAATAACAGAAGTGACCTTCACATATGACCCTGAGCTATACCTGTTGGGCAACTTTATGGATGTGAGCAATAAAATTACAACATTTCAAATCGGTTTTGTTAAGGTAGCCCTGGTTGTGGTCAAGACTCCTTTGGAGTCTGACTCTCATCTACCTGTTGCTCGATTGGGCCAGGGAGATACGTAGCTGTATACACATGGAGATAATCACTTATAACTTAAAAATAAATATGACACTTTCATTAAGATATGGAAAATATCTTATGGATATCCCATAAAAAAGAATTATGAAAAAAATAAGAGTTCTGATGGTATGAAAAGTTATATACATATTGGGGTGGGTGGGGGGGAGGGAAAAGGGGGAATTTTTATGTTTTCTTTTGTTTTTAAATATTTAATATATATTTGAAATGCATAAAAGTTTAAAAAACTATATGAATATATTTATGGGAAAAATGAAAAAATAAAAAAGATCAAGACTGAGAACAGGATTTGAATCTTTCATTTCTGAGAAAGTTTGGGATTCCATTTGCAATTTGATTAATATGACCTTCCTTTGTGCATGATATTGCTTATTGCAATTTAAAGTGGTCCATAGAGTAGTAGATATGTCTAAAGTTGTTATCTCATTTTTACTCTAATTTAATCCCTTTATGTGACAAATGTGAAATTGCTGAGGTTTCTTGATTCATATGTTTTGGACTTGCCCTAGTTTAGAGAAATTTTGGAAAGATTTTTCAAACCTGATCGGTGATTCTTAAGGTTAAATTGAAACATTGCTCTTTGTGGATCATTTCAAGATCTTGATGTTTTACTGATTTCAACTCAAAAACCGAAGTTTACCTTTTACTTCATTGATAGGCAGACGTGCAATTTTGATTAAATGGAAAGATAACACTCCACCTACACACACACAATGGTTAAATGATATTTTGTCTTGTTTAAGTTTATAAAAAAATTCCACTTCTCACATAATGCATCAAAATCTGCATAAAAACAAGATAATTTGAGTTTGGACATATGTATTATATGTACCACATTAAATTGTAATAAACAATGCCTTGCACAAAATGAGGAATCATTAAGCAAGCTAAGATTAGAGTATCAATCTTCATCTGAAAATGTTATATTCAGATCACATTCCCAATCATTTTTAATCCCAGCCATTGAGGCTGATCTTAAATTCAATGCCGTTATAAATACATTATATTAATACACCATGAATGAACTGTAAATTAAAAAATAAATCAAAAATATTTAAATTGGGAGTGTCCCAATTTAGAAAGAATTTGGGAAAAATGTTTTTCAGAGTTGATCAAAGATTTTTAAGATCAAAATTGAACCATGCCCTTTAATTGCCTTGTTTGATTTTTATTGTGAATTGGATATACCTCCGTCTGCATCCCAAAAGAAAGTTTTAGCTTTTATCCTGTTGATAGCAAGTTGAACAATTATAATGAAATGGAAAGATGACTCTTCACCTACTCATATACACTCATATGTAATGTCCTATTTAAGTTTGGAGAAAATTAGATACAACATTAAAAATGGAAAGTTTAATTTTGAAAAAATGTGGGTCCCATTCAAAGAATACCATCATGATTGGAAGATTTAAGAAGTTTGGATGCTCCGATGATTCTCTGTCTAGTTTCTGAAGGTCTCTATTTGATCCATATCTTTATACCCTTTTCTACAAGGTAACCTTGATTAGAGGGAGGGGATAGATGAGATTTAGTTTTAGGTTTTTTTATTTCTTGCTTCTTTTTTTTAAAAGATTAACTTGTTAAATATTGGTTTAATGAAGGTTCATTAAATTAGACAGAATTTACTCTTTGTTTAGACCAAGGGATTGTCTAATGTAGTTTACTTGGTTTCTATCTAGATTTATTTTAAAGAAATATTGTTAAATAAACAAATATGAATAGGCTTCCTGAATTAAGTGTATATTTATTTGTGATATGTATATGATATGACCTATTATTTGTTATATTAGTAGACTTTATATATAGGATTAACATAACAATTACAGCACGGAAACAGGCCATTAGGCCCTTCTAGTCCGCACCGAACCAAACACCCCTTTCAGATCCCACCTCCCTGCACAATGCCCATAACCCTCCATCTTCTTCTCATCCATATACCTGTCCAACCTTTTCTTAAATAATACAATTGACTCCGCCGCCACTATTTCTCCCGGAAGATCATTCCACACGGCTACCACTCTCTGAGTAAAGAAGTTCCCCCTCATGTTACCTCTAAACCTCTGCCCCTTAATTCTTAACTCATGTCCTCTTGTTTTAATCTTTCCTCCTCTTAACGGAAATAGTCTATCCACATCCACTCTGTCTATCCCTTTCATAATCTTAAATACTTCTATCAAATCCCCTCTCAACCTTCTACGCTCCAAAGAATAAAGACCTAATCTGTCCAATCTCTCCCTATACTCTAGATGCTTAAACCCAGGTAACATTCTGGTAAACCTTCTCTGCACTCTCTCCACTCTGTTTATATCCTTCCTATAATTAGGCGACCAGAACTGCACACAGAACTCCAAATTAGGCCGCACCAACGTCTTATACAATCTCAACATCACCTCCCAATTCCTATATTCCATGCAATGATTGATAAAGGCCAGCATACTAAAAGCCTTTTTCACCACCCTATTCACGTGAGTTTCTACCTTCAGGGAACGATGAACCGTTACTCCTAAATCTTTCTGCTCTTCTGTATTCCTCAATGCTCTCCCATTTACCACGTATGTCCTATTCTGATTCTTCTTACCAAAATGAAGCACCTCACACTTATCAGCATTAAATTCCATCTGCCATTTTTCAGCCCACTTTTCTAAGCAGCCAAAATCCCTCTGCAATCCTTGAAAACCTTCTTCATTATCCTCTATTCCACCTATCTTAGCATCGTCTGCATATTTACTAATCCAATTCACCACCCCATCGTCTAGATCATTAATGTATATAACTCAATATTAAACTCAATAAAAATATTTTTTTAATGTTTAGAAAAAATTAGATTTTCCAATAAAGTTTCAAATATGAATTTCCTAAAGAAATTATGGACCATTACCACAATCTAAAGTTTTAAGTTGTTATAAGCTTCAATGCTGTGCTGTCTATTTCCAGGTAGTCGTCACTTGATACCCACATATTCGCTTATATTTTCCAACCTTGTGTAGAGGTAGGGGTTTTTAATTAAGGGTTTTATTTTTCTCTCTTGTAATTTGTATTTCAATATATAACTGTATCATTTAATTTTTGTATTATTACAAACTTCAAGAAAAAAATCTTAAAAAGAGGCTCTCAACATAATTGGATATCATCTCTACGTTTGACCTTTCCCATGCTCTCTGGTTAATCAACCATCCCCCCAAAAAAAAACAATCAGCTCATCTCTTGTTCCTGTGGACATATTGTGCTCAGTCACAATTCTCCTAAACTCCAATTTCCTGGATAACCTCATGATTTGCTGAAACTCCCCATACATCCATCAAACTACAATAGAGTTGGCATTGCTAGTTCCATAATACCAACGTACAAATCAAAATACTACAAGATCAAGTTTGTAATGTCGACTGATCAGTGGATTTTGAGGTGTTTGTTATGTATATACATCTGTGTGTGTATGAATTCGTCAGTCATATATACTGTGTATTGGGAGGAACCATTTTAGTTCTTCATTAAACAATGAATGAAGTATCACGTCTCCGTGAAAAATGCTTTCTGAACATCAAATACATGACAGACTGGCGATGAGGATGAAAACAAACTCCCTCCATCCTCCAAACATTGAACTGAAGATTTAAAAGCGAAACACAATTTTTTCACCACATTGAGCACCCATATGCTCAAGCACAAGGAACAAAAAAAATTTTAAAATGGTGGAGACACAGTTTGGGCAGTTCGTAGATTCAGAAGAAAACTGGTATGACTATTTTGAAAGATTTGATCATCACTGTGTGACCAATAATATTACTGACACTGCAACATGATAAAAGATGAGAAATGCTTTAAAAGATTTAATATCAGAAATAAGGGAATTCAGGTGGGCCATGGGGGAGGTATCTGGAAGGGTGAATATGTTGGAAGGATAGGATGGAGGACAGTGTAGCATCTGTTGTAATTACAAACCCAGAATAGGCTGGATTTGTTCAAAAGAGTCAATCAGCAGATAATGTCACTAGACTGCTCAATATAATACACCTAGCACAGTCGGGGGAGGACCTGGGAGTGGCTATATGCTTGGATGTGGAAAAGGCCTTTGAGTGACATTTTCTGTTTAAGACTGGAGAAATTTGGACTGGGTCAAACATTTATCAATTGGGTATGGTCATTGTATTATAAATCCCAGGCTAAAATCATTAGAAAAAGACAGATGTTTCAAGTATTCCCGCTGAGTAGATCTAGTAGGCAGGGCTACCCACTGTCCCCATCTTTGTTCATTCTAGTTATTGAACCGCTGGCGGAAACATTCAGTGGGATCCAGACATAAAGGGGTTCAAGATGGGCCAGGTGAAACACAAAATAAACATGTTTGCTGACAATGTGTTAGTGTATTTGACAGAATCTGGGGTGGGGGGGTGGGGTCGTTGGCCATACTGAGGATCATACTGGAGGATTACAGGAATAAGTTTATAAAGTTAATATAGATCCTATCAATGGGAAAGCCAATTCATGTGCCTAGGGATAAGAGTGGATAAAGACCTATGCGATATATACAAATTAAATTGTTTCCCTTTTCTCTGGATGTTCAGAGAGGACCTGGCTAGATGGAAAACTCTGCCCATAATATTGGTGGGCACAGAGTTAACTGTATAAAAATGAAGGTTACGATACCTTTTTCAAATGCTGCCCATTTCATTGCCCCAGTGCTTCTTTAAAATATTCAATGGATGTGTCAGAAACTTTTTGTGGAATGGTGAGGTGTCTCTAGAGTCTCCACGGAAAAGTTGACATGGGCATATGAATTGTGGGGCTTAAAACTGCCAGATTTTTAAAAATACTACTGGGTATCCCAGGCAAGGTTTGTTGCCTCATTTTTTGACAGAGGGGCCCCCTTCTTGCGCACAAATTGGGTTACATGCAGTAGGGGAAAAGATAGGAGAATTTATATACAAATGGACATCAAATTAGTTTTGAAAAAAATCAGATAACCCCATAATAAAACATGTGTGCCATATGTGGTAAAGAATAAATCAATATATTGGACTGAAAGTGGGGTTATCTCCTAAAACGCCCTTGAACCAGAACAATTAAATATCCATGAATCTGGCCAGTAAGATCCTGGTGACCTGGTGCTGAAGAGGATCAGGTCTATCGAGCATAGTTATTATCAAGGGCACCTCATGTCATTCGAGCAGTTAAAGACTAAATATGAGTTATTGAATAGAACATTCTTCTGATTTCTGCAAGTAAGATCTTTCCTAAGGGGCAAACTGGAACCAACAATGACTCTGCTTGATTGTAGTGACATGGACACTCTAATTCAAAAGAGCATCGTATGTAAATTTATCTCTAGGATGTATTCCATAATCCAAAGTGAAGGCCCAAAGCCAGGCTTACATCAGTCAAGGGAAAGATGGGAGTCAAGACTTGAGCATAACAAATGATTAATGATAGTGGGAAGATTTGTGTTTGAATAGCTGGATGGAAATTATTAATGCCAGACACACACTGGTGCAATATAATTTCTTGCATCAGCTATAGCTTACACTAATAAAATTGCACAGGTCAAAGCCAGAAATTTCAGAAATGTGCTTTAGGTGCGGTGTGGAGTTTGGAACCTTTGTCCACTCCATCTGGCTATGTATAAGAGTGAGATCCTTCTGGGAAGACCAACGGGACGCTCTGAAAAAAATTACAAAGGTGGCTTTTCCACAGAATCTGAAGTTGTACCTTAAATGGAGACAAGCTAGGGAGTGGGGAAGTGCAAATGGATCTGGGTGTACTTGTTCACCGGTCACTGAAGGCTAGCATGCAGGTTCAGAAAGCTGTGAAGAAGGCAAATGGAATGTTGGCTTTCATAAAGAGGGGATTGGAGTATAGGAACAGAGACGCCCTTCTGCAGTTATACAGGGCCCTGGTGAGACCCCACCTGGAGTATTGCGTCCAGTTCTGGTCTCCAAACTTGAGGAAGGACATACTAGCTATAGAGGGTGTGCAGCGCAGATTTACAAGGTTAGTTCCAGGGATGGCAGGGTTGTCATATGCAGCAAGGCTAGAAAAACTGGACTTGTATCCATTGTAGTTTAGAAGGATGAGGGGGGACATGATTGAGGTATACAAAATCATCAGGGGGATAGACAAGGTGAAGTCTGATTACTTGTTCCCAATGATGGGGGAGACGAGGACTAGAGGGCATCGTTTAAGAATACAGGGTAGGCCCTTTAGGACGGAGATGAGAAAGCATTTTTTTACCCAGAGAAGTGTGAATATGTGGAATGCTCTGCCACAGAGGGTGGTAGAGGCGGATTCGCTGACTATGTTCAAAAGAGAGTTAGATAAGACTCTTTTGGGTAACGGAGTTAAGGGTTATGGGGATAAGGCTGGAAAGGGGTACTGATGGTAATGATCAGCCATGATCTAAAATGGTGGTGCTGGCCCGACGGGCCAAATGGCCTACTCCAGCTCCTATTGTCTATTGGGGAAAGGCCGTCTTGTCAGTATCCAAGAAGTGTATAGCGGTTACGTGGAAGTCTAACTCCCAGCTAAATATCACATGATGGAATATGAAAATACAGTGTTGCATTCCCCTGGAGAAAATCACGTACAATTTATGGAAGAGATATGACACACTCGTTGAAGTGTGGCAACAGTATCTGAGGCAGAGACATAATTCACACCCCTCTTCTCCCACCCCCACCCTCATCAATAAGAGAAAAGAAACAATCCATCCCAACAGGTAAAAGATTAAGAGTTTGAAATGGGGAATGCAACAAAGATGACGTGTTTTTTCCCCTATCTGTTTTTATTTAACACCAGAGGTCCTCTAGCTTCAAGAAGGATTGTTATCTTCGTTGGTATTTAGGTGGTTTTTGTATTTTTATATTTTGGTGTTTGTATAATTTAAGGGATGGGGGGAGGGTGCAAGGAGGGGGAAAGAGTATGTAATATATTGTTTTTGGATTTGCATGAGTCTTTGGAAAATCAAAAATGTACAAAAAATATTAATGATGTGGTTTTTAACCAAAAGAAATCACTACTTATAAGCTGAATAGGCAGTAAGACATTTGTTACAGAGTTCTGTGTTGTGTATTGGCCTATGTGTTGTGTGGTTTTATGTTAAAAAGTGACAGTTTGCCTTAGAGAGCCAAGGTGAAGGTGGACTGCTGAGAGAGTGGGAGATGGACTGAGCATGTGCAGAAAATGATCTAAAAATTTCTGGACTTGAACAATAAAACACCACTGGGTGGTGCTGTGGTGAGGAAGAAGGCCCAGAGCATGAGTCATGGTCTGGTGGACAGTTTAGAATGTTGGGATTTCAAAAAGAATGAACATTCCGAAGGCAGCCAGAAGGATTCGGACCAAGCAGCACAAGAAGACAGCTTTGAATTTTGTGCTCTCTCTCTCAAAGATCTTTTGGCTTCAGTTTACCAAACAGTTGAGATCAAAGTTTTGTGAGTCTTGTGTGTTTTGTGTCCAAGTTTTTCTGTGGGCTGGTTGGAAATATAACAGACTTTAATTACATATTTTAGGCTGGGGAATTTATTAGTTTTACACTGTTATAGAAATTTGCATAGTAATCAGTGGGCATTGTTATAAAAAGGGGGATATTGAATTAAAGTTTGAAGGTGAATTTTTGTTAATAAAGTAATTGTTCATCTTTACCCGTATTATATGCCTTCTTTGTGGTTGCTGGTTTGATCTTGTAACACTTTTCAGCTGTTAAAAATTCTCATAGCTGCGTATACACCTGGATCTAAAAGTTATGCAGAGTTGTGTACTATAATATGGAAACATTAAGTCCCAAACCATCTGTTGTAGCAGAAAGGCAAAGATTTTATGACAGAAAACAGAGAACAGGCAAATCCGTAAGCGAATATTTGATAGAATTACATAAACTGTCACACCACTGTGAATTTGATCAATTCTTAAACAAAGCATTAAGAGACCGATTAATAATGAGCTTAGCCGACCGCAGTGCCAGACACAAATTAATAAGCCAAAAGACACAACTCTTAATTGTGCATATGAGGCAGCTTTGGGTTCTGACATCTGGGAGGCAAATTTTCCCATCAAACTGCTTCCACTGAAGAAAAAGCAACCATACATCTGATAACTTATTTCAGACAGTCTACATGCCATCTATCTGACAAATAAAGGCACATCAAAGCCAAGTGCCCAAGAAACAAAGGTAAAAAGGATAAAAAGAAAGAAATGAAAAACGGCCCAACAAAGAACAGTGGAAGTAAAGGACAAAACAAATGACTCAGCAGAAGTTAAGGTGGGGGAATTGCAGATTTAGTGACAGAAAATCAAAATTCTACGTCAAGGTGAAAAGCAACAATGAGCCTCTTCGAATGGAGCTGGACACGGAAGAGCAGCAGTATCGTTGATGACATTAAATCTAAAACAACGAGTCCTGTCTCACCTCATCATTAAACAGGCTGACATGGTGTTAAGAACAGTCACAGGGAAGAAAGTCAAGGTGTCTGGAAAATGCAACGTAAACATGAAATACAGAAGGAACAAATGCTGAGATGAATAACCCTCTATATCATTGACACCAAAGGGCCAGCGTTGTTCAGAAGAAACTGGCTATCCTACATTCAACTATATTGGGTGGAAATTGGATCCATAATGAACTTGTGCCTAGAAGACAAAGACAAATGAAAAACTGGAACAAGATCCCTGGGATGAAGGGGTTGACTTATGATGAAAGATTAAATCGTCTAGGATTGTATTCGCTCGAGTTCAGAAGAATGAGAGGAGATCTTATAGAAACATATAGGATTATGAAGGGTATGGATCGGATAGATGTAGGAAGGTTTTTTGAGCTGGCCGGGGAAACTAAAATGAGAGGACACAGTCTCAAGATTCGGGGAGTAGATTTAGGACAGAGATGAGGAAAAATAGTTTTTCCCAAAGAGTAGTGAATGTTTGGAATTCTCTAACCAGGGAAGTGGTTGAGGCTGCCTCATTAAACATATTTAAAATTCGGTTAGATAAATTTTTACATGATAGAGGAATTAGGGGATATGGGGAGAAGGCAGGTAGGTGGAGTTAGGTCATAAATTAGATCAGCCATGATCGTATTGAATGGCGGAGCAGGCTCGATGGGCCATTTTTGGCCTACTCCTGTTCCTACTTCCTATGTTCCTATGTTCTAAGAAGTACCAGGGGGTTTTCAAAAAAGTTCTGAGAAAAATCCAAGGAGTCCAGGCAAAATTACACTTGAAACTAGGCATTGTTTTTTAAACTCAGAATGCTACCTTTTGCCATAAAAGGAAAGAATGAAGCAGAACTTAACAGATTGGAATATGAGAGAATATTGGAAAAAAAATCCAATTCAGCAATTGGAAAGCTCCCATCATACCAGTGTGAAAAGCCAATGGGGAAATTCGAATTTGCAGTGATTACAAAGTCACCATTAACCAGGTTACACAGACTATACATTACACCGCAAAAGTTAAATAAATGGGACCCAACAGTATCTGATAGATGTTTTCGATGTAAAAAAGAAATGGGAACAATTCATGCAATCTGGACATGTGAGAGAGTAGAAAAATTTTGGGATGATCTCAATCAGATATTAAATAAAATAACAGAAAACAATATACCAAAGAATCCAGAGATCTTTCTCCTAAGTAACATAAAAAACAAAGAATTTGGAATTGATTTGGAGGATGCACAAAAAAGATTTGTTAAGATAGCCCTAGCCATAGCAAAAAAATGTATTATGTCAACCTGGAAATTGGAAGATAATTTGAAAATACAACTATGGTATATAGAAATGAATAAATGTATTCCATTAGAAAAAATAACATATAGTTTAAGAAATAATATTGAAATATTCGAACAAGTATGGGAGCCTTACATTAAATACAATAGCGAAAACCTACCGGGGACAAACATTACCTAAGTTGATGGAAGGAGAAGGAAAGAAAAGAATGGACTCAGTAGAATTTCTGGTGTATTTTTGTTGAATGACAACATTGTCTGACTGGTTTAATGCAACCTAGATTGTATACCTAAAATGGATGAGGGGGGGGGTGGGGGGGTGGCTTGGGAGGAGGGGGGGGGGGGGGGAAGAAACAGTCACTGTATATGTGTGAAAAAGAAAAAGTGTACATCATGGCTAATGTGATTTATGGTGTGAAAAATAAAAAATTTAAAAAAAAAACCAAAAAAAAAAAACCAGGCTTTACAGATACCAGAACACACTATTCCCAAAGCAGAAGAGCTATTCCAAGCCTTGAACGGAGGAAAGAAATTTACAAAGATGAATTTATTGCCAGATTATCAACAAGTAGAATTGGATGACTGCTCAAAGAAATGTGGAGATCAATACTCATTTAGGGTTAATCACCAATACTAGAATGCTGTATGGAATATCAGTAGCCTCGGCCATATTTCAAGTGGTCATGAACAAATTATTACAAGGACTTAATGTAGGTTGCTACCTCAATGACATTATAATTACTAGCCAAGACGACTCAGAGCACCTATCCAATCTAGAAAAGGTCGGAACCCATTTACAAGAAGCAAAGGTCCAGCTGTGCCAAGACAAATGTGTATTAATGGTGCCTAGCATCATATATCTGGGCTTCAAAATTAACAATAAAGGAGTACGAATGGACACTGCTGGCACTGAATCGGTCTGCAAAGCACCTTATCCAACAAACCGAGTCAAATTACAATCATTCCTGGCTTGGTTAACCATCATCGGTAGCACATCCCAAATATGCAAACGCTGTGCATCACACTAGACCAACTGTTTAAAAAAAAATCAAAAATGGTATTGACATGACAAGACTAGTCATGCCAGAGGATTACTTGAAAGAAATACTAACATCAAGCGACAATGTTCTTGTCCACTATGACCCAAATAAAGAAGTTGTCATCAGTAAGATTAGGAGCAGTGTTGTCACAAGTAACTGAAAAAGGGTAACAATCGGTGGCTTATGCCTCCTGGTCTCTAATGACGTGAACAGAATTATGCACAACTGGAAAAAGGACTTGCCATAGTGTTTGCCATCAAATGATTCTTCCAATACTTATATGGTAGGAAGTTTATTTACCTTAATAACTGACAACAAACCACAAAGTTTGATTCTAGGCCCTAAAAAGGGGATACCAGTGCTAGTAGCAACAAGAATTCAAAGATGGGCCATGTTGTTCGCTGCATATGACTACGATTTAAAACATAAGTCAGCTACAGCAAACAACCATGCTGATACACTATAGCGCCTGCCCCTACTGGAAACTAAACAGAAAGACGAGATAATTAAATGGATAGGGAAGGCTACAGCTATCAATCAAGAACAACTTCTTCTTCTTTCTTTTTCTTTGGCTTGGCTTCGCAGACGAAGATTTATGGAGGGGTATGTCCACGTCTGCTGCAGGCTCGTTGGTGACTGACAAGTCCGATGCGGAACAGGCAGGCACGGTTGCAGCGTCTACCTATTACCTATTACAGCAAAAACAAATCAGTAAAGAAGTACATAAAAAATCTTACTTCACATCAAATGGGTGGCCTGAGGCCAAAGAGGTATCGGAAGAACTAAAACATTATTATACAAGATTTCATGAAATATCAATTGAGGAAGATTATTTATTATGGAGAACCAGAACAATCATTCCTACAAAATGGCAAATAGCTCTGTTATCAGAACTCCACAACAACCATGCAGGGATGATTTGAATGAAGGCATTGGCACTTATGCATGTCTGGTGCCCCTCAATAGGCCTAGACATTGAACAAACCACAAGATGATGTGGCATTTGACAAAATGTGCAACCCAGAGTCCCGCAAGCTGAAGCAAATCCATGGAAATCGCCATCACAACCCTGGCACAGGATTCACATTAACTTAGCTTGTCCGTTAAGAATTAATAAGGGAGGGAAAGGGAATAGAGGGAATAAGGAGGGAATTAAAAGAGTGACCTTTGTTACATATGAAAATTGAAATCTTTTCTGGGGGGGGGGCTGGGGGGGAGGAGTTACGGTCACTACAAAATCAGTTGACATTTGCGAGTGAATTCGCAAATCCAAATGGAGAGGGGAGATGTGGTTGCCCGACAAGGGATAAAGGACAACTCAGGAGGGGGAGGGGAGAATGGGGTTAAAGAAGTTTTAAATAAGAGAATAAGGAAAATGTTTGATGTTTTAGAAATGTTGTCTTATAAAGTGTTCAAAACAAGAAAGCAGAAATGGATAAGAAGGAAAGGTGATGATGGAGAAACGGAAAGGGAAGATAAACAAAGTATGAAATGGCTACGCTGAACTATATGACTTTAAATATTAACAGAATACATAACCAAATTAAAAGGAAGAAACTGCTAAATTTACTGAAAAAAGAAAAAATTGATATAGCATTTGTGCAAGAAACACGTTTAACTGAATTGGAGCACAAGAAATTAAAGACAGATTGGGTAGGACACGTAACAGCATCGTCGTATAATTCAAAAGCAAGAGGAGTAGCTATATTAATTAGTAAAAATGTGCCAATTAAAATAGAAGAGGAAATAATAGATCCAGCAGGGAGATATGTAATGATAAAATGTCAGATATATTCGGAGTTTTGGAATCTACTCAATGTATGTTCACCTAACGAAGAAGATCAAAAGTTTATGCAAGATATTTTTTTGAAGATAGCAGATACGCAAGGGAACATATTAATAGGAGGGGATTTCAACTTGAATTTGGATTCAAATATGGACAAAACTGGGAAAAAAATTAACAGAAAGAACAAAGTAACCAAATTTATAATTAAATCGATGGAAGAAATGCAACTTTTGGATATATGGAGGAAACAACACCCAAATGAAAAGGAATATTCATATTATTCGAGTAGACATAAAACATACTCAAGAATAGACCTATTTTTGTTATCAGCTCGTATGCAAGATAGAGTAAGAAAAACAAAATATAAAGCTAGAATATTATGGGACCATTCACCCTTGATATTGACAATAGAGTTAGAGGACATCCCTCCACGAATGTATAGATGGAGATTAAACTCCATGCTACTTAAAAGGCAGGATTTTAGAGAATTCATTGAAAGACAAATTAAAATGTACTTTGAAATAAATACGGAATCAGTGAAAGATAAGTTTATACTATGGGATGCAATGAAAGCGTTCATTAGAAGGCAAATAATAAGTTATGTAACCAAGATGAAGAAGGACTATAATCAGGAAACAGAGCAGTTGGAAAGGGAAATAGTAAATGTAGAAAAAGAATTAGCAATGAAGGAAGATACAACTAAAAGAAGAGAATTGGCAGATAAAAAAATAAAATATGAAACACTACAAACATACAAGGTGGAGAAGAACATAATGAAGACAAAACAGAAATATTATGAACTAGGGGAAAAAACACACAAAATTCTAGCATGGCAGCTTAAGACAGAACAAGCTAAAAAAATGGTATTGACATCAAGAAAAAAGACAAACAAATCACATATAATCCAACGGAGATCAAGGAAAACTTTAGAGAATTCTATGAACAATTATACCAAACTGAAAACAAAGGGAAAGAAGGGAAAATAGATGAATTTTTAACTAAAATTGAACTACCAAAATTACAAATAGAGGAACAAAATAAATTAACAGAACCATATGAAATAGTAGAAATACAAGAGATAATAAAAAAAATTACCAAATAATAAAACACCAGGAGAGGATGGATTCCCAATAGAATTCTATAAAACATTTAAAGATTTATTAATTCCTCCCCTCCTGCAAAGTAATCAACCAGATTGATAAAACACAAAGCTTACCAGATTCATGTAAAACAGCAATAATTACAGTAATACTAAAGCAAGGGAAAGATCCACTCGCACCAGCGTCATATAGACCAATATCATTACTTAACACAGATTATAAGATAATAGCTAAACTATTAGCAAACAGATTAGCAGAATATGTACCTAAAATGGTAAATCTAGGCCAAACTGGATTTATTAAAAAAAGACGCACAACAGACAATATTTGTAAATTTATTAACTTAATTCATGCAGTAGAAGGGAGTAAAGCGCCAACAGTAGCAGTTGCTTTAGACGCAGAGAAGGCCTTTGTCAGAGTAGAATGGAATTATTTATTCAAAGTATTGCAAAAATTCAGTTTACCAGAGAAGTATATTAATTGGATTAAAGCATTATATAAGGGGCCATTGGCGAAAGTGACAGTAAATGGATATATATCAAAGCAATTTGACTTAAGGAGGTCAACACGGCAGGGATGCCCACTATCACCCTTATTGTTCGCGTTAGCTATAGAATAATGCGGATTTCTCAAAATTTAAGAAGGAATCACCATTCAGATGGCAAATGCAAGCAATAAGATACCTAGGTATACAAATAAATAAAAATCTCGGCCGTCTATATAAACTCAATTATTATCCACTAATGAAAAAAATTACAGGACGATTTAGAGCATTGGAAAGATTTACCATTAACACTATTAGGAAGGATAAACTGTATTAAAATGAACATTTTCCCAAGGATATTATACCTATTTCAGGCATTGCCAATACATTTGACAGAGAAATTCTTCAAGGAGTTAAAGAAAATAATAAGGAAATTTTTATGGAAAGGGGGGAAACCGAGGATAGCACTAGACAAATTAATAGAATGGTATAAACAAGGAGGCTTACAACTGCCAAACTTTAAAAATTATTATAGAGCCGCACAATTAAGATACCTATCAGATTATTATCAAACAAGGGAAAAGCCAGATTGGACTAGATTAGAATTAGATAAAATAGGGAAAAAGATACCTGAACACATATTATATAAATGGGATGAAAAATTGGCACAACGTAGGAGTTCTCCAGTATTACATCATCTACTCAATATTTGGAAAAAGATTCATGTAGAAAGGAATAAAACAAATTACCAATTACCAAAACTAATATTGATGCAAAATAAGTTACTCCCTTTTACAATAGATAACCTTTCCTTTAGAGAATGGGAGAAAAAAGGGATCAAAAGAATAGAAAATTGTTTTTCAGGAAATAGATTATTATCCTTTGAACAAATGAAAGATAAATACAATATGACTCAAGATACAGTGCTGGCATATTACCAATTGAGATCCAAATTGAAGGACAAATTAGGAAGCAGTCTGAGGTTACCAGAGGGAAGTAACTTTGAATATGTGATTACAGAAACAATGATAATCAAAAGATTTATAACAAATATATTAAACTGCAAAAAAAGGAGAATGAGGAAACAAATGGTAAAACTAAACAAAAATGGGAACAAGATTTAAATATAAAGATAAAAAAGGAAACATGGGAGAAATTATGTTCTGGAACGATGAGAAATACAATAAATACGAGGTTACGTATGATACAATATAACTGGATACACAGGCTATACATTACACCTCAAAAGTTAAATAAATCAGACCCAACAATATCTGATAGATGTTTTCAATGTAAAAAAGAAATGGGAACAACAATTCATGCAATCTGGACATGTGAGAAAGTAGAAAAATTTTGGGAAGATCTAAACCAAATATTAAATAAAATTACAGAAAACAATATACCAAAAAATCCAGAGATCTTCCTCCTAAGTAACATAAAAAAAAAAGAATTTGGAATTGATTTGGATGGTGCACAAAAAAGATTTGTTAAGATAGCTCTAGCCGTAGCAAAAAAAATGTATTATGTCAACCTGGAAACTGGAAGATAATTTGGAAATACAACAATGGTATATAGAAATGAATAAATGTATTCCATTAGAAAAAATAACATATAGTTTAAGAAATAATATTGAAATATTCGAACAAGTATGGGAGCCTTACATGAAACACAATAGAGAAAACCTACCGGGGACATTCACTACCTAAATTAACGAAAGGAGAAGGAAATAAAAAGAATTGACTCAGTGGAATTTCTTGTTTATTTTTATTGAATGACAACATTGTTTGACTGGTTTAATGTATCTTAGATTTTGTACTTTAAATGGATGGGGGGGAGGTAGGGAGGGTGGGATGGGAGGAGGGAGGGGGGGAGAAAATGACACTATATATTTGAAAAGGAAAATGTATGTATCATGGTCAATGTGGTTTATTGTGTGAAAAATTAAAAAAAAATTAAAAAAAAAACTTTGCTTCTCCGTTCATGGAGGAAAATATCCTCATTGTGGTCAATGCACACTCCAATTGCCAGTAGTAGTACACATGAGGAAAACAACAGACCAGACCACTGAAAAACTACGAAGTATATTTGCATTTTTTTAACTGGTTCCAATAATGATCCACAATTCGTATTGGAAGCTTTGGAAGGTGTTCCTACAGAATAACAATTTTCAACACATCTTATCAGCCCCCTACTGAATTTGGATCCAAATATGGATAAAACGGGGAAAAAAATTAACAGGAAGAACAAAGTAACCAAATTTATAATTAAATCAATGCAAGAAATGAAACTTTTGGATATATGGAGGAAACAAAACCCAAAAGAAAAGGAATACTCATACTACTCGGCTAGACATAAAACATACTCAAGAATAGACCTATTTTTGTTATCAGCTAGTATGCAGGATAGAGTAAGAAAAACAGAATATAAAGCGAGAATGCTATCGGACCATTCACCCTTAATATTGACAGTAAAGCTAGAGGACATCCCTCCAAGAATGTATAGATGGAGATTAAACCCCATGCTACTTAAAAGACAGGATTTTAGAGAATTTATTGAAAAACAATTAAAAATGTATTTTGAAGTAAATACGGAATCAGTGGAAGATAAGTTTATACTATGGGATGCAATGAAAGCATTCATTAGAGGGCAAATAATAAGTTATGTAACCAAGATGAAGAAGGACTATAATCAGGAAGCAGAGCAGTTGGAAAGGGAAATAGTAAACATAGAAAAAAAATTAGCAATGAAGGAAGATACAACTAAAAGAAGAGAATTGGCGGATAAAAAAATAAAATATGAAACATTACAAACATATAAGGCAGAGAAGAATATAATGAAGACAAAACAGAAATATTATGAACTAGGTGAAAAAACGCACAAAATCCTAGCATGGCAGCTTAAGACAGAGCAAGCTAAGAAAATGGTATTGGCATCAAGGAAAAAAGACAAACAAATTACATATAATCCAAAAGAAATTAAGGAAAACTTTAGAGAATTCTATGAACAATTATACCAAACTGAAAACGAAGGGAAAGAAGGGAAAATAGATCAATTTTTGACTAAAATTGAACTACCAAAACTACAAATAGAGGAACAAAATAAATTAACAGAACCATTTGGAACAGTAGAAATACAAGAGATAATAAAAAAAATTACCAAATAATAAGACACCAGGAGAGGATGGATTTCCAATAGAATTCTACAAAACATTTAAAGACTTATTAATACCGCCCCTCCTGGATGTAATCAACCAGATTGATGAGACACAAAACTTACCAGATTCATGTAAAACAGCAATAATTACAGTAATACTAAAACAAGGGAAAGATCCACTCTCACCAGCGTCATATAGACCAATATCTTTGCTAAACACAGATTATAAGATAATAGCTAAACTATTAGCAAACAGATTAGCAGAACAGGTACCGAAAATGGTAAATTTAGACCAAACTGGATTTATCAAAAAAAGACGCACAACAGACAATATTTGTAAATTTATTAACTTAATTCATGCAGTAGAAGGAAATAAAGCACCTACAGTAGCAGTTGCTTTAGACGCAGAGAAGGCCTTCGACAGAGTAGAATGGAATTATTTGTTCTAAGTATTGCAAAAATTCAGTTTACCGGAGAAGTATATTAATTGGATTAAAGCATTATATAAGGGACCGTTAGCAAAAGTGACAGTAAATGGACATGTATCAAAGCAATTTAACTTAAGCAGGTCAACGCGGCAGGGATGCCCACTATCACCTTTATTGTTTGCGCTAGCTATAGAACCACTAGCAGAATTGATAAGAGTAGATAATAATATAAAAGGAATAAAAATAAAAGACAGGGAATATAAAATCAGTTTATTTGCGGATGATGTTATAGTGTACTTAACAGAACCAGAACTATCAATAAAAGAATTATATAAGAAATTGAAGGAATATGGAGAAGTGTCGGGTTACAAGATAAACGTAAATAAAAGTGAAGCAATGCCTATGAATAATGCAGATTTCTCAAAATTTAAGAAGGAATCTCCATTCAGATGGCAAATGCAGGCAATAAGATACCTAGGTGTACAAATAAACAAAAATCTAGGCCAATTATATAAACTCAATTACAATCCACTAATGAAAAAATTACAGGACGATTTAGAGCATTGGAAAGATCTACCACTAACACTGATAGGAAGGATAAACTGTATTAAAATGAACATTTTTCCAAGGATATTATACTTATTTCAGGCATTGCCAATACAACTGACAGAAAAATTCTTCAAAGAGTTAAAGAAAATAATAAGGAAATTTTTATGGAGAGGGGGGAAACCTAGGATAGCACTAGATAAATTAACAGAATGGTATAAACAAGGAGGCTTACAATTGCCAAACTTCAAAAATTATTATAGAGCCGCACAATTAAGATACCTATCAGATTTTTATCAAACAAGGGAAAAACCAGACTGGACGAGATTAGAATTAGATAAAATAGGGGAAAAGCTACCTGAACACATATTATACAAATGGGACGAAAAATTGGTACAACATAGAACTTCTCCAGTATTACATCATCTCCTCAATATTTGGAAGAAGATTCATGTAGAAAGAAATAAAACAAATTATCAATTACCAAAACTAATATTGACGCAAAATAAGCTACTCCCTTTTACAATAGATAACCTTTCCTTTAGAGAATGGGAAAAAAAAGGGATTAAAAGAATAGAAAATTGTTTTTCAGGAAGTAGATTCTTATCCTTTGAACAAATGAGAGATAAGTACAATATAACTGGAGATACAGCGCTGGCATATTACCAACTGAGATCCTACTTGAAAGATAAATTAGGAAGCAATTTGAGTTTACCAGAGGGAAGTAACCTTGAATATGTGATTACAGATACAATGTTAATCAAAAGATTTATAACAAATATGTATATTAAACTGCAAGAAAAGGAGAATGAGGAAACAAATGGTAAAACTAAACAAAAATGGGAACAAGATTTAAATATAAAGATAAAAAAGGAAACATGGGAGAAATTATGTTCAGGAACGATGAGAAATACAATAAATACGAGGCTACGTATGATACAATATAATTGGTTACACAGACTATACATTACACCGCAAAAGTTAAATAAATAGGACCCAACAGTATCTGATAGATGTTTTCGATGTAAAAAAGAAAGAGGGAACAACAATTCATGCAATCTGGACATGTGAGAGAGTAGAAAAATTTTGGGATGATCTCAATCAGATATTAAATAAAATAACAGAAAACAATATACCAAAGAATCCAGAGATCTTTCTCCTAAGTAACATAACAAACAAAGAATTTGGAATTGATTTAGAGGATGCACAAAAAAGATTTGTTAAGATAGCCCTAGCCGTAGCAAAAAAATGAATTATGTCAACCTGGAAATTGGAAGATAATTTGAAAATACAACAATGGTATATAGAAATGAATAAATGTATTCCATTAGAAAAAATAACATATAGTTTAAGAAATAATATTGAAATATTCGAACAAGTATGGGAGCCTTACATTAAATACAATAGCGAAAACCTACCGGGGACAAACATTACCTAAGTTGATGGAAGGAGAAGGAAAGAAAAGAATGGACTCAGTAGAATTTCTGATGTATTTTTGTTGAATGACAACATTGTCTGACGGGTTTAATGCAACCTAGATTGTATACCTAAAATGGATGAGAGGGGGGGGTGGGGGGGTGGCTTGGGAGGAGGGGGGGGGGGGAGAAAAAGTCACTGTATATGTGTGAAAAAGAAAAAGTGTACATCATGGCTAATGTGATTTATGGTGTGAAAAATAAAAAATTTTTAAAAAAAAGAAGAGTAGACTGAATACCATGTATCTCAATTTGCTGACCACGCTAAATTGAATACAAAAACTAATTGTACAGAAGATGCAGAGAGTTGGCACAGAGATGCAAGTGAATGAGCAAGGGTCATGATAGGAGTACAATATTGATAAATGCAAAGTCATCCATCTTGCCAGGAAAAATGGAAGACAAGATTATTTAAATGGTGAAAGATTGCAGCATGCTAATGAAAAGAAGGACTTAGAAATGCTGTTACATGAATCACAAAAAGTTGGTTTGCAGGTGGAACCAGAGAGAGGTATCGATGCCACAAGACTCCTACCACCAGGTTCAGGAACAGTTGCTACTCCTCCACCATCAGACTCCTCAACAACAATCTCAGAGATTCATTTAGGGACTCCTGCAGCACTTGCTCATCATGCAAATGTTACTTCAGAGTAAATTTAAAACCATTTCTATTTCTTTGTGCCCTCAATCTATTTGAATGTGCTGGTCATCCTCATGACCAGATAATGAAACAACACAGAAATAGATTCTTCAACCATGTTCACACCAACATTTTTGTCCATCTACACTAATCCCATTTGCTTGCCCTGTGCATTAAATTTAAGTTCCCATCTAAATATTTCTTAAATGTAGTAATTGTAACTAATTGCATCTCATTTCTGGCAGCATTCCAAATATCCTCCCTCTCTGATGGTGGTGGGGATCTTTCCCCTCAAATCCCCTTTGAAACTCTTTGTTTTGCACTCTTAAACTAAGCACTTTTGTTTTTGAGATCCTGATCATGGAAGAGGATTCTGAGAATCTATCAATCTGGGTGTCTTGTACTTTCATAAAATCCTCAGCTTCCTCTCTAGGGAAAACAAAACCAGCTTGTAACTCGTGTCCTTCAATCCTGATTAATCTCTTCTGCACACTTTCCTGGTTCAGGTACTTTTGACAGTTCAAGTTTATTTACAATATAGCATTCATTCTCCAGTCCTCTGTGTAAAACACTGCAAACACACATTCATATAATATACAGGTACTGTATTTGCACAGTACGTCTATACAAATAATAAAATAAATAAATATTGCTGTTACTTTGAGCCATACAGACTAGAGATATAGATATAAAAAGTCAGGAGAAAATCTTTTATCATTTCAAAACAGACTTTATTCACAATGAAAATATATTTTCAATGCTAAGTCTTTTCATATTTGTATATGCATAAAAAAGTGTATTTTGACATTCATAGTGTCATATTAGTTTGTCCTTGTTGCACCATTTATCTCCTTAAATTCAAAGTATATGGTGTTTATTTAAATACACAAAAAGATAACAGGTGATGGCATGCAGTTGCAGTCATCAAAATTGCATTTTTATTTCAAACAAATAATTTGTTAGACAAGTAATTCCATTGAATTAAAGGTTGCATTGTAACTGACAAGCCTCCTCTTAATATTCTAAAATATTAGCTTAGACAAAATTACACAAGTAGTCTCAAAACATCTCAGTTAGATTTCAATTTATTGTCAGAGTACATACATCGCATACAACCCTGAGAATTTTTTTCCTTATGGGCCAGGCTGAATTACCACCTATTGGTAGTGCAAAAATAAACTGTGCACATGTAAACAAATAAACAAATGTAAATATCAATACTGAGAAGAGAAAAAAATTAAGTGCAAAAGAGTCCTAGATCAAGTTTGTTGTTGAAGTGTTTGAAGGTGGATGGATAGTAGTTATTCTTGAACCTGGTGGTGCAAGTCTTGTGGCACCTATACCTATTTCCTGATGGCAGCAGTGAGAAAAGAGCTTGTCCTGTGGATCCTTGATGATTGTTGCTGCTCTCTAACAGCAGCATTCCATGTAGATTTTCTTGATGGTGGGGAGAATTTTGCCTGTCTCTACTAATGTTTGCAGGACTCTCCACTCAGAGGTATTGGTGCCCTCATACCATGCAACGATGCAACCAGTCAGCACTCTTTCCACTACACATCTGTAGAAGTTTGCAAAGGTGTTCGATGTCATACCAAACCACCACAAACTCCTGAGAAGGTAGAGGCACTGATGTCCTTTCTACACGATAACATTCAAAGGACCCCAAAACCCAGCAGCAATAGATATTCAGGATGACAAGTAGTCACTTAAACAAAAGTTGTTTTTAATTATCTTTAAAAATGAAAACAGAATCAAATTTTAACTTATCAATATTAACTTAACGAATCTAACTTAACCCCCTTCTAATTCTAAGCGCACATGTATGTATTGTGTGTGTAAGTTTAAGAATGTTCTTTGGTTTACAGTTCAATCTCACTTTTCATTCCTCCAAGTTCTCTGGTTGCAGGCAATTCTTATACTGTGCACAGAATTTAACATATATAAAGTTCACCAGGCTTTGGTGCTCGAAAGTTTACTGCTCAGGAAGGTTCTTGTAGGTTTGCAGAGAGAGATATGTTGTTCCAGGATTTCCACAACTGAGGTATCACCATTAGTCACCTCAATGACTTGCTAATAAAACTTGCCCCATCAAGGTTCTCCAGATGATACCTCTTTCTTTCAGGTCAACACAGAGTTCCTTTCTGTTCCACTTATTCTAAAAGAAACATCAGACAGATAGCACTTCCAGCCTTCCACCACTCTGGAGCTTCTGTTTTAGTTCCAACAAGCTTCTCCTAGCTGACACTGTTCAGTCTCTCCCTCTGTCTGAGATTCCAAATGCCAGGCACATGTCCTTCTCTCTCTCACTTGCAAAACCCCTCCTTCTCCAGCAAACAATAGAAGTCAGTCTTCTGCTCCCATCTGCTATTTTAGGTAAACAAACCTCTCAATGACCTTTGAGTGAGCACTTTGCAGAGAGGTCAAAAGCCTTCCAAAAAGGTCCAACACAGACAACCTGACTCCGGTTGTTCTTCCAAGACAATAGCCTATTCATTTCATGACATCATTTCAAATAGCACCATCTTGTGAAATGTAGAAAGCATTCTCCATAGTTTTTGTAAAGTCACTGAATATGAATTCTTCAGTATTTCAAATAAGATCTGTTTTAAAGTGTGTGTGTAACCTACTCTAATTTTACCAATTTATCTCACAAAAACATTCTAAAATATTCCATCACAACTCACATTCCACCTTAAGCAATTCCTTACTAATCACAGAGCACCTATGGCACAAAAATACCTAAAGTGGTGTGTGAGTGGAAAGGAAAAGGTTGAGAACCACTGGTTTAAAGGGAGTACAGCAGGAGGCGAAGAACCAACCCTGTGCTGCTCCAGAACTGATGAAGATTGTGGAGGAGATGTTCTTATTAATCCTCACTGATTGTAGCCTGTAGGTGGGGAAAACCAGGATCCAATTACATAGTGGGATGTTGAGGACCAGGTCTTGGAGTTTACTATCAGTTTTGAGGGGATGATAGTGTTGAATACCAAACTGTAGTTGATAATGAGCATCCCAATGTATGAATCCTTGCTATCCAGGTGTTCTAGGGCTTTGTGTACAGCCAGTAAGATTACATCTGCCGTAGATCTGTGCTACAGTAGGCAAATTGGAATGGTTCCATGTCACCGCTCAGACATAAGCAGATATGTTTTAACATCAGCCTCCCAAAACACTTCATCAGCCTCCCACTGATCGGTCATCATTTAGGCAAGACACCACACTCTTCTTGGGCACAGATATGATTGATGCCTGTTTGTAACAGGTGGCAACCAGACTGTGCCAGAGTGAGATGTTGAAGATATCCATGAATGCATTAGCAAGTTGGTCAGAATTCACTCTCCTAAAGGCAGCCTGCATGGCACACTTGAATACTGACAGTAGAGGATCATTGGAGACATGGGGGTGTCCAAATCGTAGAAGGCATTGAGTTCATATGGGAGTGAAGCTTTGCTGTCTCATACGGCATCAAATTTAGTTTTGTAGCAAATTATGTCATTTAGGCCCTGCCATAACTGTAGGATATCCTTCGCTATTTAGATTCTCGACCAGAATCTGCACTTGGCCTTGGAGATAGCTTCTTTCCATTGGTTGTAACCAGTTCTGACTTTCCTGTTCTTTGTGTAGTGTTCAAAATTAAACTGAAGCAGTAATCATCCTTTCCATATTCTTTTTTTTAAATAAAACCCAAATGAATGTTTCAGATTTGATTCGGATGGCCAGATTAATAGCAAAAATCACAATGGTTTGTGTGTTGCTGACAAGGGGAATGCCTAATCTTCAAAAAAGAACTGAATAGCACTGGATAATGAAGCAACATAATTCAGTTTGATGTTTTGCTTTAAACCCATTATGGTGGGGGTGTGTGTGGGCAGGAATGTCTGGTAGTTAGGAGCAAGGAAAATTTCAAAGAAATTAAGGCATACAAAGCCCGCCTTGTTTAAAGATTAGGACTGAGAAACCAAAGATTTTATCAAGCATGTATTTTTGCTGTTAAAGGCCAAGGATGATCTCACACCATATTGGTCAAGGTCGTATGATTTTTAACCTCAAGAAAATGTCAATTGAAGGTGCATTCTTCATTTCCCAGGTTCAAAAGTTTGTACTTCTGGATTCAACAATTCACATGTTATAAGGAGAGAGAAGGATGCAACTACAAATGTCAGCTTCACACGTGAGGAATTTAATAAAATTTCAGGCAATGTTTGAGCACAAAGAGCTTTGAACCAATGTGTGTTTCATTGCTTACCTTAAAGTAATCTAGTACTTTTTTTTAAAGATGGCAAGAGTAAGATTTCAAGGATTGCCACAAGATCATGGACATGAAGAAAATTTATGACACATCTGTTATCTTTTAAAGTTGCTCAAGTTGACTTCAATATCACATTCAAGTTCTGCACAAACATTATTGCAAAAAGCACAGTGTATAGGATATCTTTGTGACATTTTATCAACTTGTTAAGAGGTAAAGCACAGAATTGATAAAGGCAACTTTACTCTCGGCAGATCATTTGTCATGAACACAAAAACTGTAGGTTAGGCAGTACTTGGTATGTTGTCAAATTCTACAGGTTCACTGTGGAAAGGATACCGACAGGTTGCATCACAGTTTGGTTTGGGAATTTGATTACCCAGGAACGGAGAAGGCTCCAGAAGGTAACAAATAAATTCATCGCCAACTTCAACCCTGCCCTCCAGGTTCCAGCATTTCTTCCGTGTCTCTCCAAACTGCTGGAGAAATTAAGGAAGACGAGCAGAATTGTGAGGCAAGGTAACTGTTGACTGTATCATGACTTACTTTTAAATCATAAATGGAAACATTGATCAAGTTCAATGCAAAGGCAGCAGCCTAATTTAGGCACACTAGCTTCAGGATTAAATCTGAAACACACCAGTATTTCTTGAATAGGTTCAATGCCATCAGCTTTGCCAGCGGGATGTTCTGCTGATCTATTGCAAATAAAACATCCAGTATTGGGCAGTGTTTATCAAGAGTTCAAATGACCAGAAAATTCACCATTTCTGCGCACATTAAAAATAAAGGTGACTCCTAAGTTGCTTCTCTTCAGAATTTGTGGAGTTGGTTATGTTTAGATCATGCCATTTGTGCACATTTCTTAGTATGTGGAAGCATGACTTGCACGAAGGAAAATATACTGACTGTTTGCATCACAGCTTAGGTTGGCAATTTAAGTGCCCAGGAACACAGAAGGCTGCAAACATAGCCAAGTCCATGACATACGCTCCGACCTCCCATCATTGCAGACATCTGTTTGAAGTGCTGCCTCAGGCAATAACATAAAAGGACCCCTATCACTCTGGTCACAACCTCTTCTCACTGCTACATTTGGGCAGAAAGGACAGAAGCCTGAAAATAAGCACTTCTAGTTTCAAGAATAGTTTCTTTCCAACATCAATCAAACTCTTGAAACTCCCCTTGGTTCACTAATCATAAAACTGCAGCTTCAGGAGAAAAGGACTATTGAAAGTCACTTTTTTGCACAAGGATAACTGAGAATATTTATTGTTTTACGAGCCCAGAGGACCCCAAAACCAGCAGCAATCTATACTCACCAAGACAAATGGTTACTTAAACAAAAGTTGCTTTTAATTATCTTTAAACATGAAAACAGAGTCACACTTTAACTTATCGCTATTGACTTAACTAACCTAACTTAACCCCCTTCTCATTCTAAGCGCACGTGTATGTAATGTGTGTGTAAGTTCAGAAAAGTTATTTGCTTCAAAGTCCAATCTCACTTCTCATTCCTCCAAGTTCACTGGTTGCAGGCAATTCTTATACAGTGCACAGAATTTAACATTTATGAAGTTCACCAGGCTTTGGTGCTTGAAAGGTAGGTAAATGGTTACTGCTCGGGAAGATTCTTGTCAGTTTTCAGAGAGAGCTTTGTTGTTTGCTGGACATCCACAAATGATTCCTTGTAACTAGTGTCTTGCTGACAAAATCTGCCCCCTCAGGGTTCTCCAGATGATAACCTCTTTCTTTCAGGTCATCACAGAGTTCCTTTTTGTTTCCCTTATTTCAAGTGAAACATTAGACAGCCAGTCTTCTCTTTTTGTATGAACCACAAGGGCTTTGACCAGGCTGAACTAAGCACTCACAACCCATCTTCCAGATGGGGTTTTTGCACGCTTGCCAGCTTGTTCTGTTCCAGTCCCATCTGTTGCTGCTGACTGTCAAACTGCAGAACTGATCTTTGTCTCTTTCTCACTCTCTCTCTCTGAGAAAAAGCCTGTTTGATTCTCTCTGCTTGAAAAACCACATGATCCTCTCAGAACAGCAAGTTCCACTCCAGACAGCCTGTGGCTCTGACAAGCTCTTTAATCTGTTGCCTTTTTGTAAATAACAATCCATTAGTGAAGTCTCTTGGACATTCTCCATAGCTTTTGCAAAGGCTCTTGGCGCCAGAATGTCTAGCATGAGCAGAGCTCCAGTATTTTAAATAATATCTGTTTTAAAGTGTTTGTATGTGACCTACACTAAAAAAAACCTGCCCCAATTTATCTCCCAAAAATATATCTATACACAATACAAACACAACATAATCTCTCACAATTATCTTGTGTGTGTTTCACTCTTAATTTATTTGGTCAATTTTAATAGTTTTTCTCTCCAAATCCCTGCTCAGCTGCAGCAAGAATTTCAGTACACATGAGAAATTCATCAATTTGTTTCTAGAATAAAATTGGTGTGACAGGAATATTCATATTTGAAGGCAAGTGGTGGTTATTTCATCTATCTTTTTCAGAAATGATCTGCTTCCCATGTCTGTCCCATCACACTCTGGTCTTCTCCTTTGGGATAATCTTCTTCACAAAGGGGGAGAGAATTGCTCTGTGAATGTAGAGGGAAGGGAGTGGTCTTGCAGAGACCAGAGAAGTTGATGTTAATACCATCTGGTTGGAGTGCCGGAAGAGAAGTGTAGATTGTCATGCTCGTGTACTTACATTTGTCGGAGCGGTGCTGGCTGCTACTGATGATGTAAGCAATGTGACATGCAGGAGTAATAGCGTGCATGCACAAGAGTGTTAAGCATCAGTAAAGGAGTGATAAATCTCAGATACAGGAGGACGAGACTGAGCCAATGAGAAGGTCAGAGGAGTATTTGGGGAGTTGAAAAGAGCAATGCTGACTAGTTAATAATAAAAAAAAGTTGACTTCATGGTGTGCTGAAAGAAATGAGTGAGTGTATTCTTTCTTTCTTTGTAAGCTGTGGTGAATCAGTGTTGTTACACAGTGTTGTTCCTCTCATTTAATGGTGGCCTTGGTTTGGCATTGCATGAGGCCATGGACAGACATATTCATTTCACAATTCTGAACGCAGAATTGAAATGGTTGCCCATTGGGAGATCCTTGTCATTGATGAGGACATAGTGAAGATGCTCAGCAAAGCGATCTCCCAGTCTGCATCATCTCTCCAATGAAGAGAAGGCCACAACAGGAGGGCAGAATGCAGACAACTCACACAGATTCACAAGAAGTGTTGCTTCACTTGGAAGACAGTGTGGGGCCCCAAATGGCAGTGGGGGAGGAGGTCTGGATGCAAATGTGATATTTCCTGCAGTCACAGGGAAAAGTGCCAAGGGAGCAATTTGTGGGAAAGGATGAGTGGAAGTTGGAGTCACGGAGAGAGCAGTCTTCACAGAACAGAAGGTGAAAAAGGGAAAAAATGTCCGGTGATAGAACCACGCCATAGGAAACAGAAATTGCAGAGGATAATATGTTGGATGCTGAAGTCAATATGGTGGTAAATGAGGACAAACGTAGATGTATAGGAAATGGAAGAGATGCAGGCAAGGGCAGTTGATGGTAGCAGAGAAGAGGCCACTTTTTTTGAAGAAGATAGACATCTCGGATGATATGGAATGTTAGAGCTAATCTTGAGAGAAGATGCAACGGAGACAGAAAAATTGAGAGAAAAGAATAGAATCCCAATAGGAGACTAGGCTTGAAGAAGTGTAGTCAAAGTCATTGCGGGAGTTTAAAAAAATGTTTGTGGAAAATTTGTCTACTGAGATGAGATCAAGAAAGGGGAGAGTGTCACCAGAGATAGACCAAGTGAATGTGAGGTTGGATGAAAACTAGCAGCAATGAAGAAAGTTTTAAATTTTATATTTTATTTACAGCACAGTAGGAGAGAGGTACAGCTTTCAGATGTAGAGATCAATGTTACATCGGTTGAGCCCCCTAAAGAGGGCGCCAAACAGCCTTTAGAACAAAGAGTTACTCAGGTTCGCACATGTGCAGTAGCATCTGACGGCAATGTTATGAATGAACGACTTGTGAATCTTGAATCTAAATTATCTTATACAATGCAGGGATTATGCAAGATTATGACTGAACTTGGTACTAGGTTTAATACTTTGGTGAAAATACATTCTCAACAGATGGCTGAGTTTGGAGCTTTTAAGCTTGAAGTGAGAGATAAATTTAATTCGTGTGAAGAAGATATAGACGAAATACGGGATCAAGTTTTTGATGTGACCAAAAGGGTCGAAGACTTACAAACTCAAAATAAAAATTTGGTGAAAAAGATTGATTATTTGGAAAACCAATCCAGACTGAACAATATAAAGATTATTTGTTTGCCGGAAGGTATGGAGGGACCAGACCCAAGAAAATTTTTTACTGAATGGATTCCACAGGTGCTGGGTCAAGAACATTTCCCGGAAGGTATAATACTGGAACGTGCTCACAGAGCCTTGCGTAGAAGACCTATTTCAGGTCAAAGTCCAAGACCTGTTTTGGTTCGTTGCTTGAATTATTACAACAGAGAAATAATTTTACAAGTGACTATTAGAAATGCACAACAGAGAAAATCACCCTTGATGATTCAAAATAATCGAGTTTTCTTCTATGTGGATTTGAGTCAAGAAGTTATTTTCCAACGACGGGAATTCAATCCTGCTAAAGAGTTGTTGTGGAAGAAAGGTTACAAGGCAACCTTTAGATATCCAGCTGTTTTGAAGGTTTTCCAAGATAGTTGCCAACCAAAGTTCTTTGATTCTTCAAAGGAAGCTATAGCATTTGCTCAAGAGCTGCCAATTACTCAGTTTCAACAGAGACATAGTCCGCCGCGATCTCTAAGGAGACAAGAGGTGGAAGAAAAGAGCCGTGCTCCAAGAAGGAATGGTTGTAATGGTGACTTGGCAGTTGGAGCTGATTAAAAGAAGAGTTGTCCTTTTTTTTTCTCTCATGTTTTTTTTAAAAAAAAGGAATATTAAATAATGATGATGTTAGTTTAAGATGAAGTGAGAGTTGGGGGAGAGAACTGGATAGGCACTATTTCCTGAAAGTCATCTGCTACGTGTGAGTTATCTCACACCCATTTTTTTTGGGAGTTACCGCATTGCGCGGTTTAGACGGGAGGGGGTATTTTTAACCTCCCACCCGGGTTTTTTTTCCTTTTTTTTGTATTATTAGATTAAAGAGTGAAGGGTTTTTTTTTGTTTAAATATAAAAAAAAAAGCATAAGAAAGTATTTGATTGTTTAAAAAACTAAAAATTGATGTGGTTTTTTTTGTAAAGTTTATTCAATAGATAAGGAATATTTGAAATTTAAATGTGAATGGGATGGATAAGTTTTTTTTTATATTTTTTCTTTAACTTTAAGGTGAAAGGAGTGGTAATTCTGGTGTATATTATTTTGCTATTTTAGTTATAGAACGAAGGGAATAATGGTGAAAGTTATAAATTGAATTGTACAATTCTTAATGAGGCTTGAAATTTGTTTGTGGTTTATGCTCCATTTGTTGAAGATATAGATTTTGTTGTAGATGTGTTTTTATTATTTGGATATCTGAATTTTAACGTAATGATTGGGGATATTTAAATGTGGTATTGGAGCTTTTATTGGATAAGTTTTTTCTTTGGCTTGGCTTCGCGGACGAAGATTTATGGAGGGGGTAAAAAGTCCACGTCAGCTGCAGGCTCGTTTGTGGCTGACCAGTCCGATGCGGGACAGGCAGACACGATTGCAGCGGTTGCAAGGGAAAATTGGTTGGTTGGGGTTGGGTGTTGGGTTTTTCCTCCTTTGCCTTTTGTCAGTGAGGTGGGCTCTGCGGGCTATAAGTATGCAAGAGTAAAAGGGAAAAATGGTGGAAGAGTGCTAAAATTGAATTGTACAATGCTTAATGAGGTTTGAATTTTGTTTTAAGATGGTGGTTTATGTGACTAATATGATGATAGATGCGAAGTTAGTTGATATGGTGAAGGTTTATCTCTATAGAGAAAGTTTTTTTTCATTTTTTTTCATGCTACAATTTTTTTTAAGAATTGATTATTGTTTAAGAATTTTTGATAGATATTGTTACTAACTTTACTAATTTTTTAAAATAGTTTGAGTTAAATATATGTTTCATCTTATATTTGTTAAATATATACATTTAAGTTTGATTTAAATGTTTTTTAAGTCTGATATTTTAGTATTAATTACTTTTCTTTTTGTTAGTATTTTAATCAGTTATGTTTTTGTTTGTTTTTTGCAAGTGGGTTTTTTTCTCACATATTATTAACTTTATTAATTCTTCACTCTTTATTTTTGGGGGGAAGGGGGGGTTTGGACTAATTTGAGTTGGGTTATTAATGTGTAATAATTATTGGGGAGGGTATAGTTTATTTAGATTACTGATACTGTATTATAATTTTATTATTTTATTCTTAATTTTTTTTAATGTAATCCTATATGTTATTCATGTTATAAAATCTTAAATAAAGTTTAAAAAAAAAAGAAAACCCCATTTGGAAGACAGGTTGTGAGTGCTTAGCTCAGTCTGGTCAAAGCCCTTGTGGTTCATGCAAGAGGAGAGGACCAGCTGTCTGATGTTTCACTTGGAATAAGAGAAACAAAAAGGCACTCTATGGTGACCTGAAAGAAAGAGGTTATCATCTGGAGAACCCTAAGGGGGAAAATTTAGTCAGCAAGACACTGAATTGGCTGATGGAAGTAAATTGGTTGTGGCTGTTCTGGAACAACAAATCTCTCTCTGAAAACCGACAAGAACCTTCCTGAGTGGCAACCATTTACCTTTGACCACCAAAGCCTGGTGAACTTTAGAAATGTTAAATTCTGTGCACAGTAAAAGAATTGCCTGCAACCAGTGAACTTGGAGGAGTGAGAAGTGAGATTGGTCTGTGAATCAAAGAACTTTCTGAACTTAAACACACATTATATGCACATGCACTTAGAATTAGAAGGGGGTTTATTTAGATTAGTTAAGTGAATAGTGATAAGTTAAATTGTGATTCTGTTTTCATGTTTAACGATAATTAAAAGCAACTTTTGTTTAAGTAACCATTTGTCTTGGTGAATACCTACTGCTGCTGGGTTTTGGGGTCCTTTGGGCTCGTGACAGTATGTTTGTTGGAAATATCTGTGGAGATTGTTGATAGAAATGGACCAAGTGAATGATGTCAGGATGAAGGTTAGCAGCAATGTGGATAAAGTTGATGAGCTCCTCATGGGTGCATGAGACAGCAGAGAAAGATTTGAGGAGCCTTTCGATGTATTGCTCCACATAGCCAACAAAATGGCAGGCATAGCTGTCTCCTTTCCTCCAGCTCTCCACCCCTTTCCTACTTCATTAATGGAGCTATCTATCCCCTCCCCCCTATCACTTTTCAGCTTTTTTCTCCTCTTGTGACCTCTTGCTCTTGCCTGTGGGCCTGTGCTTCTCCTCCAGCCCCACCCCCATAATTTTATTTAGCTGCCTGCCTGCAATTCTCATACCTTGATGAATAGCACAGGCCCAAAATGTTGGTTATGTATCTTTATCTTTGCTACATAAAGAATGCTGCACGTCTTGAGTTTCTCCAGCATTTTTGTGTAAACTGCAATCACAGCAATGCAGATGTTCTTGTTTAAAGGGATAACTGGGATTCATGCAGGTACTCATGAATACTCCATTGACTTGCAGAACAGGGGATACAAGTCAAATAAGTTATTAAGAACAAGTTCAGTCACACAGCTTGAATAAAAGCTCACAACTGGAGGGAGACAAACACTTATAAGCTTATAACTGAGGGCTGGGTCTCACAGTATCTTCAGAAGGGTTCTGGGTTTAGGCAGGAAACCGGGGTTATATGTGAGCAAATGGGGGCGGAGCCAGCCATCAGCACAACATACTACAGTGAATCCCAGTTCATTACATTTACCCCTTCCTGCAGAATTTAGGGTCTGTGAATGAAGACAGAGAACATTGGTTAAGAGAAGAAGAAAAAAGTAAAAAAATAAAGTTATTTAAAAATTTACAAGTTTAAGCGGTCCGGAGGTCTGGAGATCCTGGTGAAGCGCCTTAACACTGGGGGCCTTGGACTCTTTGGGTCTCCTGGTCCCCTTGAGAGGAAGGAGAAGCAGGCTGGGACTCTGGCTCTATGGTGGAGGTGGATGCACTTTCCTCTTGAATCGATCCCCTGAGGCCCTGATGGGGGGATGGCGACAATGAACTCCATGGCTCGCAGCGCTATGCCAAGTCCCTGATGGAGATGGTGTCCTCTCTTGCCATACGGGTACTCCATATAGGCATACGTGGGATTGGTGTGGAGCAATTTCACCCTTTCCACCAAGGGGTCAGTCTTGCTTCTCCTCACGTGTTTCCTGATACGGACTGGACCAGAAGTGGTGAGCTAGGTTGGGAGTGTAGTTCCCGATACCGACCTTATTTTGAAATTGAATAGGAGTTTGTGAGGAGTAGCATTGGTTGCAGTACCCAGTAGCAACCGGATGGAATGGAGCGCAATGGGAAGGACTTTTTTCCAGCGTGAGTCTGGAAGGCCTTTTGACTTCAGGGCTAATTTGACAGCCTTCCAGTCCGTGGTATTCTCCTTTTCAACCTGCCCATTCCCATAAATCGTAGCTATTATTCCGTCTGGATTCGATTCCCCTCGCCAGCATTTATTGACATAGCTCATCACTCATAAAGGATGCGCCCCAGTCGCTTCGAATATAGCTGGGATACCCAAACAGGGCGAAAACGGAATCTAGGGCCTTTATGACTGACAAAGTGGATGTGTCTCAACATGGAATGGCGAACGTGAAGCTTCCCCTCGCGTAGCAAACCCTCACCTAATGTCCTTTCTTGCCATTACTGGAACACACTGAGACTTTAGCCTGATAACCAGATCGGGATGCTGGCTCTTGCCACAGAAAAAGCCCTCTCTAGCACGAGAGCACTCCCTAGAATGGGAAGTAGCAGCCATTAGGGCTGGGGTAGCAGGAGCAGCCGGTCCTTGGAAGTGGTCACCTGGGTGAGTGAGCTCACTGGCTTCAAGGTCATTGCTCTCAAGCTTGGCCTGTTCCATCAATTTGGCCAGTTCAACGTGACTAGCCAGGTCCTTCTTACCAGACTCATGCAGTCGCTGTCTCATGTACCTCGAGCGGACCCCAGCGTCTAGGGCACACATGTCAAACTCTGGCCCGCGGGCGAAATTTGGCCCACAAGATCATTTCAAAAATGTATTAGAGGTGGCCCGCCCTGCAGCGAGAGCCGATGTTGTTTTTTTGGTAATGTCACCCCCACCATCCTCCCCCTTCATTGCACATCCTTCCCAATTGTAACACGAGAAATTGTAACACGAGAAGTCTGTCGATGTCATCAGCCGGCAAGCCGGTTGGAAGGCTCCCCGCACAACCAGTCACTTTTCCCACCTGTCGAGCGGTGCGGCGGATTTCCTGTCGGCGCGACGGGCATGGCAGGCTGCGCATGGCCCCCGGGCAGCGCGAGCCCCGCGTGACTGGCACCAGACGGCCCTTCCACAGCGCGAGCGCACTTCTCCCGGTCGCCACAGCCTTCAGCGCTTGCACCCGCGCGGACCCCAGGGAAGGCTGGTTCGGCCCTGCACGTGAAGAGAGAGATGGTGGCTGTCCGCAAAGGCTGATCGGCAGCGCGCTGGGCCTGCGTGGGTGGGTAAGCAGGGGTGGGCAGAGGGTGTAGGTGAGGAGTAATGGGCAGGGGAAGTTATGGTGGTGCGAGGGGCAGTTAGAGGGAGGGATGAGTAGAAGGAGGGGTGGATAGGGAAGAGGTAAAAGGGGAGGGGCAGGGCGAGTAGGGGAGGGGTGATTAGAGGGTGAGAGATGGGTAGAGGGAGGAACAGGTTGAGGGGAGAGGCAGTAGAGGGGAGTGTATAGGATGGGGTGGGTAGAGGTAGAGCAAGTGGCGTGAGGGGTGAGTAGAGGTTGGGTAAAGAACTGGTCAGGTAGAGGGATGGTGGGTCGAGGGTGAATAGAGGCCTAGAGCCTGAGGAGTGAGCAGGAAATGCTGAGTCCTGATGCAAGCCAAAATGGACACAGCCTGTGAATGCTGACTACATCTCCACAGGGACCAATTATGTTTCCCTCAGGTCAAGCAAAGGGTGAACTTGAGCTACCTACTCCTGACCTGTAACATTATCCTCCTAAAGTTATATCCTAAAGTTTAACATTACATATGTTGAAAGAAGAGAAAACATGCAGATGTTGTTGAAAATTTTCAATAAATATTTAGTTCGGCCCTCGACTCAGTCCAAGTTTTTAATTTTGGCCCTCCGTGAATTTGAGTTTGACACCCCTGGTCTAGGGTGTCACAGATCTGTTCTTCTTCACGAACGCAGCCCATAGCCATTTCATACCTGCACCTCTTGGCAAGCGTCCACAAATCCAGCAGGTAATCATCGATGGTTTCTCCTGGCCATTAGTGATGTAGAGTGAGACGGTGCCTCACTTTCAGGTACCGCACCTTCGATGCCTCGTTGGCAGCGTCATATGTAGAGCAGTCCCTGATGACTGCATACCCTCAAAATGAGTGCAGACCTCCTGAGTTCATAGGTGTGCAAGACATCTCTGGTTGTGTTCAGGTAGGAGTGGAAGCAGTCTAGCCAATATGTGAACTCTTCAGCCATGTCAGGGGACAGAGGGTCTATCAGTAGCATCTCTGGCTTGAGCAGCACTTCCATCGTTTAGCGAATAAGCTAATAAAATTGTAGCGTGCTCAAAACTGGAGGGAGAACAAATGCCTTTATTAGCTTATAACTGAGAGTAGGGTCTCACAGAAGTCTTCAGAAGGTTTCTGGGTTTAGGCGGGAAACCAGAGTTATATGTGAGCAGATGGGAGTGGAACCAGGAAGCAAAACCAGCCATCAGCATAACATAATACCAGTGAATCCAAGTTCATTGCAAGGAGTTGTTGTTTAGAAAGAAATAAATCGCTTTGAGACTTTTAATATGGAGTATGGCAGTGTATCGAGATTGCATATCCTTGGTGAAAATGAGGCAGTCCAGTTCAGAACAGGAAGTTGTTGAAGTGATGGAAGGCATACGAGGTATTGAGGATGAAGTTAGAGACAAACTGGACGACAGGGATAATATGGAGTCGAAGTCACAAGATCACAAGACAAAGGAACAGAAGTAGGCCACTAGGCCCATCGAGTCTGTTCAGTCAGATGATATCAGTTCGGTGAGGCAATTTGGTTCATAAACAATGAGCCTACCAGGACTCAGCAAGTTGTGGGGAAAAGGGGTGACAGAGATATGGCCTCTATCGAGAACAGAACATTCCATCTCTGGGAGAGGAAGGCCATACAACAGTCAAGAGGGGGGTGGTAGAAGGATTGGAGTCTGAGTTAGGGAGGAGGGAGGTGAAGGATTGGAGTCCATTGGGGGGGGGAGGGAGGTGGAGGGTTAGAGCCTGTGGGGTGGGGGAAAGGTGCAGGGTTAGAGCCTGGTGGGGGGATGGAAGGTGAAGGGTTAGAGCTTGGTGGGGGGGATGGAAGGTGGAGGGTTGGAGCCCAGAAGTTCACTCTGGAGCCATCAGCCAGGGCAGAGGTGTAAAGCTGTGTCAATTGTCGCAAAGGCAGCAATCTCTCGGGAGGCACACTCATAATCCATGAAGACTGTAGACAAGCTATTCAACACATGGATCTGGCAGAGGATTAAGGGTGGGAGAGGTCTGTGGAGAGTGAGGTCCAGAGCTGTTGTCATGAAAGATCAAGAGTGGCCTTGGATCTGCGCATGGAGGCAAGGGTGATCTGTAGAATTCAGAGAGGGAGTTGAAGAGATCAACAGTTAATGCAATTGAGATCCTTGTGGGGGTCAAACTAGGAGGCCTGAAAACTGAATTGGAAACTGCATGGTACAAGATGGCTGGCAAGGACACATATCCGTGAAATAATATATCGTCTACTTTGATGATCAACTGGACTCTGGTAGTGCCTGGAACTGAAATTAATAATTAATACTCAGCCGGTAATAAGTTTTCAACATCTGTTTCATCTGGAAGAAAGTCCTGAAAAGAGAAATTTGGGATAATTCAACAACACATAATCACTGACCCAGCTTCACACACTCGAGTTAGCTTCTAATTTAAAACCTCCCAAGACTACATATCGCATGCTCAAATTGGTCTGGTTGGTGCATCATTAGGCTAACTAGCAACATAGCAGCATTGATATCCATGCCACCTCTATGTTAATTCCATTCATACAGTACTGCAGGCCACAACAAGATGAATATTTTTATCATGACTTCAGTTTCTGTCTGATAAACTGGTTCCTGAAAAGACTATCTGGTGAGCTTACAGAGAACACAATCACAAAATAAATCAAGAGGAATGGAAATAAAATAGTCCCAATTTTAATCCAAAGCCAATTTTGTTTGATTTGAAAAATGTCAGTGCTGAAGCTTATAAAATTAATTTCAGGCACATGAAATTTTATTTCTCAAGAGTGAAGACACACATTTAAGCAGATTGATAATGTTACAAAGTTCAAATTCATTGTCAGACATTACATACAACTGAGATTATGTTTCTTTTTCACTACTGGATAATAGTTTGATTTCTGACAGCATTCAGATTGAAACAACATCGCACTTATCCCATTCCATGACTTCAATAGATGATGAAATCCAACGCTCACTTTGCAAGAGTAACAAAACTGCATTTTCTGAGGCGTAATTCATTGGCTTAAGACCGTATAATCATTTTCTGTTAACATTGATCAGTGATTACTTGACCAAGTACTGGGATAATAAAGGAGGCACACCGAGACCAGGGAATTCCCCTCACTATAGCTCCTTTCATACTTGCAAGTGATCTCAGGAATCAAATGCCAATCGGCCTTTAAAGTGGCAAGTGTGAAAGCAAAATCAGCTCAACGCCGACGTCAGATGACGTCATCTCACGCCGGGGATTGACGGCTTCGATCCCTAGTACAAACCCCGGCATCTACAGATGCCGGCGCTGCAATCAGACAAGTGTGAAAAGGGTAATTGCATTGTGGGATTGAAATGACCCAGGTTTTTGTGTGAGTGCAAGAAAATATTAAAATTAAGCTATAAATTTTTCATGGGAAAGTCGCAGTGAGAGAGAGAGAGAGAGAGAGAGAGAGAGAAAGAAACAATTTTTAAATAGTGTGGGAGAATTGGTAACGCTATCGTGCACAATTTATAAAGGTCATGGGAAAAAACCAATGGCAGTCCTGACTTCCCAGAATGCCATGCAGCAGTGAAACCCCTCCATGCACTGATGCACTGGGCATGTCTGGGAGGGCAGGTCCGCTACTGTTTTTTCCCCACGATATTTATAAATTGCACACAATAGCGCTACCAACATTCCCATACTTTATAAATTGTGTGCTATGATTGGCACTACAAACTTTCCCACACTGTATAAATTGAGCACTATAGCACTACCAACTTTCCAATCCTGTTTAAAAATTGTCCGCTATTACTATTTGTTGCTTGCACTTTCTCACGGTCCCTTAAAGTCGGCACAACAGGAGATGAAGAGCTGTACATAAAGCTTAAATATGCTATAATCATGCATGATTAATTTTGTTCAAATATAAGGTCATAATACATTGATCAGGATTTAGGGCAGGTCCACCATCACTCGATGCGTCATGACGTCACCAGCAAGTGTGAAAGCGTTCAGTGTCCCAGTTAGGAGTGGTCAAGTGTGAAAAGCCAAACCACCATTCCTATCCAAGGATACTGAACAGCCAACTTAGTCGGATACAAGTGTTAAAGGGGCTAATGATTTATTTTATTAACACTGCAATTAAATAGTTCATTGTACTAGATTTCATTGCCTTGTGCTCATTTGATATTTTGTTGAGACAAACCTGACAGGGTAAGTAACAAGGCAACAACAAGTTTCACTCATATCTCCTTGACAAGTGATCTTCCACCCTTCTGAATATTACTGAGACTTGGATGGCCTGCAGCAAAGCAAGCATCTTAAGACATTGGAAAAATACCACCAATGTAAATTTAAAAAACAGTACACCACAGCAACGAGCCTTTCAGTTTGCCTGTGATGAACACAATGCCAAATAAAACCCAATCTGGACTGGCTGCCCATGATCCATATCCACCTGTTCCCTGCAGATTCACATGTCTATCAATATATCATATCTGCTTTCACAACTCCCTTCACCACTCTTCCTGGCAGTGCATTCCAAGTTCATCCCACTGTATGGAGAAAATAAAACTTCCTCTCTCACTTTAACTGAAAGTCAAGTATTTGAGTGATAATCTTGCAACATGGAAACGTAAGTTTGGCCTAACTTATTCATACCAATTTATCTCCCCTTGCTAGTCCATTTTTCTGCATTTTGCCATTGGCCTCCAAATCTTTGATGACTATGTATTTGTCTGAAATTTTTTAAAACATTGTTATTGTGACAACTAAACATCATAAATAAAATTTTCTGCCTGAGGAATTTGAGTCAGTGTCCTTGCCAGGCCATTATTGACTGCAATGAGGTCATAATGACACTGTCAGTTCAGTTGCCTGTCACTGGCTTGCAGGCTAACATCAGACTCTGAACAAATACAGTATTTTGAGCCCTTTCACAAAGTGATTGCAAGAAAGACAGATGATAATTCAAGGATATTCTCAAAGCTCATGCAGGACTGACCAGAGGGCTCATCTACTGATGTTATATAGGTGGAGCTAAGGAACAGGAAAGATAGAAAAAGAACTACACTCATGGGGTTGTATTATAGTCTACCCAATAGTCAGCGAGAATTGGAGGACCAAATCTGTGGAGAGATAGCAGACAGTTGCAGGAAACAGGCTGTAATACCATACGTTTCCAATTATCCAAAATGCTTGGAACCTTGATATATCTCAGTTATCTGGATTTTTTGGATAGTCGCAAAATTTCTTTAAGCAGACCAGTAGCATCACTTGTATCCACGGTTAAACAACAACAAATAACAACAGGTTTTTCAAGCATGAAATAATAATGTTTAATTCTTACCAAAAAATGTGATCTCTGCTTACAAAATGCGGCAACAAACAATTATATCTGAACAGTACACGATAGCTCCGTTGACTCAAAATGGTGCTAACAGCATGACAGACCCCTACCAGAGCTGTATCTTGATCAGTACATGAGATCTCCATTGATTTCACCAACTTGAGCAATTGGGTGAAATCATACAGTGCCTTGCAACTGTACCTTTGAACAGTACACGAGAGCTCCATTCATTCAAAATGGCGCTAACCGTGTGTCAGACCCCCCACTCGAGCACGGTGGGTAAAAAAAAGCAACTTTTTTCAAATTGTGACATCATGTCTCAGCTGAAAAAAATTTCAGATATTCATGAATTTTGGTAGAACGGTTTCTGGATAGTCAGAAAGGTACTGTAGTAGATTTTAATTTTCCACATATTAACTGGGACTCCCATACTGCAAAAGACCTGGATGGCTTGGAGTTTGTTAAATATGTTCAGGAAAGTTTTCTAAATCAATATATATAGTGGTACCAACTAGAAAGAGTGCAATATTGGATCTCCTCTTAAGGAACGAGACAGGACAGGTGACAGAAGAATGTAAAGAAGAAGAACACGAAAATCTGTTAGACACTGTGGCTGAAGTTAAAAACACAACACTGGAGAAACTCAGCAGGTCAAACAGAGTCCTTTATATAGCAAAGGTAAAAATACATAACCCATGTGTCAGACTTGAGCCCTTCATCAAGGGATGGAAAAATGTTGGCAGTGGTTTGAACAAAAGTGTAGGGGGAGGGTGGTCACAAAGGCAGGAAGTTATAGGTGGAGAAGGGAGGGAAGGGACAGCAACAATCAAGAGGAGGAGTGATGGCTAGGTGAAGGGAGGGATGAGAACTGGAAAAGGGAAGGAAAGGGAGGAGGAAAAGGTGAGCTAGTTATCAGAAATTGGAAAAGTCTATATTAATGCCATCTGGCTAGAGAATGCCCAGACAGAAAATCAGGTGGTGTTCCTCCAATTTGCAGGTGGTCTTGGTGGGATAGTGCACAAGGCCATTCAGCACACTGAGATCATGCCAAATCCAAAGGAAGCAATCCCGATCTCATCACCTTTCTTTACTGCACTGCAACATTTACCCATCAACAACCCTTTGATCCCACTGCCATTAATACAATGACACGAACTATACAAGAGATTGCAGATGTTGGTTCAGAGATGACAGTGGGGAGTGACGGAAGGCTATTATATGGGCTGCATAAATTTGCAGATTATACAAAGATTGGCAGAGTTGTTGACAGTTCAGAATGTCATCAAAGTATACCACAACACCAAGGAGTGGAATTAGGCCATTTGGACCATCAACCTGCAATTCCATCATGACTGAATTACTATCCTTTACAACCCCATTTTCCTGCCTTCTCACCTTCACATTGATTCCCTTCCTTGCCAAGAACTTGTCTACCTCCATCTGAAATGGACACAATGTCTTGGCCTCCACAGCCATCTGTGGCAATATATTCACCACACTCTGGATGAAGAAATTCATTATCTCAGTTCTAAAGGAATGTTTTTGTATTCTGATGTTGTATACCCCCTCCATAGAAAACAAATTCTCCATGTCCACTCTCTCCAGTGCTTGATAGGTTTCAAGGAGCACAGTCCCAGAGCATGAAATGTGATTTTTATTCTAGGGATCATTCTAGTTGACATCCTCTGGATCCTCTCCAATGTCAATCTCTCCTTATTTAGATAAGGAGCCCAAAACTTCTCACTACTCCAAGTGCAGTCTGACCAATGCCTTATAAAGCCTCAACACTGAACCTCTCATTATTATATCCTTATTGAAATGCATTGCACTTGCCTTTCTTATCATCGGCTCTAACTGAAAATTAACCTTAAGAAAATCTTCCACCAGGACTCCCAAGTTTCTCTGCACTTCTGAATACAACTGGATACAGATTAGCTGTAGTTATGGGCAGAGAAATGGAAGATAGAGCTTACTCTGGTTAAGAGTGAGGTGTTACACTTTAGTAGGTCAAACGCAAGAGAAATGTGTACATTTAATGGTAGAGCTCTTACAAGTATTGATGAGCAGATGGATCCAAGGGTCCAAATCCATAGCCTATTGAAAGCAGCCACAAAAGTAGGTCAAGTAGTAAAGGTGGTGGGGCATTAAGTACAAACACAAGGAGGTCATGTTGCAGCTATATAGGACTTGGGTAATTCCGGTTGCTCCATTACAGGAAGTTCATGAATGCTGTGGAAAGGGTACAGAAGAGAATCATCAGGATGTTGCCTGGTTTAGAGGGTCCAAGGGGAGAAATTAGACAAGCTTAGATTGTTTTCTCTGGACCACAGGACATCAAATGCATAAAATCTGACCTGAAGTGTATAAAATCTTTTCCCCAGGGAAAAAGTGGCATGGAAGATTACACGAGTTAGGGGAATTATAAAGGAAATGTGGGGGGGGGGGGGGGGGGGGGGTGGGGGTTTAAATTCTTTAGTGGCGGTAAACTCCTGAAAGGGCTGCCAGCATTGGTGGTGGAAGCAGAAACAATAGCATTTAAGAAGCCTCTGGATAGACACACGAATATGAAAAAATATCTCCCAGGTATGTTTTTACTTTGATTTGGACATCACGTTTGGCAAAGAAACATGGGCTGAAAGATCCTTCTAGACTGTACCAAACTATTATTCCCCAAGTCCCACTGACCTGCATTCTGACCATATCCCTCCATACCCTTCGAATCCTTGTAACTGTCCAAATGCTTAAAAATTAAAATTGAGCCCTCATTCACCACTTAAACTGGCAGCTTGTTCCCCAGTCCCATCACTCTCTGTCATTGTGGCTGAAAGTCAGAAAAAGGAAGGGAACTATACCTTCTAGGAGTATTTTATAGGCCCCAAATAGCCACCAGGCCAGAGAAGCAGATATATTCACAGATTTTGGAAAGGTGCAACAATAACAGGGTTGTTGTTTCAGAGTCTTCAACATCCCTAACATTGACGGGCAAAAGGTTTGGATGGAGCAGAATTTGTCAGACATGTCCAAGGATTCCCTACACAGTGTGTGGACATGCCAATGAAAGGAGAGGCCATACTGGATTTCGTACTAAGTAATGAACTTAGTGAGGTGACAGACCTTTCAGTGTGCAAGCATGTCAGCAATAATGACCACAACTCACAAATGTAGATCAAACAAGCTTCACGTAGTCAGAGATTTTAACTTGCCAAATATTGACTGGGAAAGTCATGGTGTGAAGGGTTGGGACCGGTGAAATTTGTCAAACTTGTTGAGGCAAGTTTCCTCAGGCAATACTCAGAGGTTCGCACAAAGAAGGCAATGCTTGATCTGGTCTTCCAAAATTAGGAGGGGCAAGTGGATGAATTCTTCCTGAATGAGGCTTGGGGGAATAACTACTGTTATTAGGTTTAAGGTACTGTAGCTGTGGAGAGAGTGAGGGCAGGAACACAAATTTAAAATTTAGATTTGGGGCAAGGCCAATTTTTAAGGTTTAAGACAAACTCACACAAGCTGATTAGAACAGGTTGTTTGAAAAGAGAAGAATGTTTGGAAACTGAGACGTTTTTAAAAAGTCCAAGATGTGTACACGTTCCTGTTAGAGTGAATGATGAGGCATGTAAGCGTATGGAAGCTTGGATGAACAAGAAAATTCAGGCGCTGGTCAAGAGCAAGGAGGAAGCATGGGATAAGCAACTATGATTAAGGGTATACCTGGAGAAGTTTTGGGATCGGTGGAGCAATCTTAAAGGATATCAGAAGGGCAAAAAAGGGATAGGAGATGGTTCTGGCAGGTAACATTAAGAATAATCCCAAGTGAGTTCAAGTATGTGCCGCTTAAAGCCATTCAGGCAATGTCCGACCGTGGCCGTCCATGGTCCCATAAGGTTATTATGGAATTCGGAAATTCCAATTGGAGAACATGACGTAGCAGACATAACCAGATGTACACAACTTCCCACACGCAACACATGTATCTCATGTCTTTTGTATACAAAGGGACTGTATTTTCTATCTATCATGGATCCCAAATACAGCAAACCAGTGCTAGTGATAACAGCAGCAGCAGTCTGAATCAAAATTTATTGTCAAGAACAAGTCAAAATTCGGTGCTTTGCAGCAGCATAGCACAAATATACACATTATAGCTGTCTTACAATCTTTCTATAAAAAATAAAATAACAATAAAAGTGCACAAAAAGTAAAGCAGTGTATTTGGTTCACTGATTGTTCAGGAATCCAATGGCAGCAGGGATAGAAAATGTCCTTGTGCCATTGAGCACTCATCTTTAGGTTCCTGTATCTTTTCCCCAATGGAAGCAGAGTGAAGAGGACATTTCCTGGGTGGAGGGGAGGGGGGTCTTTGAGAATAGAGGGTGCTTTTTTATGACATTGCCGCATATAGATGTCCTCAGTGGAGTAAAGTCTGGTGCCTGTGATGCCGCAGGCCGAGTGAACAACCCTCTGAAGTTTATTCTTGTCCTGAGAGTTGGCACCTCCATACCAGGAAGTGATGCCAGAATGCTCTCCACAGTACACCTGTAGAAGTTTACGAGAGCGTTTAGTGACATTCCGAACCGCCTCAGATACCTCACAAAGTATAGCGACTGGCAATGTGGAGGCTCCAGGATAGATCCTCGAAGATGCTGACCCTCTCCACTACTGAGCTCTCAATGAGGACTGGGCAAAGGAGAAGTAATGATTTGGAAGTGAAACAAAGGGTTATTAAACAACACAAAAGCAGCAAATCAGTGAACGCTATTGCTCGCGATTTAGACACATCACACTCGACAATCACAATGATTCTCAAAAACAAATAAAAATTTCTCCAAGCTGTTAAAGGATCAGCTCCAATGAAACTTACAAGATTAATTAAAATGCAAGAGGGACCTATATCAGAAATTGGAGAAATTGCTAATCATGTGAATTGAGGACCAACACAGAAGTGAGTCCCTCTCAGCACTGTCGATCATTGCTAAGGCACAAAGCTTGTTCCAGATGCTTAAAGAAAAAGCAGGACCAGACTACAACATCAAATTTAGTGCTAGCTCTAGGTGGTTCAAAAAATGTTTTTCACCGCATAATGTGAAAATGAGGGGTGAGTCTGCAAGTGCTGATGTGAAGGCAACAGAAGAATTTGTTGAAATCTCAGATAAACTAATTGTAGAGGGAGGTTATTTGCCTCAGCAAATTTTTAATATGGACAAAACCACCTTATTCTGGAAGCAAATGCCTGAAAAGACGCATAGTGAACACCCCAGGGCTTTCAAGAACATTAACAAACACACCTTATCTGCTTTTTTTTTTACAGGAGCAATAAAAAGTCCTGGATGACTCAAATGCTGTTTCAGGATACTCTTCTCGATTCCTATGCCAGTAAAATGGAGAAATGCTGCTTGGAAGAAAGTTAAAGATTCTATTATTGTCACATAATACTACATTTAAAATGTAACATACATGAAGTTCTTTAAGTTTTGTCTATCTTAAGGCAGACAGAGTCATCACTTTGTCCACCACCCCTCACAGAAACCTACAGCACCTGTGTGTTCCAAGGTGAGCTCCTCTCCAAGTACTGACCAGTCCTGAGCTTGATCAGCTTCTGAGATCACACAATCTCAGGCATATTCAGGCTATTAGGTGCTGTGCATTCAGGTTATTAGGCATACCTTTCAAGATTTTGCTTATTGTAGACATTGGTGACCTCCATCCCAACATCAAAGTGGTGTTCTTCCCACCAAACACCATCTTTTTAATCCAGCCAATGGACCAAGGGGTTATTGCAGCATTCAAGACCTGCTACCTGAGGAGGACCTGTTGCTGCAACAAATGACACTGACAAGACACTGATACAGTTCTGGAAGGAATATAACATTTTCCATTGCATAAAGAGCTTTGCTTGGGCCTGGAATGATGTGACGAAAGAGTGCATGAATGGCCTATGGGGTTAAAAAAAATACTGAAGTGGATTGTGCATGACATGAAGGGATTTGTAAAAGATTATGAGATTGCAAGGATTAATAGAGCTGTTGTTGACATGGTAAACAACAACCTGAACCTAGACATAGATAAGGACTTTGAAGAACTCCTAGAGGTGGTTCCTGAGGAACTAACAAATGAAGAGTTGCTGGAGCAAGAGCAAGATGCAGCAAGGGATAAAGAACTTGCAGAAGGAGAAGAACAGGTGCAGAAGAGGTTCACCGTTAAGGGGTTCACTGTTCAAGATCCCACCATTTTTGCTGAATGACTGAGTCATCCATATGAATAACAATAGCGGGTGGGATCATCCATGCATGTGAAGGCCCTTCTTCCCCAGCCTGTTTCTGCTGAGTTAGCTGGGCAGCTTGACCAACGCCATTTTTAGGGCTGTTGGTCTGTTGCTGTCCCAGCTTCTACCCCCGCCAGTTCATTGTCCTGGGAGTCGCTTTAGCAATCGCAGTCCGCGTCATCTGCCACGTGATGTGCCGGCCTGATCTCCGCAATTGCGGGCCGCCACAATGGCAGAGCTTTCAATGTTGAACATGTGGATTTCAGCAAGGCATTCAATTACATTCCACCTGCTAGTCTGCTTGTCTGCTGTGCATGTTTAGATTGCATAGGATCTGCAGAGAGATAACCAAATGGAGGACAGAAAATTGGCTTCATGAAAAAAAGTAAAGGGTGGCTTAATTCTGCACCCATCTCTTCTGGTTTTATAGTTTACAGTGTTTTTCAGAAAACCATAATCAAAATCTTGCAAGCAGTACTTCGACACATTACTTTTACAATATAAATATAATAATTAAATATACTCAATGCTGGAATTTATAGCTTAGCCAAAATTAACAGGTTACTGAGACATGATGGGAAAATACAGCAAAACAGACAATTACAAGAGATAAATATATCTTGCTTTTTCATGAGTACACTGTAGTCATCGCTATTTTAATATATTACTCAGAGAGCCTTAAAGTAGGGGTGGCCAACCTTTTAATTTTAATTTAGACCTACAGCTCAGTAATAGGCCATTTCGGCCCACGAGTCCGTGCCACCTGATTAACCTACACTCCCAGTGCAGACTCATGGGCTGAAATGGCCTGTTACCATCCTGTAGGTCTAAATTAAAAATTAAAAGGTTGGCCACCCCTGCCTTAGAGCATGCTAGCAAGCTTATAGACCCAGATTGTCTAAATCAAATAATATGCACTTCTGCTTTCTCATACCCATCCATACAATTATCCTAATGTTTCTTGAGGTAAGCTTACACCATTATCTCTTGTGCAGGTCAGCTATGACCCAGAAGAGATTTATAAATCTGACACTCTCCTCTGGCTCTACACACAAATCAAGACATCTATGTCATCCGACCTGATCCTGAAGGGGACCTATTATTTCCTGCATAACCCTTTTGTTCTTAATATGCTTGCAATTTCTTATATTCTCCCTTCCACTGTCTATCAAAGCCATCTCAAAGTTCAATTTTGCCTTTATTTCCCTCTTCACTCTGCTACTACATACTTTGTACTCTTCACAGGATTCTTTTTAACCAAAATGGCAATATCTGATATGCACCTCTTTTTTTCTTTCTAATCTGTGCCTTTTAATACTTTGTTAACAGGGGTTTCTTTACTTTCTCATTTTTACCCATTACCCTACTGGAATCGTGTTTATTCTGGACCTTCTTTAACACATGAAGATTTATTAATTTAATTCATGCAGTTCAAGGGAATAAAAGACCAATGGTGGTGGTTGCGTTAGACGCAGAGAAAGCATTTGACAGGGTAGAGTGGAACTACTTATTTAAAGTGTTACAGAAATTTAATCTGCTAGAAAAATATATTAATTGGATTAGGGCATTATATAATGGACCATTGGCAAAAGTAGTGGTAAACGGATTCGTATCAAGCCAGTTCAAACTAAGCAGATCAACTAGGCTCATTGTTCCCCTCACTGTTTGCCTTGGCAATAGAACCATTGGCTGAGCTGATAAGATAGGTAAATAAAATAAAAGGGATAAAAATAAAGGAAAATGAGTATAAAATCAGTCTATTTGCAGATGACATCATAGTATACCTAACAAAACCAGAGAAAGGAATATGGAAAAATATCCGCGAATAAGGTCAATACAAATAAAAGCAAACTGATGCCAATGAGTAATGCGGACTATACAGAACTCAAAAAAAATCTCCATTTAAATGGCAATCACAAGTGATTCGATACCTAGGTATCAGGATAGACAACAACCTAAACTACTTGTACAAACTAAATTATCAACCATTAATAAGGAAAATATAGGAAGACTTGGAAAATTGGAATGAATTACCATTTAAGTTGATAGGGCGGGTGAATTGCATTAAAATTAACGTATTCCCACGGGTACAATACTTATTTCAAATGTTACCAATTCCTTTAACAGAGAAATTCTTTATAGAACTAAGGAAAATAATAAGGAAGTTCTTATGGAAATGGGAAAACAAAATCAAGGGTCGCGCTAGACAAATTAAAAGAGAGGTATAATCAAGGTGGATTACAGTTGCCAAACTTCAAAAATTATTACAGAGCTGCGCAATTAAGGTACTTATCAGATTTTTACCGGACAGGAGAAAAAACAGATTGGACTAAGATAGAACTAGATAAAAAAGGAGAAAAGACACCGGAGCATATACTTTATAAATGAGATGAAAAGCAGTTGCAATATAACAATTCACCAGTACTGCATCAGATTGATTGATTGATTCAATCTGAGGCGCCTGCACGCTCACACCAAGACACAAGAGCAACTTGTCCGTGAACTACTCTTTGCAGACGATGCCGCTTTAGTTGCCCATTCAGAGCCAGCTCTTCAGCGCTTGACGTCCTGCTTTGCGGAAACTGCCAAAATGTTTGGCCTGGAAGTCAGCCTGAAGAAAACTGAGGTCCTCCATCAGCCAGCTCCCCACCATGACTACCAGCCCCCCCACATCTCCATCGGGCACACATAACTCAAAACGGTCAACCAGTTTACCTATCTCGGCTGCACCATTTTATCAGATGCAAGGATCGACAATGAGATAGACAACAGACTCGCCAAGGCAAATAGCGCCTTTGGAAGACTACACAAAAGAGTCTGGAAAAACAACCAACTGAAAAACCTCACAAAGATAAGCGTATACAGAGCCGTTGTCATACCCACACTCCTGTTCGTCTCCGAATCATGGGTCTTGTACCGGCACCACCTACGGCTCCTAGAAGGCTTCCACCAGCGTTGTCTCCGCTCCATCCTCAACATCCATTGGAGCGCTTTCATCCCTAACGTCGAAGTACTCGAGATGGCAGAGGTCGACAGCATCGAGTCCACGCTGCTGAAGATCCAGCTGCGCTGGATGGGTCACGTCTCCAGAATGGAGGATCATCGCCTTCCCAAGATCGTGTTATATGGCGAGCTCTCCACTGGCCACCGTGACAGAGGTGCACCAAAGAAAAGGTACAAGGACTGCCTAAAGAAATCTCTTCGTGCCTGCCACATTGACCACCGCCAGTGGGCTGATAACACCTCAAACCGTGCATCTTGGCACCTCACAGTTTGGCGGGCAGCAACCTCCTTTGAAGAAGACCGCAGAGCCCACCTCACTGACAAAAGGCAAAGGAGGAAAAACCCAACACCCAACCCCAACCAACCAATTTTCCTCTGCAACCGCTGCAACCGTGTCTGCCTGTCCCGCATCGGACTTGTCAGCCACAAACGAGCCTGCAGCTGACGTGGACTTTTACCCCCTCCATAAATCTTCGTCCGCGAAGCCAAGCCAAAGAAAAGTACTGCATCACTTACTTAAAATATGGAAGAAGATACACACAAAAAAAATTATCAAATACCAAAAATGCTATTGACACAAAATCCACTAATCCCTTTTACAATAAACAACTTTTTTTTAAGAGAATGGGAGAGAAAAGGAATCAAGAGAATAGAAAATTGTTTTTTGGGAAACAATTTATTAATGTTTGAACAGTTGAAGGACAAATACGGAAAAACTCAAGGTACAATGTTTACATAACATCAATTGAAAACTTATTTAAAGGACAAATTGGGAAGCAGACTGAGACTACCAGAAGGAAGTAGCTTTGATTACAGACACAATGATAATTAAAAGATTTATAACAAACATGTACATTAAGCTGCAAGGCAAGGAAAATGATGAAATAAGGTACAAATCTAAACAAAGATGGGAAAAGAATTTAAACAAAGATAAAGAATGAAACATGGGAAAAGTTATGTTCTGGATCTATGAAGAACACAATAAATACAAGGCTTCGTATGATACAATATAATTGGTTACACAGGCTACCCCTCAGAAATTAAAAGAGTGGGACCCAACAATATCGGATAGATGTTTTCACTGTAAACAAGAAATTGGAACAACAATACATGCAATTTGGACATGCTCAAAAGTGAATACTTTTTGGGAAGAGCTAAATCAGATATTAAGAAAAATCACAAAAAAACAAAACATACCAAAAAAACCAGAAATTTAACTAGGTCTCAAATTGGATAGAGCACAAAAAAAATTCAATATGATAGCTTTAGCAGTAGCAAAAAAATGTATAATGTCAACTTGGAAAATGGAAGAAAGCCTGAAAATGGTACATGGAAATGAATAAGTGTTCAAAACATTGGGAAAAAATACATATAATTTAAAAGACAAAGTTACATTGTTTGATCAAATTTGGGAACCATACATGAAATATAACAGAAAATGTCGGCCTCGAATCTCCACCTCCTAAAGTGATAAGATAAAGACTATCAGATTTAATCTGTAAAAGTAGATGACACGTCTTTCCTTTTTGTTTTTCTTTTGTGTGAAGATGTTATTTTATTGTATTTTAATGTTTTATATTTATTGGTTTTGGAGGGGGGTGGGAAGGGGGAGAAAAAAGGGAAAATGTCACTATATTTAATGAGAATCATTTGTACATATTTTGGTTAATATGGTTCATAGCGCGATAAATAAAGTTACAAAAAAAATTCCTTCCATTTAGCAGTTGTGCTCTTGCTCTTTAACATTTCCATTTAGTCAACTATTACTAACTCCTGTCTGATTATGTTAAAATTGGCCTTGTCTGAATTTAGGATTATACCTTGAACACCAGTGTTATCATTTTCCATAAAAACAGAATGCTGGAGGAGTCATCGGGTCTTGGGTGCCCATGGGAGGATATATATATATATATATATATATATATATATATATATATATACACACACCAGATGTGTCTGGCTCAAGCCATTCAAGGTATGAGTAAAAAGCAGCCAGGCACCTGAATTAAAAGGGTGATGCAGGCTTCCACTGCAAAAGAGTTTGAGTTTATCATACAAATAGAATGCATAATAGTTCAGTCTTAAACATGTGTATTCCCTAAACAAGGGAAACTACAAGGGGATGAGGGAGGAGTTTGCTAAGGTAGACTGGGAACGCAGGCTAGAATTGAGGACTTTCAAAGAAATTTTTCACAGTGCTTAACAAAAGTATATTCCAGTTAAAAGCAAGGACAGTGAGGGCAGGGAAAGTCAGCCTTGGATAACTATGGAAATCAGGGAAGGCAACAAGCTAAAAGTTTGAGCCATACAAAGTCACTAAGAGTTATAGGAAACTAGAAGATTGAGAAAACTAAGAAGCAACAAAGAAACACAAAGCAAGCAATCAAGAGAGGGAAGGTAGACATTGCAGAGATTAGCACAAAATATAAAAATGGACAGTAGAAATTTTTATAATTATATAAAGTACATAAGGGTTTTGAAAGTTAAGGTTCACCCCTTGGAAGATAAGACGGGTGAATTAAGATTAGATAATGAAGAAATAGGAGGCTTCTATTTTGCATTGGTATTCAAGGTGGAGGACACATTAAACATGCCAAAGATAGATGTTGTGGATGCGATGGGAGGCAAGGACTAGGATTTAATAGCTATCACTAAAGGGGTCAAACTCATAAAATTTGAGGGTCTAAATATAGATAAATCCCCCGTTCCTGATGTAATACATTCCAGGATAGTGAAAGAAATGGCAAAAGTTATAGTTGAGGTTTTGGTGAAAATTTACCAAAATTCTCTGTACAGGTCCTAGTACATTGGAAGATGGTGAATGCATATTCAAAAAAGGATGAAGGCAAAAGGCAGGAAACTATAGGCCAGTTAATTTAATACCTATAGTTGGGGCAAATGCTTGAAGCTATCAAAGAAGAAATATCGAGGCAGATGCAGCATGGATTTAGCAAAGGCAGGTCCTGTTTGACAAATTTACTGGAGTTCTTTGAGGATATAATGAGCGAAATAGATAGAGGGGAGCAGGAGGATGTTGTTCACCTGGATTTCCAGAAGGCATTCAATAAGGTGCCACATAAAAGACATACATAAGATAAGGATGCATGGAATTGGGGTGATGTATTTACACGGATAGAGGATTGGTTAACCAATGGAAAGCAGAGTTGTGATACAGGCATGTATTTCAGGTTGGCAACCGTACAAAGTATTGGTGAGATCGCATCTGAAGTACTGCGTACCATTCTAGTCTCCTTACTTGAGGAAAGATGTACTGGCTTTGGAGGCAGTGCAGAGGAAGATCACCAGTTAATTCCAGGGATGAAGGGGGTTAGCCTATGAGGAGAGATTGAGTTTGGAACTGTACTCACTGGAATTTAGAAGAATGAAAAGGGATTTTATACAGACATGAAATTATGAAAGGCATAGATAAGATAGAGGTAGGTAAGTTGTTTACATCAATTGGGAAACAGAACTAGGGGAAATAACCTCAAGATTCAGGGGTAGTCAATTTAGGACAGAGACGAGAAGGATCTGCATTTCCAAGAGGATGGTGAATCTGTGGAACTTGCTGCCCAATATTTAAGTCAATATTGGATAGATTTTTATAGCAATGGAATTGAGAGATTTTGGATAAAGGCAGGATGGAGATGAGCCTGTCATCAGATCAGTAATGATCTCAGAATGGTGAAGCAGGGTCAATAGACCGGATGGCCTATTCCTGTTTCTTATATTCTTGTGTTACAAGCCCAGAGGACCCCAAAACCCAATAGATATTCACCAAGGCAAATGGTTACTTAAACAAAAGTTGCATTCAATTATCTTTAAACATGAAAACAGAATCAAACTTTAACTTATAGTGATAAGTTAATCCCCTTCTAATTGTAAGCGCACATGTATGTAATGTGTGTGTAAGTTCAGAAAAGTTCTTTGATTCACAGTCCAATTTCACTTCTCATTCCTCCAAGTTCACTGGTTGCAGGAAATTCTTATACTGTGCACAGAATTTAACATTTATAAAGGAAAGTTCTTGCCAGTTTTCAGAGAGAAATTTGTTGTTCCAGGTCACCCACAACTGATTCCTTTTCAATCAGCCACTTCAGTGCCTTGCCAAAGAAACTTGCCCCATCAGGGTTTTCCAGATGATAACCTCTTTCTTTTAGGTCACCACAGAGTTCCTTCATGATTCTCTTATTTCAAGTGAATCATTAGACAGCCAGTCCTTTCCTCTTGTCCTCTTGCATGGACCAAAAGGGCTTTGACCAGGCTGAACTAAGCACTCACAACCCGTCTTCCAAATGGGGTTTTCCACAAGCTTGCCAGCTTGTCCTTTTCCATTCCCAGTTGCTGCTGCTGACTGTAGAACTGATCTCTCTCGGTCTCTCTTGTTGCCTTTTTGTAAACAACAATCCATTAGTTTAGTCTCTTGGGCACTCTCCAAAGCTTTTGCAAAGACTGTTGGCCCTGACATGTCTAGCATGAGCAGAGCTCCAATATTTTAAATAAGATCTGTTTTAAACTGTTTGTATGTGACCTACACTAAAAAACCCTTTCCCAATTTATCTTCTAAAAACATATCTATATACTCTGTCACACTTGTGTACATGGCATCAATAATAATCCAGAGATTACCACCTTCAAGGTGCTACTTTTCAAACCTTGGTCTTATTTCCTAAAATTCATTTTGCAGGACCTCATTCCATTCCCTACATCTGACTGCTCACCCTCCTCTTTCTGTAGGCTCTATCTGAGATGTCTTGACCTGGGCTCGTACCATCCTGAATGTCACTCTTTGCTACTGTCAGTCCCTCAACTATTTAATCCTCAATCCCCATCATTCTCCTTTTCCACCTCTTTCCAGAGACATGGCTGATGCAACTTCATCCTACTGGATCATCTTCAACAACACTATCCAAAACTGTATACTTGTTATTAAGAAGATGGTCAAGGAGTGCTTACATTTTCAGGCTGGACCCTCTACCCTTCTGGGTGGTCATCTGGGTACTCCCTGTCTACACCCTCAGAGAATGATCTGCTGCACATTGAGCTGTGACTCCACTTACTTGATCTGGTCAGTCAGGAGATGCAGTCACACACTCTTTACATGAGTGTTTTTCAGTCCTGTAAAACGTCCAGACATTTTTCTTTCACAGGAAGATTGCCCCCCTCCAAATAAAACCCAATACATAACTCAAATATTTTAAAAATCCATAAGGTTCTATGGATTTATTCTTTGAAAGAGGAAATTTGAAATGCCTTGTTCTCTCCAAAGCTGGTTGAGGAAAACTATACAATTAAATCTCAAGGAGTCAATAATGAAATACTTTGACAAATCATCTTTAATCACAGTCATTTCAACCAAGTAACCAGACATTCATCAAATTATTGCTGCCTATTGTGCTGTGTAAATCTATTGTTCAAGTATTTTTTCTGAATGCTATTATTTACAAGCCCACAGAAGATGCATTTGACAGGATGACCTGAAGAATAGCGTTACAGAAAATTTTAAAACTCATATTTCAGTGAGTCATGCCAAGCCCTAAAAACATAAGTGGTATGTGTTTTACGGTTTTAACCCTAACAGATAGAAAACAAAGCAGGAATAAAACGCACATTCTTGGACTGGCAGGTTGCGCTAGGTTGGGAACCAGTATAACTTTAGTTTAGACCTCAATTATTATGAACAATTTTACATCAGGGACTTACAATATTTCCAAGTTTGCTGATGATACAAAATGAAGAACGAGGTTGGGACGAGGATGCAGAGAAGAAAAACTGGACAAGCAGATGAGTTCAATGTTGAATAATGTTAAGTAGAAAAGAAAAATTACCTGTCTCTTTCTCCTTATCCCTACGTCGCCTTTCCTCTCGCTTCCCCTCTCTCTCTTTCCCTATTCATGTCTCCTTTCCTCCAGCACTGAATTTAAAGAGCAATTTCCCCCTTCCCTTGTCAATTTTCTGCTTCTCTCTCCTGCCTTCCTATTCACGTCCATCAATAGCCTCTTTTAATTCAGGTATCTGCCGGCTTTTTGTTCATATCTTAACAAAGGGCTCAGGGCTCACTTAATTATACACCTTTTCCTCCAATGAACGCTGTGGGGCCTGCCGAGTTTCTCCAGCAAATTTGCATATTTAACCGAAATAGAGATTTTTTTAAATGTTGAGAGATCAGAAAATGTTCATCTTCAGAGGAACCAAGGTGCTGTTTGTACACACAAGTCACACATGCAGGTTCAGGAGCAGGTAGATTTCCTTATAACATTTTAGAATAATTATACATGTCACCAGGTCTCCTTACCTAAAAAATGAGACACTAAACTGGGCCTTATTTATTTTTGCTCAGGCGCCTGCCTACATTTTGTGCATACCTTGAAGAACTCAAACCCAAAATGTTGGTTATGTATCTCGATCTTTGCTATTTAAAGTACACTGATTGATCTGCTGAGTTTCTCCAGCATTGTGTTTTTAACTTTAAAAAAAAGTAATGAATTTAAACAATACTTTTTACTACAGTTCAGAGTAGTAATGTAGAAGAACTTTGACATTTGTATTGTATTTTACAAGAAAATGAAAACAAGACAGATTGGGATAAAGATAAGTTGAAATGGGAAAAAGATTTAGGTTCTATAATAGCTGAAGAAGTCTGGATGGAAATTTGTCAGAATAGTATTCGGAAATTGATTAATGCTAGATTAGCGATGATTAATTATAATTTTATACATCAATTATATTTAACACCAGAGAAATTAAAAAAGTTTGGTCTTAGTAAGGTAGATTGTTGTTTTCGTTGTGATCAGATGGACAATACATTTTTTTTAAAAAACAGTTTGGTTTTGTGATCGATTGCAACAGTTTTGGAAAGGTATTCAATCTACATTTAATAGTTTATATAATATCTATGTTGTATTAGATCCTGATATATTTTTATTAGGGAATATGCAATCATTAATTGACTTAGACTTAAATGATTATCAGATTTCTTTTATCTATTTAGCCTTAGCGGTGGCTAATAAATGTATAGCGCTTACTTGGAAAGATAGAAATATACTAACCTTAGATAGGTGGTATTTAGAGATGAAGTCTTGTTTAATTATGGAAAAGATATCTTTTTCAATTCAAGATAAGATGTCTTTTTATAAGCTGAAGTGAACTCCATTTGTTAAGTACATGCAATTAAGTTTGATTTAAATATGTTTTATGCGTGATATTTTAGATTTGATAACTTTTTTTATTAGTATTTTTACTTGTTATTTTTTTGTTTGTGAGTGTTTTTTTTATATATAATATTACTAACTTTATTAATTCTTCATTCTTTAGTTTGGGGGGGGGAAGGGTGGGTTTTTTTTAATATATATATAGATTTTTTTTAGTGGCCGTATATATGGGGGGGGGTTAGACTGATTTAAGTTAGGTCATTAATGCTGTGTTGTAATAATTACTTTATTTTTATTTTTCTTTAAATGCAATTTTTTTGTTTTATTCATGTGATAAAATCTTTAAATAAAGTTTAAAAAAAAAAAGAACTTTGTCAAGGCTGAGGAATCTTGCCTGTGAAGTACATCTGTTATTTGAACTCAAAACTGTGACCAAATAGATTTCTGGATATGAGAGAATCAAGGGAAATAGAGGTCAGGAAAATGTTGTCAGTAAGAAGATCAAGCAGATTTTGATGAATGGTGGACTAGTGCCAGGAAGTTGAATGATCTACTCATGTACCCATATCTAACATTTTTATGACTTAGGCCGAAGGATCAGCCATTTGGGATTGACACAAGGACTATGTGCATCAGAATTGAGAATCTTCACAATTTGCCAACCAGAAAAGAGTGGATTTTCAAACAGTCATTGATCATATTGAACACTAAGACCAACAGAATTTTGTACACCAGCAGAATTGATTGAGAGGAGCAAAGTGGAATTACTCAACATCAGCCATAAAGGGCAGCATGGTTAGCACAACGCTATTAGAATCCAGCACTGCCTGTCAGGAGTTTGTCCGTTCTCCCAGTGTCTGCATGGGTTTCCTCTGGGTGCTCTGGTTTCATCCCACCCTTCAAAACGTACAGGGGTTGCAGGTTAATTGGGCGGCATGGGCCAGTCTACTCACTCAAAGCAGTCAAGTATCATATATTTTCAGTCCAGCATTGTATAATTTTCCCACTGGAAGCAGGTGTGAGAAACAATCTGGATACATGGAAAAGACTTCAGATCCTGAAATCTGAAGCAAGTGTTATTAATTTTGTGTATAAGTGGGTGCTGGTGCCTCTGGTGGGACAGGAGATGTGCTGGTGGAATTTTGATAGCATGCTCTTGAAGTTGGCTTCAAAAAAATTTAACAGCAGACGCATTTTCTTCTACTTCAACTGAAATATCTCATTATCAAAGTTGAAACCCAAATGTGACAGTAAAAAATAGCTTTGGGCATCTTTAAATCCAGCTAATCTGAACGTCTTATGCCAAAGTTGGCTTACCTTACCTGTGCCTTATGTTACAGCAAAAAAATACAGATTTTCAAAACACAGCAGGTGGTTTCTGCATAACTGCATAAGACCATTAAATTTGACCTTATATGCAAAACAAAGTCAATTTTGCAAACTGCCTGCTCAGTTTTATTGCCTATGTCTTCCAACTATCTTGGCAGGGAATGATAAATACCCCTCAGGCTTTAACTCAGGCTGCCAACTGAACAAGACACTGCCAAGAAATGAAATGGTCATAATGCCTTAATCTGCAACTAAATGCCCTCTTCAGATCATGCAATAATTCACTCAAATTATGGCATAAACCCACCCCATTTGCAAATAGTATATTAACTGCTCTACAGTGCACCATTATCAAATGTTTGATTTTATGAGTGTGGAGGGAAAAAACCACTCAACAAAAAGTATGGACAACAATGACAGAAATATTTGCTTTCATTGTTAAAAGGCAGAAATCCTTGATAATGGATAATAATATTAAGCCATCATTGCCCACATTACCTCATACAAGTCATTATTTACAAGAGATGAAGATGTAATCCTACAAAACCATAAGATGCAGGAGCAGAAGCAGACCATTCAGCCCACTGAGTCCACTCTGTCATTCGATAATGAGCTGATGCATATTCCCACTCAGCTCAGCTCCCCTTCCTTCACCCCACCCTGCCTATTCAGATATCTATCAATCTACATAAAATACACTCAATGGCTTCGCCTCCACAATAGCGGAGGCAGAAAATTCCAGAGATTCACCACTCTCTGGCTAAAGAAATTCCTCAACATCTGTTTTAAATGAGTGCCCTTCAATCCTGAAGTTGTGCCCTCTTGCCCTTGACTCCTCTACCATTGGAAACAACTTTGTTACATCTATTCTGCACATCAATTGTTTCAGGTTATATTAGAATGGTTGTTGATAAGCACGTCTTTAAAAGAGATAGATTAAGGGGGTTTAGTGTAGGTCACCTACAACAGAGTAACACTTCACAAAAGACATCTCATTTAAAATGCAAGAGCTTTGCTGAAGCCAGACACTGAGGTTCCAGTTGACTTTGCAGAAGCAATGAAGAATGCTGATCTATTGTGTATGGACAATAAAGTCCAGGCTCAGAAGTACTGATAAGATTTTTCAAAGATTGGATTTGGAGCCTTAGGAGAGGTTTTTTGGGTTTTGTTATATATATATATATATAAAGCAGAGACAAAAAAACAAACAGGATTCTTCACACACACAGAGAGAGAGAGAGAGAGAGAGAGAGAGAGAGAGAGAGAGAGAGAGAGAGAGAGAGAGAGAGAAGTGAGTTCTACAGTAGCAGTTGAGGCTGCAAAATGGCAGGCTGGCAGGCTAATTGAAAAACCCCCATTTTGAAGACGGGTTGTGAGTTCTGAGTTCAGCCTGTTCAAAACTCTTGTAGTCCTTACAAGAGGAAATGGCTGGCTAGAGTGTTTCTCCTGAAATAAGGGAAACTAGAGGAACTCTGTGGTGACCTGGAAGAAGAGATTTCAATTTGGAAAGCCCATGATAGGGCAAGTTTCTTCGGCAAGATGCTGAAGTGACTTATTTGAGGAAATCAGTTTGTGTGTGTCCAATGAACAACAAATATCTCTCTGAAACCAACAAGCACCTTCCTGAGCGGTAACCATTTAACTTTAAGCACCAAAACCTGGTGAAAATTCATAAATGTTAAATTCTGTGCACAATATAAGAATTGCCTGATACCGGTGAACTTCGAGAAGTAAAAAGTGAATGAATAGACTGTGAAACAAAGAAATGTCCTGAACATATACACATTACATACATGTGCATTTAGAATTAGAAGGGAGTTAAGTTAATAGTAATAAGCTAAACTGTGATTCTGTTTTAAAGAAAATTAAAAGCTACGTTTGGTTAAGTAACCATTGTCTTGGTGAATTTCTATTGCAGCTTGGTTTTGGAGTCCTCTGGGCTCGTAACACAATACTCTTTTTATTGGTTTTAACATATGCAAAATGCATAGGTACATATGATAATCTTTCCTCTTTTTCTTTGGCTTGGCTTCGCGGATGAAGATTTATGGAGGGGTAAAGTCCACGTCAGCTGCAGGCTCGTTTGTGGCTGACAAGTCCGATGCGGGACAGGCAGACACGGTTGCAGCGGTTGCAAGGGAAAATTAGTTGGTTGGGTCTTGGGTTTTCCCTCCTTTGTCATTTGACAGTGTGGTGGGCTCTGCGGTCTTCTTCAAAGGATTTCTTTAGACAGTCCTTGTACCTCTTCTTTGGTGCACCTCTGTCACGGTGGCCAGTGGAGAGCTCGCCGTATAACACGATCTTGGGAAGGCGATGGTCCTCCATTCTGGAGACGTGACCTACCCAGCGCAGTTTGATCTTCAGCAGCCTGGATTCGATGCTGTCGGCCTCTGCCATCTCGAGTACTTCGATGTTGGAGATGGTCGCTCCAATCAATGTTGAGGATGGAGCAGAGACAACGCTGGTGGAAGTGTTCTAGGAGCCGTAGGTGATGCCGGTAAAGGACCCATGATTCGGAGCCGAACAGGAGTGTGGGTATGACAACGGCTCCGTATACGCTAATTTTTGTGAGGTTTTTCAGTTGGTTGTTTTTCCAGACTCTTTTGTGTAGTCTTCCAAAGGCGCTATTTGCCTTGGCGAGTCTGTTGAATATCTCGTTGTCGATCCTTGCATCCGATGAAATGGTGCAGCCAAGATAGGTAAACTGGTTGACTGTTTTGAGTTTTGTATGTCCGATGGAGATGTGGGGGGGCTGGTAGTCATGGTGGGGAGCTGGCTGATGGAGGACCTCAGTTTTCTTCAGGCTGACTTCCAGGCCAAACATTTTGGCAGTTTCCGCAAAGCAGGACGTCAAGCGCTGAAGAGCTGGCTCTGAATGGGCAACTAAAGCGGCATCGTCTGCAAAGAGTAGTTCACGGACAAGTTGCTCTTGTGTTTTGGTGTGAGCTTGCTGGCGCCTCAGATTGAAGAGACTGCCATCCGTGCAGTACCGGATGTAAACAGCGTCTTCATTGTTGAGGTCTTTCATGGCTTGTTTCAGCATCATGCTGAATAAGATTGAAAAGAGGGTTGGTGCGAGAACACAGCCTTGCTTCACGCCATTGTTAATGGAGAAGGGTTCAGAGAGCTCATTGCTGTATCTGACCCGACCTTGTTGGTTTTCGTGTAGTTGGATAACCATGTTGAGGAACTTTGGGGGGCATCCGAGGCGCTCTAGTATTTGCCAAAGCCCTTTCCTACTCACGGTGTCGAAGGCTTTGGTAAGGTCAACAAAGGTGATGTAGAGTCCTTTGTTTGGTTCTCTGCACTTTTCTTGGAGCTGTCTGAGGGCAAAGACCATGTCAGTAGTTCCTCTGTTTGCGTGAAAGCTGAACTGTGATTCTGGGAGAACATTTTCGGCGACACTAGGTATTAATTTATTTAGGAGAATCCTAGCGAAGATTTTGCTTGCAAAATCTTCAAAAAAAAATCTCTCCAAAAAAAAAGCAACATATAATAATGATAAAGTAAATTAATAACAAGATACAAATATCAAATAACAGTGAACAAGGTACATATGAACCTATGTTATGTTGGACTCTGGCTTTAATTTATTTACTCTTAATTTAGTCTATGTGTGAGCTGAGTCCAGCGCGTTCGTTGAATGAAGTGATAGGAGAAGGTATTCGGTTCAACAGTCAGTTTATTACACCACACAGCACAGCACAAGAATAAAACTTATCAGAGCTCTGGGTCAGTCTGTTAGTTCATAGGTCACCTGCCAGTGAGCTACTCCCCGAGACTGACCCCTATTGTCCAGTTGGCACAGTTTATATAGGTCAATCTTATCACACAGAACAAAAGTTGTTTTCCCTGCTAGATCTTTTTGCATAAGGGTTATCACAAGTCATCTCCTGTTTTGCAGATTTCTGGGGTGTAGCCTTCCCATGTTAATCCTCCAGGCCAGACTATCCTGTTGTTTAGATCTGAAATTAATTCATCCCCAGATATTTCTAATCACCATTTGGTCCCTGTCTGGCCAATTTCTGCTGTTCTCTTTAACACCTCCTGGTGCCTTAATCTTCCTCCTAGACTGGTTTTCCATTCCCTTTGATTCTTGCGGGCCATTCTTTGTTCTGATCTGGCCTGTGTCTCCTGTGCTACTTCCCACCTCCTTCAGTTGAGCATTCCTCCTAAATCGTTTTATGCATATCCTCTCCCTGTATCTTGGGAGCGGCCAATTTCTGTTCAGCCAACTTTGCTCCATGCTGTGACAGCCACTTAGCCACATTCCTCTTTCCCTGACTCATGCAGTACAAATAAACTTATTGATTAATCATTTATTTCATAATGTTTTAACCCCTAGATTCCAACAGTTACTAATTGTGGAAAAAAGAGAAAAAACTATATATTTCTAAATTAAGAATCAAAGCCCACCCTATGAGGGCTGCTGGCCAAGTTAAAAAGTCCACTACTAATAGTGGGGTTTAAAAAAGATAATGACCTACAAGTTTTGATAATAATTGAGAAAAGGGCCCCAAAGAGAAAGATAATTAATATCCATTGCTGTAGTTGAACACCTAATTGTATTCCTCGAGAGACATTCCATCACATCCGACAACCAGTGAGTATTGGTGGGAGGGAAATCATCTTTTCATCTCAGCAAAATGGCCCTTCTAGCAATGAGGGAAGCAAAAGCCACTACATGGGATTGTGAAGAAGTCCATTGGTCCACTCCCTCCAAAAGGTATAAAAAAAAATGTTAATATTAAGAACTAATGATAAAGTGCAAAATACCCCTTGCCAGAAATAAAGAGAGAAAACATATGATCCAAATTTCCTCCTTCAGTTATCCATTTAATCACATTTAGAAGAGATGTTAGGATAAAATTTAGCTAACTGAACCTTGGAAAAGTGTGCTCGACTTTAAACTGAATTAATGAATACCTAGCACAAAGATGAGTGAACACATTTCAAAATAAAATCCCATGTAGTTTTGGCAAGTGGTTGTTGAAAGTCTTGTTCCCATATTTTCTTAATACCACCCAGGGAACCATCTCTAGATCTTGAAAGTAATTCATAAAGGGCTTAAAGCAATCCTTTATGATTAGGTTTAAAATTATATACTTCCCAAATAAGGTTAGCATCCAAGTCATGGGGAAGATTCAAAGTTAAAGAATTTAAGAAGAACCTCACCTTTACATAATAAAAACAGTGATGTTTAGGTATTTTAAATTTATAACCATATACAGCACAGAACAGGCCAGTTTGGCCCTACTAGTCCATGCTGGAACAAATCCCCACCCTCTTAGTCCCACTGACCAGCACCTGGTCCATACCCCTCCAATCCTCTCCCCTCCATGTAATTATCCAGTCTTTCCTTAAATGTAAATAACGTCCTTACTTCAACCACCTCTGCCGGAAGCTTATTCCACATCCCAACCACCCTTTGCGTGAAGAAATTTCCCCTCATGTCCCCTTATAATTTTTCCCCTGTAATCTCAAACCATGGCCTCTGGTTTGAATATCCCCACTCTTAATTGAAAAAGCCTATCCACGTTGACTCTCTCTGTCCCTTTTAAAATCTTGAACACCTCCATCAAATCCCCCCTCAATCTTCTACGCTCCGGAGAAAAAAGCCCCAGGCTGCTCAACCTTTCTCTGTAACTCAAACCCTGACATCCTGTCAACATTCTCGTGAACCTTCTCTGCACTCTCTCTATTTTGTTTATATCCTTCCTATAATTCGGTGACCAAAACTGCACACAGTATTCCAAACTTGGCCTCACCAATGCTTTGTACAATTTCATCATAACATCCCAACTCTTGAATTCAATACTCCAATTTATGACAGCCAACATTCCAAATCCTTCTTCACCACTCTATCTACCCGAGTATCAACTTTGAGGGTACTATTTACCATAACTCCTAAATCCCTTTGTTGCTCTGCACTCCTCAATTGTCTACCATTCAATGTATATGACCTATTTAGATTTGCCTTTCCAAAAGGCAACACTTCACATTTATCCGTATTAAATTCCATCAGCCATTTCTCAGCCCACTCCTCTAGCTTTCCTATATCTCTTTTTAAGCTATGGTAATCTTCCTCACTGTCCACAATACCACCAATCTTTGTATCATCTGCAAACTTACTTACCAATTTACCACTCCTTCTTCCAGATCGTTAATATATATAACAAACAATAGTGGACCCAGGACCGATCCCTGAGGAACTTCACTAGTCACCAGCCTCCAATTAAATGATAATTTTTCAAAAGTAGAAAGATTTTGGTCAATATCTTGGACTGAAGGTAAAAAAAAAACATAGAATAGGGCTAATCAATAAAAACATAACCAAAATGTTTTCTAAATTGAAATCAAATTCTCAAGGTGTGTCTGACTGCCAAATTATCAGTTAACCTGGAAGCCAAAAAAAGGCAAGGGTGCTCCAAGCATTGAAAGGAGAGATTACCTTTAGTAGATTTAATCTCTAGATCAATCCATCTTGAAGCCCCTTGGTATTCATTATGATGAATCCAAATAATGATATATCTAATATTTGTTGCCCAGTAATTAAATCTAAAATTAGGTAATATCAAACTCCCATTTTTAAATATATTTTGAAGGAATTTTTTTTGAGACAGGGCACTTATTTTTACAAATAAAGGAGGAAATTGGAGAATCTAATGGATCAAAAAAAGGATTTAGGAACAAAAACTGGTACAACTTGAAAAAAATAAGAATTTAGGCAAAATATTCATTTGATAATATTAACAGGCCCAATTAGTCACAAGAGACCATTGAGATAGACTTCTTAACATGATTCAATAGGGTAAAGAAATTTTCCTGAAACAATTTATTAATTTTTTTAGTAATAGTAATGCCGAGACAGTTAAATTGATTTTTAACATTTTTTAAAGGGGAGAGAGGAATCTAAGGAGCAGATAAATTCAAAACAAACATTTCACTCTTCTGCAGGTTTCATTTCTAGCCTGAGAATTGACCAAATTGATTGAAAAGTAGCAAAATATGTGGAATCAAATGGTTAGGATTGGATATGCATAGCAGAAGCTCATCAGCATACAGACACCTTATGAGTATTTCCAGCTCTAGAGATTCCAGACATTTCTGCTGATTGCCGAAAAGCATCCGCTAATGGTTCCAAAGCCAAATTAAACAAGAGAGACTCAAGGGACAACCTTGTCTGGTTCCAAGATGCTGTTTAAAGGGTTTAGATTTAATTGCATTAGAAAAAAATTGAAGCTGTAAGAGGTAGATATATCAGTTTAATCCAATTGATAAAGAGAGAACCTAAATTAAATCTCTCTAGTACACAAAATAAATATTCACATTCTACTCTATTGAATGCCTTTTTGGCATCTAAAGAGATAATTCATACAAAGAACAAAACTGTAGGGGAGTAGAGAATACCCAAGAGATGTTGAATATTGAATAGTGAGTAATGTTCTTTAATAATTCCCATTAGATTCTCAGAGGTAACAAGAGGCATATTTTCTAAACTTGAGGACAGGATCTTGTACAAAATCTTGGCATTAAAATGTAGAAGAAGGGAAATTGGTTGGATGAAGTAGTCTAAAGGATCCTTATTCTTTTTAAGAATTAAGGGAGATGGAAGCATCATAAAAGTTTTGCAGCAACTTTCTATTAATTGAAGATTGATTAAAGACAGAGTCCAAATAAGTGAGAAAAAGATTTATAGAACTCCACTGGAAATCCAGCTGGGCCAAGACTTTTACTGACTGCAAAGAGTTAATAGCAGTCGCTATGTCTGGCTGAGATAGGCTTTTCCAATTTAAATCTGTTCTCAGTAGAAACTGAACAGATCATCAATTTATCTTAAAAGTACCATACTGAAGTTTGACCTTGAGTAAAATCAGAATTATATAGCTTAGAATAAAACTTTAAAAAGGAATCATTTATTTTAACATGATTGCTAATGGTCTGACTGTCAGTTCTATGAATCTCAGCAATAAGCTGTTTAGATATCTTTTTTTATTTGGGTAGCTAAAAGTTTACCAGCCTTATCCCCATGCACGTAATATATAAATTTAGTCTTCAAGAATTGGGTTTGTATAGGATAATTAAGAGGAATTCATATTTAGTTTTGAGTTCAACCCTTCTAAAAAAGCTCAAGTTTCAGGGGTTAATCAATAATCAATAATCTTCAATTGAGTGGCCAAGTCATCTCTTTCAGAATTCACTTTTTTCTTAACATTAGCCATACATGAAATTATCTGGCTTTAGAGACATCCCAGGCTATCAAGTCAGAAACCTCTGGAAAGGAATTTTCTGTGGAGGGATAAAAAAGCAATTTGCACTTTCATATATTTCAAAAATTTAGGGTTTAGTGCTAAAATCAGAATTTATGGTCATGAATAAGTCATGAAATTCAGTGTTTTGTGGCAGCATCAAAGTGCAAACATACATGTTACAACCATCTTACAACATTACTATAAAAAATAAAATAAAAGTAATAGCATATGAAAAGTAAGGCAGTGTGCTTGGTTCACTGATTATTCAGGAATTTGATGGCAGCGGGGAAGAAACTGTCCTTGTGCCACTGAGCACACTCATCTTTAGGCCCCTGTACCTTTTCCCTGATGGTAGCAGAGTGAAGAGGGCATGGCCTGGGTGGTGGGGGTCTTTGAGGATAGAGGCTGCTTTTTTAAGATACTGCCTCATGTATATGTCCTCGATGGAGTGAAGTTTGGTGCCTGTGATGTCACAGGCTGAGATAACAACCCTCTGAGAGTTAGCACCTCTATATCAGGCAGTGATGCAACCAGCCAGAATGCTCTCCTCTATACACCTGTAGAAGATTATGAGAGTCTTCAGTGATACCAAACTGCCTCAGACACTTCACAAAATATAGCCATTGGCGAGCCTTCTTTATGATTGCATCAACATGGAGACTCCAGAACAGATCCTTGGAGATTATGACATCCAGGAATTTGAAGTTCTTGAGTCTCTACTACTGAGCACTCAATGAGGACTTGGTCATGTTCCCCTGACTTCCTCCTGAAGTCCACAATCATTTTTGCTGATGTTGAGCACAAGGTTGATGTTGTTACACCATTCAATGAGCTGATCTATCTCCCTCCTGTACGCTTCCTCATTGTTGTTTCAACTGTCAATTTTGGTGTCATTGGCAAACTTGTAGATGGCATTGGAATTGTGCCTGGCCACAGTCATGGGTGTACAGTGAGTAGAGCAGTGGGCTAAGCAGGTATCCTTGGGGTGCACCTGTGTTGATTATCAGTGAGGAGATATTGTTTCTAATTCATACTGACTGTGGTCTTCCAATGACAAAGACAAGGATCCAGTTGCAGAGTGGGGTACAGAGGCCTAGAGTTTGTAAATTCTTGACCAGGACTGAGGGAATAATGGTATTGAATTTTTGAATTGAAAGAGAATTAAACCACCTGTAAATGCTAGGTAAATCTGAGATATTAAAAGACAAAAAATCACAGGAGAATGGTCAGAAATTAATATGCTTTCATAAGTACAGAAATCAACAGAGGGAATTAATTGTTGGTCAATGAGAAAGTAATCATTACGTGAATATGCATGGTGAACCTTAGGGGAAAAAAAAACTATCATCCAGATTTAAGAATCTCCAGATTGAAACACAAGAGAATTGATAAGTATAGCTGACTTATTCAATTTAGCAGTTTGCGAGAAGAACGGTCAAGTGTTGGATCAAGCCAACAATTTAAATTACCAGCTATAACCAAGGTGCAGATATTTAAGTCTGGTAAAGAAGCATTCGAAAAAATGTGGATCGTCAGTATTAGGACCATAAACATTATCAAAAACATATTCAACAGTTTACCAAATAAAATTAAAGTGACCATTGCCATTTATTAAACATGAGCTTATTCGCAATGCCAAAGTTTCATCAATCAAAAATGAAACTCCCCTAGATTTAGCCATAAATGCTAAGTGGTAATGCTGTCCCTTCCAAAAACTTAGGTGTGAAGTATCAGATATAAAAAGGTGGGTTTCTTGTAAAAAAATTATCTGTAGTTGAAACTTTTTAATGTGTGCAAAAAATCTTACAGTACTTGAATGGATGGTTCAACCTACAAACATTCCACAACAATATCTTTAAACCTCTTGCCATCCAAAGATTTAAAAACCATAGCTTTTGGAGATGACATCCCATAATAAAAGTCAGTAAAACCACTCAAAAAACCTACTTAAATGCCTCCTCCTCAACACAAAGAATCTGTTCTGCTCTCGGTAGCAACTTATAGTCAAAACAATAAACCCCTGAAAAACTCCCCACTGGCAGTCATCCCAGAATCAAATTTCCAAGGTAAAAAGCTCCACAAACAAAACTATTATGACATCAAAGAGAATAATTCAGATTCACATGCCAGGATTAACTTAAGAAAAAACAGGGATAGTTGCTCAGTACAAAGAATAAAAAATATTAAAAGAGAGGTAATTTAAAATAACAAGTGTATAGAATTTAAAGGCTAAATATTATCACGTAAAGAGACAATTCCTTATGAAGCAGAGAAACTGTAGATTCTTTAGAATATCAGTTAAAATTTTCTTCACCGAAAACAAATGAAAACCAGCATTCATACAGTGGGGGGATAAAAAAAAACAAGAAAGTTTCACTAAGCAGATGAAAGAGTAGCAACTGATGTAATTTAATTCAGGAAATTAGCTGCAGACTCTGGAGAATCAAGCCACATCTTGGTGTTATTCAGCAAAGTAATTCTCAGCTTAGCTGGAAAAAATAGCAATGGTCAAAAGTCGGCATTGTAAGGCTGAGACATGACTTCCATGTAAGCAGATCACTCCTTCATGATTTTGGGATGATAATGGTCTCGAAATGATACTGTTGGGTCCCTCTGCGTATAGATTATCTCAACAGAGGTCCTCAATCTGGAAGCAGTGCAGACGAAGAATAATTGATCGGGGTTTCTTGCTGGGAGCAGGTTTAGGAATAAGCAAAAAATGTGCTCTGTCAACTTCAGGGACAGTTGACAGCACATCTTTCCCAAAGACCTCAAAGAGAAACTCCACAAAGAATTTGGAGAGTGGCCCAAACTTGGTCCCTTCATCCAAACCAATAACTCTCAAATTATTCCTCCTGCTCTTTGCTTCTCAGTTTACAACTTTTTTTAGATAGCAAATCATTAATTTTCTTCAGATCAAAATTGTTCTGTTGAAGATCATCCAACGCAGAAGAGGAACTTCCATTAACTTTTTCCATAGCCTGAATTTTGGAGTCATGCTTGTGACAGATTATGTTATTTTTTTAATATTGTATATGGATATGTTTTAAAGGAGGTAAATTGTAGCAGTTTTTTTTTGTGTAGGTCACATACAAACACTTCATAACAGATCTCATTTAAAATGCCAGAGCTCTGCTCAAGCCAGACTGTCCAAGCTCTTGGTGCCTTTACAAAAACTTTGAAGAATGACTATAAGGGCTTCACAAGTAGGTGCTAATTGAACATGCTGTGGAGTAATGGACTATTGTTTTGGAAAGCAACAGATGAACAAACTCAGAAGATTGGGTATGGTGCCATAGTCAGTCTGAGTGCAGTTGGCTGTTCTAAGAGGGTCATGTGTTTTTTTCTGTGAGAGAGAGAGAGAGAATTCAGTTCTACAGTGCAGCAGCTGGGACTGGAACATGGCAAGCTGGCAAGCTTGTGGAAAAACCCCATTTTGAAGACAGGTTGTGAGTTCTTAGTTCAGCCTGGTTAAAGCCCTTGTAGTCCATACAAGAGGAGAAGACTGGCTGCATAATGTTTCGCTTGAAATAAGGGAAACAAAAAGGAACTCTGTGGTGACCTGAAAGAGGTCATTATCTGGAGAACCCTGATAGGCAAGTTTCTTCGGCAAGATACTGAAGTGGCTGATCGAAAGGAATCAGTTGTGGGTGTCCAACGAGAAACAAATCTCTCTCTGAAAACCAACAAGAACCTTCTGAGTAGTAACCATTTATCTTTCAAGCACCAAAGCCTGGTGAACTTCATAAATGTTAAATTCTGTGCACTGTATAAGAATTGCCTGCAACCAGTGAACTTGGAGGAATGAGAAGTGAGATTGGACTATGAATCAAAGAACCTTCCTGAACTTATACACACATTACACATACATGTGCTTAGAATTAGAAGGGAGTTAATAGTAATAGTGTTAAAGTTTGATCCTGTTATTATGTTTTAAGTTAATTAAAAGCAACTTTTGTTTAAGTAACCATTTATCTTGGTGAATTTCTATTGCTGCTGGGTTGTGGGGTCCTCTGGGCTCATAACATGCTCCTTGATGAGCGTATGTAGTACCTTCATGGATCCAGCAACTTAGGTGAGAGTAGATTTCATATCCTTAGTGTCCTTTTTGAAATCCTTACCCAAGTGTTTGATATATCTCAGCAAGGGTGAAAAATCTTCTTTAGAAGAGGCTTCCTCCTCCTTTTTTCCCAGCTTTTGCACCTTGAGTAGTGATTATAGACTCATGTATAAATGTAAAGCAAGTTGGAGGCAAAGGAGGAACTAAAAATGAACTCCAAGTTGAGGACAAAGTGGCTTGAAAAGTGTGAGACCTGCAATGGTTAGGAGCAACTAGTAATCCAAGTTACTCCATCAGCTACCACCAGGGCTTCCTATCCAGGCCTTTCAACATTGAAATGCATCTATGAGGATCCCCCCCCTCATTCTTCTGAACTTGAAGGATGATGGTCCAAGAGCTGTCATATGTTCCTCACATGCTAATCCCTTAATTCCATGAATCATTGTTACTCATCTCTGAACCCTTTCCAATGCAGCTCATTCTTCCTTAAATAAAAAGTCCATAACTGTACCCTGTACTCCAAGTGAGACATCACTAATGCCTAACAAAGCCTCAATATCACATTCCTCCTCTTGAATCCTATTCTTCTAGATATGAATGCTAACAGGGCATTTGTCGTCTTTACCACCAACTCAACCTGGAGGTTGACCTTTGAATGATGGTATCCTACACAAGGATTCCCAAGTCCCGTTGAACCTCTGAATTTTGAATTTTCTCCCCGTCAAAATAATAGTCTGTCTTTTATTCATTCTACTAAAGGACCTGGCCATGCACTTTCCAACACTGAATTTCATTTGCCACTTCTCTGTCCCTTCTCCAAATCTAAGTCTCTTTCCAGCCTCTAGGTTTTTTCCTCTCGACATGCCCCTTTAACTTACTTTGTAATCTGTAAACTTGGGCACAAAACCATTTATTCTGCAATCCAAATCATTAACATCCAGCATAAAAAGAAGTGTCCCCAATGGTAGCCAACCATTATCCCTTTATTCCCACTCTGCTTCCTGCCTATCAGCTAATTCTCTATCCATGCTGATATCTTTCCTCTAATTCCATGGGTTCATTTTGTGAAGCAGCCTGACGTGCAGCACCTTCTCAAAGGCCTTTTGAAAGTCCAAATATACAATATCCATTACTTGTAGATAAATTTTGCCTGACAAACCTTCCTTTATTATTGTTCAATCTTGGGTGATACCATGACAAGGCAATAAATGGCATTCCTGATTCTCAAGAGTACAAATACAAAATGTTCCAGTTAATACTGTCATGTTATTTCTTTATTGAACATTGACATATCACATTACTGGTGAAACCACACTCCGCTGACCATCAACAGCTCAACAAGAGTATCAAATTCATTGGAGTGCACTTGGCAAAAAATCTCATCTAATCCCTTAACACCAGCCCCATAATCAAGAAAGCCCAGTAGTGCTTCTACTTCTTGTAAAGGCTGAGGAAGGTTAATCTCCCACACTCACTCCATTCTAGAGATGTATTGACAGCATCCTGTGCAACTGCATCACCAACTGGTTTGGAAGCCGTATCATCTCAGACTGCAAGACCCTGCAGAAGATAGTGAAGTCAGTGGAAAAGATCAATGGGGACTCTCTTCCATGAAGGACATCTACAACACTTGATGCAGGCAAAAGGCAATAAACATTGTGAAGGACTACACCCCCACCCCCCCCCCCCCCCCCACCATTCACATAAACTGTTCTTCCTTCTGCCATCTGGTAGGAGGCACCGTAGCACTCGGGCCCCAACATCCAGATTGGGCAACAGTTTTACCCCCCAAGCCATCAGGCTCCTGAATTCCCAGAACATGTGGATAGTGTGGACTTTTACTGTAAATGTTTTAATACTTTATTGTGCTTAACTTATATTTATGTAAATATGCTCAATGCTGCTCGAAAAACACTATCTTGTCTTTGCCATGCAAGCATGGTATGAACGATGAATAAAGGTGTCTTGACTTGAAGTGTGCAATGTATACGCATGCAATTTTGCAGAATATATTGAATCCATGTTATTGAGAAAGAGCAAGTGCCTGGCTGGTTCACAATAATTTCAGATGATTTATGGTTCTTGTTGTTTAAGTGCTCCAAGTCCATGAATAAGACAAATGAAAATGTACTGTGTGATGAGGAGCTGCCAATAAAATGCTGCTTCAAGTTCAAGATCTGCTTGGATTTGTGAAACTGCACAGACACCAGTCAGCCCACTCTATCTAGTACATTCATTTGAAAGTGTTTTTTTTAATTCTCAGGGGTACAAATACAAAATGTTCTACTTAATAGTTCCATGTTATTTCTTTATTGAACATTGACATATCGCAAATTTAAAATAAATTGTTCATTGAATTTTAACAAATTTTAACCAATGACGGGAAGCCTTTCAACATTATCGCTAACAGAACAGCCACAATGACAGCAGACATTCAAGTTTAATGTCCAGAGCAATATAACTTAGACAAAGCTCAAGGGAATTAATGTTTCATTCATAGATTGAAATTAGCAGCCAAGAAATTTTCAGAATGTAATTATATTCAAATTATTTTGGTTAAGACTGAATTTTGTGAAAGCATATTTGTTTATTTCACATTGTTTCCATGGTGAAAATGACAATTGCATTCCTTCAGATACTGAAATGTATCTGCTCTGTGGTAAACTATTTGATCAAGTGCTAAGAACTTGAAGCCTGTATTTGAAAAGCAACCTTGAATCAAATAGTTTTGGAATTTGCAATGGGTCACCCAGGTCCCACAAATGCCAAATGCATTTCATCACATCAAATCATTCAAATCTGTCTTTGCAGGGAGGGACGCCCAGTAGTTTGTAAGTGGTTAACACGATCACAGCTATTGTCAGTGATCTAGTTGCCAAAGTCAGGTGCAATACTTCTGATATTTCCTTGGTTTATAACAATAGCTACTGATAAAAGAACAAAGATGTTGAATGTTAAAAGTTCCATTATTGTCACAATCTACATTTAGAATATAACATACTATATATTTCAACGAACAAGTCAACCCCCTTTTCAGCCTGATTTTATGGGATTTATGATATTTCAGGCTTACAGGTTGACACCAGTTTTCTGGCTACCTAGGCTGGCAAGTCGATCAGCATATAGGTCAACTCCCAAAGATCATAATGCCCAAGATTGGCTGCTGACCAGCATACATGTTGACCGCCAGAGTGTGTGCTCTTTGTTGCATGCATGCATTGATCTACTGGGCGATGGCTGGGTATAATCCATGACACAAGTTTGAAGCATTTCAAATTGAAAGAGATCAAAATGACCAAGAAAACGATCAAATATACTGCTGCAAGAAAATTTGGTGTAAGAATTTGGAGGAAGAAAGAGGAGACATTTAAGAAAAAAATACCAAAAAGGCAATGTTCCATGAGAAGTGGAATCACTTGTTGGCCAGAGTTACAAAATCACATTGCAGAATGGGTAAGTGAACAGAGGCAAGATTGCTACATAGTCACCCGAAAATTAGAACATTTGCACTGCAGTGGGCAAGGTTGCACCCAGACCTCAGTAAAGACTTTAAAGCTACAATAAGTTGGCACAACCATTTACTGACAGGAAAAATCTGGCTTTGTGACAAAAACAAAAATTGTTCAAAAACTACCAAAAGATCTTAGTCATACCATTGTAAATTTTCACCAGTTTATTATTCATTAACGTTAGGAACACCAGTTTGCATTGTCAAATATTGGCAGTATGCCAATTTTGACATAAGCAATAGAACAGTGGAATGGAGTGGTGTTAAAACTGTGCAATTCAGAAGTACAGGCCATGAAAGGACAGAGTTTACCATGGTGTTATTGTGCATGGGTGATGGTACAAAGTTAAAACCCATATGATCTTCAAACACAAAATTAAACCGATAATAAAATTCCCTCCAAGTATTTTTGTGCATTTTCATGAGAAAGGCTGGATAGATGAAAATGGATTTAAACTGTGGATAGATATGTATGGAGCAGGTGGCCAGGCAGTTTATGTAAAGAATGGAGTTGGCTGGTCAAGGATATGTTTTGTAGCCTCTTAATGGAGAAAATGTAAATTAGCACACATAATACTTACATAGCAGTTATCCGGTGTGGTTTGACATCTGTATTACAACCTCTCAATGTCTGTTTGAACAAGCCATTCAAAGAACATGTGCGCGAAGAATGGAACACATGGATGTTGAGTGCAGAAAAGTAGTTTACAAAAGGCGAGGCAATGCGTACTGCATCACTTGGCATGCTGTGTGGCTTCGTGCTCAAGGTATGGGACAAAGTGAAAGTATAGACTGTGATCCATTCAAGAGTCTGATAACACCAAGAAAGAAACTATCCTTGAATCTGGAGTTGAAACAGAAATATTGGAGGAACTGAGGAGGTCTTGCAGTGCCCATGGGAAGTAAAAATTTAAATTTACTTAACCAACATTTCAGACCTGAGTCCTCATATTCATGACAATTAATTCTGATGCTGACATTGAGGGAGGTTGTTGACCTAACAACAGACCATCTCCTTCCTCTACTCAGTCTCATCACTGACATCAAACCTGTGACACTGATATCATCTGCAAACTTGTGAATGGAATCAAAGCAGAATTTGGCCACACAGCCTTAAGTACATCAGGTGTAAAGTAAGGGGCCGAGTTTGTGGGGCATTGGTGCTTCAGATATTGTGGAAGATGTGTTGTTGTCAATCCTCACTAATTGCAACCTGCAGGTCATGAAGTTGAAGATCCAGTTGCTGATCTTAGGATGATCCAAGAAGTAGCTACCCAAGACAGCAATGAGCCTGAATGTGAAATGAATATCTGACAATGGAAAGGCTGGTGCAAAAAGAGGTCAATCTGTTCCGCACGTGAAATGGAAATATTAAGAGGAATGACAAAAATATTGCTTGTCCAGGATAGATTGAAATTTCATCTTGTGAATGATTGGGAAAATTGAACTTTCAGACTTGAGCCCTCATATTCAAGACCGATTTGGAGCCAAATATTATGATTAAACTATGATTTGACTAGTTTAAAGTTCAATTTTCCCAATCATTCACAAGATGAAATTTCAATCTATCCTGGACAAGCAATATTTTTCTTTTGTCATTCAAAGGATGTTGGTGGATTGTGCATGCTAAGCGTTCCATTGCCCATCCGAATTCACCTTGAGAAGATATCTGTGAACTGCCTTCTTGAACCGCTGTTGTCTTCAAGGAGAGGTTATTCTCACAATGCTGTTTTGGAGGGAGGTACAGGATTTAATCCAGTGACAGAGAAGGAATTGTGATGTCCTTCCATCAGGATGGTTTGTGCCTTGGAGGGCAACTTCCAGATGGTGGAGTTCCCATGCTTTTGTTGCCCTTACCATTCCAGCAGGTAGGGATCATGGTTTTCAAAGGTGTTGTCACAAGAGTCTTGGTGAGTTGCTGCAATGCATCTTGGAGATCACACAAACTGCTGCTACTATGCATCAGTGGTGGAGTGAGTGAATGGCTGTCAATGTGGTGCCGATACCCTCTATGGTGTAGAACCTTGTGTTTTTGAAGTTACACTCATTCAGGCAAGTGGAGACCATTTCGACACACTCATGACTTGGCCTTTGCAAATCATGGACAAGCTTAGGGAGTTCAGGATTCCTTGTTTCTGACCTGCTCGTGTCACCACAAGGCCACTTCAGTTTAGTTTCTGGTCAAAGATAAACCCCAGGATATTGGTCATGTGAGATGCAATGGCGTTAATGCCATTGAATGTCAGAGAATCAACACTGGATTTTCTATTTTTGGATTATTTTCACAGTCTGGTACTTATGCAGCCTGAATGCTACTTGCCATTGATCAACCTAGGTCTCAATATTGTCAAGGTCTTGTTGTATTTGTTTGTGGACAGAGAAATAGTGCAGTGGTAGACACTAAAGACTGGACAACAATATACACATCTTAAGGGTCTTGAATAAATCTTTGGACGACTTGCGTGACCAGTCCAGACATCAAAGAGAGGTCACTGCTCAGATTCCGATTACAGTTGGAGAGCTAATATTCAGCCCAATTAAGTCCACCCTGCAGTTCCATCACTGATTGAATATCTTTTCAACCCCATTCTCCTGCCTGTAATCCTTGATTCCTTTCCGAATTAAGAACTTATCTACCTCGGTCTTAAATATATCCAATAACTTGCCCTCCACAGCCAAAAGCAGCAAAATTCTGGTTAAACAAATTCCTCCATAATTCTGTTCTCAAGGGACTGTTTATATTCTGAGGCAGGGTCCTCCAGTTTTAGACTCCCCCACTGGAAATATCATCTCCATATCCACTCCATCCAGTCTTTTCAATATTCAATAGATTTCAATACGTTTCCCCCTCCCCCTCCCACAAGTTCTTCTGCACTCCAGTACAGCCCCAGAACGATCAAACACTCCAGGTTTGATAACCCTTTAATTCCAGGGCCATTCTAATGAACCTCTTCTGGACCCTCTCTAATGCCAATACATCCTTCTGTAGATAAGGAGCCAAAATTGCTGTGTCCAAGTGCAGTCTGGCCAATGCCTTTTAAATCCTCAGCATTACATAGTTTTTAAAATAACTCATCATGTGTGGCGGCACACTCTCTCAATGTGAACCGGCCCAGTGTGTAACGCCATGGAAAGATGGCGGTCAGGATTTCTCCCTGCCTCAAGTCTCCTGCCCAGCACACACCTGGGACAGCGATTATGACATCACAATGCACAAGGTGACTGAGCTCAGGCTGCCCTTAAAAGGGCGCGCGCTGAATTTGAATAAAAACAGTCATTAACGACTTTCAATGTGGTAGCTGAGTCTTTCTTGGCTGTGTCCAGCTCCACATTGGTGACCCCGTTGAGCCCAGACACCCTTTTGGTCTGAAGAACATGGATCTGGCAGAGATCAACAGCATTGCCATCAAACTGCCCCCCTTCTGGGCCTATTGCCCATGTACGTGGTTCGGGCAGACTGAGACGCAGTTTCAACTGAGGAACATTTCAGCAGATGCCACAATGTTCTACCTTGTTGTGAGCGTGCTAGACGAAGAAATGGCAGCCGGGGTGGACGATCTAATACACAACTCCACAGCAGAGGGTAAATATCCTGCCCTCAAGAACCTGCTCCTTGGCACTTTCAGGCTCTCCCCTCACCAGCGTGCCTCCAGGCTCCTGCACCTCGACAGGGTTGGGGACCGCATACCATTGGCCCTAATGGATGAGATGCTGGAGCTGGCGGAGGATCACAAACCTTGTTTCCTATTCAGTCGGATTTTCCTCGAGCAGATGCTCGGGGACATCAAACTACTCCTAGCAGATGAGGACTTCACGGATCCACGCCGAGTCGCAGCCCGAGTGGACACCCTCGGCACCAAGAGGGAGAATGAAGCAGCCCTCGGTCAGGTTGCGCGACCAAGAGCCAGCCGGCCACAACACTCCTCCAAGCACAAGCCGGAGGAGCACTATTCCACCTGGTGCTTTTACCATCAACGCTGGGGAGTGCAAGCTCGTAAATGCCGACAACCATTACCAGGGGAAATGACCTGGCAGCCACCGTTGATAGCTGCGACGGCTGGCCATGTGGATAGCCTCCTTCATGTTACCGACAAGTCCACCAGCCGATGTTTCCTGGTGGACACAGGAGCGGAGCTGAGCATCCTGCCCCCCCCCCCCCCCCACCGCCCTCTAGACACCCACTCGATCTCGTGGTCCCACCCTGCGGGCAGCCAACGGTTCCACCATCAAGACCTTCGGTACCCGCAGGGGGCAGATCCAGATTGGGAAAGAGAAATTCCGCTGGAAGTTCGTGTTAGCCTCAGTGGGTACTGTGTTGTTAGAGGCCAACTTCGTGAGGGCACACGGACTATTGGTCGACATGAAGGGCAAGAGATTGGTCAACATTCACACCATCCATTCAATGCCATGTGGACAGAGAAAAGAAGCAGTACCAGCACAGAGTCCTGGAGAACATTTCTGCTTTCTGGCAGCCAACCAGAATAGGTCCCTTTTATCACCACTCTCTGCCTCTTGCCAATCAGCCAATCTTCCATCCATTACTCCAACAACACCACAGGCTCTCACCTTGCTTGGTGCCTTCTCAAAGGCATTCCCAAAATCTAAATAAACAACATTCCAATTACTCTCTTTTATCTGTCCTTCTCATTATCCTTCCAATAATTCCAATTTGTTTGTCAACATTTTCTTTTAAGAACCATGCAGACTTCTGCCTATTTTACCATGAGTCCCAACACCTAATTCTTCATAATCTACAAATTTGCAAATGATACCACAGTGGTGGATTGTGTAAAAAGGACTAACGAGTCAGCATACAAGATGGGGATTGAAAACTTGGCTGAATGGTGTACAAATTTCCTCCCACTCAATGTCACCAAAACCACAGACCTGATTGTAGACTTCATGAAGGGAAAACCAGAGGTGTATAACCCAGTGATAAATGGGAGATCAGAGATGGAGAGGGCGAGCAAATTTAAATTCCTGGGAGTGACCATCTTGGAGGACCTTTCCTGAACCCAACACACTATTGGCATTGTGAAGAAAGCATGTGAGCATTACTTCCTCAGGAGTTAGTGGAGGTTTGGGATGACATTGAAAAGCTTCTGCAAATGTGTAGTGAAAAGTATGCTGACCGGCTATTTCACAGCCTGGTACGAGGGCACCAATACCTTGGAGTGGGAAGCCCTGAAAAAGAGAGTGATGAGCAGGAATCAAGATCCACATCACCCAGGACATAGTCTATTCTCACTGCTGCTATGAGGAAAGAGGTATTAGTGCCACAAAACTCACACCAACAGGTTCAGGAACAATTGTAACCCTTCCACCATCAGACCCCTAAACAACAAATTCAGACTCATTTAAGTACTTTTACTTATTACTTTTGTTTGTATTGTAGTTTGTTTACATTTCTCTTTATATACTTGGTTTCTTGTTTTTTTTGCACTACAGACAAGTAGAAATTCTACTTGGCCTACAGGATTTTAAAAAAATCTCAGGGTTCTATGTGATGTCATGCATATATTCTGACAATAAATTGGAACTTCAACTTTGAGATGCTAACATCTTTCCAATCACCCAAGTCAGACTAACTGGTCTACAATTCGCAGCTTTTTGTGTGTCTCCCTTCTTCAACAGTGAAATTACATTCTCAGCATTCCAGACCTCTGGAACCACTCCAGAATCCAGATATCCTTGAAAGATTGCTATCAAAACCTCCACAAGCTCCTCAGCTATCTCTAAGAAACCTGGAGTGGAGTCCATCCAGACCAGGTGATTTACCACTTTCAGAATTTTAATATCCAACATATATTTAGCAACCAACCCAATCACCACTAAACAAAAAAAAAACATGCAGCCAAAATAGAAATCAAAGCAACGCACATAACAGCAAAAAGGAAGCATAAAAATAAACTTCCTGACTGCACAAAGCTATTCACCATCGAGCTCCAAAATTTGAAAATTGGCCCTTCAGACAAACTTGTCCATGCCAAACAAGCTCGTCTGATTTTTCTGCATTCAGGCCATATCACTCTAACCTTCGCTATCCATGTCCAAATGTCTTGATAGTCACAACTGTGCCCACTTCTATCTCTTCCTCTGGCAGCTTGTTCCATTTATCCACCACACTCTGAAAGCGCCCCTCGGGTCCCATTGAAAGGGGTCCCTTCTAATCTCTCACATCCAGCCTGAGATCAATTAACTCTGGTAAAAAGGCTATCACCACATGTTCTATATGTCATTCATGGTCTAAAAAACCTCTATTAGGTCCTACTTTAGTCTCCTACTCTCCAGCAAGTCCCAGTGTTCCAGCCTCTTATTGCAAATTTAAGACCTTCAATCCTAGCAACATCCCTGCAAAACTTTTCGGCAGAGAGAAACACAAAAGTCTGCAGAGGATTGTGGTAAAACCCAACTGAAATACTTGAGGAACTCAGCTGGTCTTTTAAGCATCTATAGGAGACAAAAGATATATTGCCAATGTTTTAAGCCCAAGCCCTTCAAGGAATAAGGCAAAGGAAGGAAATCTCAGGAAGTCTCTGAATTCAGACAATGCTGGCTGGGGGAGGAATCCATACCAACAAAAGATGTTAATTGGATATAATAAGCGACGAAGAAAGAAGTTATTATGTTCATGCAAACGGAGATGAATGGAGAGAGAAAGGGAAGGGCAACAGGTGAAGAAGGGTGGTTTAAACAAAAGCCAGAGAAGTCCATATTAATGCCATTGGGTTGGAGGGTGCTCAGTTGGAAGATGAGGTGTTGTTTCTCCTCCTCCGGCAGTGACCACTCCCTCCATAACTCTCTTGTTCACTCCTCCCTCCCCACCAATTGTCCCCTTGAGACCTACACCTATGACCACAGGAGATGCTCCACTTGAGTCCACACGTCCTTTCTCACCACCATTTGGGGTGCCAAACAGTCCTCCCAAGTGAACCAACATTTCACTTGTGAATCTGCAGGGGTCATCTACTGCATCAGGTGCTCTCGATGTGGTCCCCTCTACATTGGAGAGGCTGGATGCAGTCTGGGAGATCGCTTTGTTGAGTGCCTCAGCTCTGTCCACTGCAATAGCTTGGATCTCCCAGTGGCCACTCATTTCAATTCTCCATCTTATTCTCTGGATGACATGTTCGTCCATGATCTTGTGCACTGCCAGACTGAGACCAGTCACAAATTGGAGGAACAACACCTCATCTTCCAACTGGGTATCCTCCAACTGGAGGGCATTAATATCAACTTCTCTGACTTTCATTACCACCCCCCCCTTTTTTTTCTCCCCCCCCAATCGCCTTTCCTATCTCTGTCTCTCCATTCCGTCTCCTTTTGCACAAACATGACTATTTTTTTTTTTAAAAAACCTCATCCTTATTATATCCAATTAACAGCTTTTATTGGTCTGGATTCCTTCCACAGCTAGAATTATCTGAATTATGAGATTTGTTGCTTCTAGCTTATTATGCTTACTCCTTGAAGAAGGGCTCAGGCCCGAAACATCAGCAAAACATTTTTGTCCCCTACGTACACTTAGAAGACTAGCTGAGTTCCTCCAGTATTTCAGTGAAACTTTTCAGAACCCTTTCCAGTTTAACGACATCTTACCTTAGAGCTGGTTGGCCAATAACTGTGTATAATTCTCAGAGTGCAGTTCACTAACCTCTGTCAAATCTCCCCTCATTCTTCTACACTCCAGGGAATAAAGACCTAACCTTTTTAACCTTTCCCTGTAACTCAGTTCCTTTTGTCCCAGCAACATCCTGGTAAATCTTTTCTAAACTCTCAATCTTATTGATATCTTTCCTGTACATAACCATATAACCATTTACGGAGCGGAACTGATGGCCTTTCGAGTCCGCACCGGTTCACTAATTTTGTGCACCCTCTAATGTAGGTGATCAAATTTAACCTCACCAATCTCTTGTCCAACTTTACCATTACATCCCAACTCCGGCACTCAATACTTTGATTTATGAAGGCCAACATGCAAAAAGCTCTCTTTGTAACCCCGCGTCACAATTTTCATAGAACTTTGTACCTATCTCCCAATACTCTCCGTTCTTCCAAACTCTTCAGGGCCCTACCATTATTGCTCCAAGCCCTGCCTCAGTTTACCAAACCAAACTGCAATATCTTGCACTTGTTAGATTTAAATTCTATCTGCCATTCCTTGGACCACTTTCCCAGTTATGGAGAACCTTTTATCTTAAATAATTTTATTCACTTATCACTATACTACCAATTTTGATGTCTTGTGTAAATTGACATTTTCAATCTCTCATTGCTGCAGTCAGAGGTTCCCACCTACTTCAAACGAGCATTAATCATCCCAGAGCCCAAGAAGAGCAGAGGGAGCTGCTTCAGTGACTATTGTCCAGTAGTACTCACATCTACTGTGATCTAATGCCTTGAGAGGTTGGTGATGGCCAAAATTAACATACCCAAGATCTGGTCCCACTGCAATTTGCTCGACAGCAGATGCAATATCACTGGTTCTCCACTCTGCTCTATTCTGGATCACCTTGACATCAGGCTACTCCATCCACTTCAACTCAGCTTTCAACACAATCATACCCTCAAGCACTGGTCACCAAGCTCCAAAACATGGTCCTCTGCAACTTGATCCTTGACTTCCTCATCAGAACACAATCTGCACGAATCAACCATCAGCACAGGTGCACCTCAAGTATGTGCATTTAGCCCACTTCTCTACTCGCTCTACACCGTGACTGTGTGACTAGGCACAAATCAAATGCTGCCTCCACGTCTCTGAAGGTCTGTTCTGGGGTCACCATGTTGATGCAATCACTAAGAAGATGCCAGCACCAATTAGTTTATATTTTAGATCCAAAAGATCTATCCCAGATATGTTACATATTTTATCAATTCAGCTCTTTCTCTCGATACAAATTGAACCTTCGTAAAAGTGAACTTTTCCAGATTCATATGCTGGTCCCCATCTACGCTCAAATTTCATTAAAGATTGTTAGAGATTATTTCACATACTTAAGGGTTAAAATTACTAAACAATTTAAAGATTCACAAACTCAATTTTTCGATTCTGAGTGCATGATTGTCTTTTTCGAGATGGTCTCCTTTATCATCATCTTTAATCGGTCTGTGGTAAAATGCATTTGCATAGAACCTCCCTTACCTTCCCTAACTCCTCCCTTTGCTCCTCCCCAGATTTCCCAATAAAGGCTGGAATGCCCGGACTTGCCCCCTCTTGCTCCTGTATCTTAAACCTGGCCAAGTAGTATATTAGTAATGCTCAGGTTTTTTGGTAATTAAAGCTGTGTAATCACTCCATCACATCGATGTGATTATTTTGTGCTCCACAATTTAATTACCAAAGCAAAAGTCATGGAAACTCAGCATACAGGACAAGGCAGCAGCGATCGGGAAGATGCCTGGTCATCCAACCCACAGACGGTGGAGTCAACCCAACCACGTGGTGCAATAGCGGGTGCACCCCTGGGGTCTGCACCAAATCTGCAGCGAGTAATGGGAGAAGTTTACCGGCCAACTACGCTCACAATTGAACCCAGGGAATCCAATGCAGACATTACCTACAAGAAATGGCTGCACGGGATGCAGATATTCATGGGCCACAACAATCTAAGGGATGCTGAAGATAAGTACGATCTCCTGTTTACATCAGTGTTTCGAATAATTAGAGACTGCCGAACGTATGATGAGGCGATGGCCCTGCTGCAGAAGCAGTACAGGACTCTGACAAACCCAATGTTCACGAGGTACAAATTAATGACCCGCGTCAATCCCCTGGGGAGCCCCTTGCACAGTTCACACAGGCGTTGAGAGAGCTGGTTAGAGCCTGCGGGTCTACCACAGTGAGTGCTTCCAAGTATGCCCATGCGACGGACTGCTGACAAACATGCATGACAAAGACTCCTGGAAAAGGGTAACTGCATGTTGCAAGTAGTACTGGACTTGGGGGAGGCGATGGAGACTGCAGAGAAAAGCTGTGATGCGTACACCGCTTGTGGTCCGATGTCCACATGGGGAACAAGGGCACCGCCATGTTGGGATATGGCACCGACGGCAGCCAGGGCTTGCAAGTGCGGGTTTTGCAGGCTGGCCAGGCACCCCCTAAAGTCCTGTCTGGCCAGAAACACTGTGTGCTCAAATTGCAAAAAGAAAGGGTGTGCTATGCAAGGGCGTGCTAGGGACAGCCCACTACCAGCAGTGCCACATGTGATCTGAGGGACAGGTCGGCATCTTTGGGGGGAGTGGTCACCAAGATGACGATCGCTAATGTCACCTCCGGTCCGAGCCATGTGCGAGTACTGGGAGCAGCCATCTTCTGAGGCACTGAGTCCAACATATTACCGACAAGAACGGTACAATGGTGACTCTGGCCTCCATGACACTGGATCAGAACAGGCCTCACCAGCTGGCATGATCGAGGATGAACACTGAGGTAAATGATCACGTCACGGGTTGTTTGACACAGGGAGCACCAAAAGTTTTATCCATTGGATTAATAAAGCGCTGTGCACTGAAGGTGTCTCTGGAAAAGTGCTGAATATCCCTGGAATCTAATGCCCTGTCCGCAGAGATGTGTGGGTACTGTCAGGTAAACTTAAGGGTGTGGGGCAGGAAGTACAGGGATTTTAAAATCATGGTAATGCCCAAACTCTGCACGCTGGTTATCCTGGGGTTAGACTTCCAGTGTCAGCTGGAAAGTGTAATGATGCAGTTTGATGGTCCGCACCCCCATACCACAGTGCAAAATGAGGAATTCAGCTCACCCAATGAGAGTAAGCAAGGCAGTATTTGTGGACTGTCCACCTTTTGGGTCCCTTCGCCTCCACTATTTGAGCACTTATCCGAGAATTGCAGACCTATAGCCGCCAAAAGCAGGAGATATAGCCCGGAGTACAGACGTTTCGTGAAATCCGAAGTCCAGAGGCTGTTGGCTTGAAGGCCTCATTGGGCCCAAATACATCCTCTGGCGAGCTCAGATGTTGGTGGTAAAAGCAGACTGTGAATAGATTTACTTTACTGGATGCCTACCCCCTACCGCAAATTGCCGACAAGATGAATGAGATACCCAATATAAGGTCTTCACCACTACAGTCCTTAAATCAGCCTACTATCAGATCCCAACCCACCCAGAGGACAGGCCCTACACGGCCTTTGAAGCCGACAGCCAACTATATCAGTTCCATAGGATGCTATGCGGCCTGACGAATGGGGTATTGGTGTTCCAAAGTGAGATGGACTGCATGGTGGACGACCACAAGCTAAAGGCAAATTTCCCGTATTTGGATAATGTCACCATATGCGGACATGACGTGGAGGAACACAATATGAATCTAAAGGAATTCCTCACCACAGCAAAAACCCCAAACCTGACATATAATGAGAAAAAATGCGTGTTCCGCACTTCACGGCTGGCTATACTAGGGTTCGTGGTGGAGGGAGGGATTGTGTCCATGTACCCCAAGAGAATGCACCCCCTTAGGGAACTACCATTACCCTAGAACCTGAAAACCCTGAAAAGGGGCCTCGGGTTCTTTTCTTATTATGCCCAATAGGTCCTAACCTATACAGACAAAAGACTTTCCCCCATCAGTGGAGGCTCGTAAAGCCTTCGAGGGCATCAAGGACGAGATTGCCAAGGCAGTAATGCATGCCATTGATGAATTCATCCCATTCCAAGTGAAAGGTGATGTCTCTGATGTTGCCATAGCAGCCACACTGAAACAGGCAAGCAAGCCAGTGGCATTTCTCTCAAGAACACTTTGGGGCCCGGAACTCAGGCACTCGGCAATTGAAAAAGGCCCAGGCTATAGTGGAAGCTGTGCGCCACTGGAGGCATTATTTGGCTGGTAGACCATTTACCCTGCTGACGGACCAGAGGGCAGTCGCATTTATGTTTAACAACAAACAGTGGGGTAAAATAATAAATGATAAGATCATGCAGTGGAGAATCGAACTATCCATGTACAATTAATTATGAGATCCTATACCAGCCCAGGAAGCTTAAAGAGCCACCCAATGCTCTGTCCCAGGAAACAAGCAGATCTTCTGATGTTCCTGCATGACAAGCTCTGCCACCACAGGGTCACAAGACTGTATCACTTTGTGAGGGCCAGAAATTTACCCTACTCAGTTAAAGAGATTCAGGAACTATGCCATAATTGCTCAGTCTGTGCTGAATGCAAGCTACATTTTTAGATCAGATAGAGCCCAACTGAATAAGGCAACCCATCCCTTCGAATGTCTTAGTATGGACTTCAAGGGTCCACTCCCATCCAATAACAGGAGTCTATTTCCTGAATGTAGTGGATGAGTACTCCCAGTTTCCGTTTGTTATCCCTTGTCCGGACAGGACTGCAGCAACAGTCATCAAAGCACTCAGACCATATTCACTATGTTTGGATACCCCAGCTACATACAGTGACCGGGGTTCCTCCTTCAAGAGTCAAGAGCTGAAACAGTACCAACAGGCAGCAGGGATAGTCATGGGCAGAACTACAAGCCACAACCCCAGCAGGGATGGGCAAGTGGAGCTGAAGAATGGTACAATCTGGAGAGCATCCCTTATGTCAAAAGGGATGCCGGTCTCCCAGCGGTAAGATGTACTACTGGACGTGTTGCATGCTACCAGGTCCCTGCTGTGCATGGTTTCAAATGCCAAACCCCACGAGACTTTTCTTTTCCCAGGAGGTTGGCATCTGGAACCATTATGCCAGTCTGGTTGACAACACCGGGGCTGGTACTTCTTTGCAGACATATTAGACCCCACAAGACCGATCCCCTGGTGGAAAGGGAACATCTGGTACACACACACCCACAATACAAATTTGTGCAGTACCAGGACGGGAGGAAGGACACAGTGTCAGTATGAGACCTGGCCAGGGCAAGGTACACTAATACTGATCAAGTGACCCCAGAAGAACCAGATGGTAAATCAACACAGCGCCCATCCACATCCCAGGGCTTTGATGTATTCCCAGTCACCCCCCCCCCACAATAAACGTAGAACCCCCCCCTCCTTCCAGCACCAGTCAGGCACCCGTGGGAGCCAATCCCACAGAGATCTTGCCAGCAAGGAGCCCACCCCAACAGGAAGAAAAGGGCTCTGTAACCAAAATTCCACCCATACAGCTACACAGTCCTGTGAGCATGACGCAGGAACAACAGAGGCCTCGCCCAGCGCCTCGGAAGTCACAGAGGATCACGAGACCACCCGACAGGCTGAACCTGTGATGGACACTATAACGATGTCTTTATGTAATAAAGTACAGTATGTGCTCCATGTCGCCAAAGTCCCACCAGGTTTTAGCTCTTTAAGGAGTGAATGTGGTGAAATGCATATGCAGGCGTCTGCCATGTCCAATTGTACGGAGTGGAACATGCAAGCTTTGACCAGCCTCTTGCCCTTCATGTCGACGAGTAGACTGTGAGCCCTCAGGAAGTCATCCCCCAACAGCGTGGTGCCCAATGAACCTCCAGTGGAATTTTTCCTTGCAGATCTGGATCGGTGCCCTGCGGGTGCCGTAGGTCTAGATGGTGGAGCCGTTAGTCGCCCGCAGGGTTGGACCGCGAGATTGGGTGCAAGTCTCTAAGGCTGTGGGGGGTAGGACACTTAACTCGACCCGTGTCCACCAGGAAGCGGAGGCCGGTGGATTTGTCCGTAACCTGAAGGAGGCTGTTCACATGGCCAGTTGTCGCAACCATCAACGACAGCTGGCGTGGTCATTTCCATGAAACAAGCACAGTTGTCGGCATTTATGGGCTTGCACTCCCCAGCGCTGATGGTAGAAACACCAGGTCGACTGGCTCTCCTCCGGTTTGGTCTTGGGGGTGGCTGATACCCGGTCATGCCACCTGGTTGAGGCTGCCTCGTTGTCCCTCTTCGTTTGCCAGAGCACATCTGCCCGGGTCGCAGCTTTGCAGTGAAGAGCAGCTGGATGTCCTCCGGCATCTGCTCAAGGAAAATTTGGCGGAAGAGAAAACAGGGCTTGTGGTCTTCCGCCATTCGTCCATCAGCGCAGAGAGACTGTAGTCTTCGAGCCCGACCAGGTTCAGGAGCCTGGATACCTATTGCTGGGGGGTGAGCCCAAATGTCCCCAGTAGCAGGTCTTTGAGGGCGGTGTACTTGTCCACAGCCAGGGGGTGGTGGATGAGGTCGAACACCCTCGCTGCCATGTCTTGGTCCAGCGCACTCACGACGTGGTAAAACATCGTGGCATCTGCGGAGATGTTTCAAAGCTGGAACTGTGCTTCCGCTTGCCCGAACCATGTCCTCAGGCGGTGGGTCCAGAAGGGAGGAAACTTGATCAAGTCGGCGTTAACCTCTGCCGTATCCATGGTTCAGAGTCCAGAAAAATGTCTGGGCTTGTCAGGGTCACCAATGTGGCGGGTGAGCAGTTTAAGAATCACAGCATAATGCTGAAGGTCGTTAACGACTGTTTTTATTTGAATTTGGCACGTGCCCCTTTAAGGGCAGCATTGGTTCAGTCACCATTTGCGTAACGATGTCACAATCGCTGCCCAGGAGGTTTGACTGAGGAAGAAACCCCCGACGGTGCCATCTTCCCAGGGCTGCCCCACCACGTGGCGTTATAAGCGGAGCCGGTTCGCCCTGAGCGAGTGTGCCGCCACAAGGTATAATTTCTTCTGCAAATTTATTTAAGGATGGTTGTTTAATATCTTTTGAACAGCTGGCAAGTAAATATAACTCGACAAATTTTTTTTAAGATATTTACAGATTAGAAATTTCACCCCATCAAGAACATCAACAAAAGGCAGTGTCTTTAGAAAGCAGCCTCCATCCTCAAGGACCCTCACCACCTAAGCCATGCCTTTCAAACTACTACCATCAGGAAGTAGGTACACAAGCCCGAAAACGAACATACAATGGCAAAGAAACAGCTTCTTCCTATCAGCCATCAGATTTCTGAATGGACAATGTCTGACAGACAGTACCTCACTTTCTTTTCTTTTTGTACTTTTAAAAAAAATGTAATTTATGGCTTTAATATTTGCATTTGTAATGAATATTTGATTATGATGTTGCTGCAAAACAAATGTTCATGACAATAAATTCTGATCTTTGAAGAAGGGTTCAAATGAAAAATGATTTTTTTTTTAAAAAGTGTACAAAATTATTAATGTATTTCATAATTTAGATGCAGAGTTGATATTCCAGATGTATCTAGAAGAGAGGGTCACAGTATCAAAATAATTCAGGCATCTGAGGGGAACTTTAAGAAACATTTGCACCGATCATAGAACAGAATATGCCCATCAGCCCATGGTACCTGTGCCAACCACGTTCTCCATCTGTCCATTCTATCTGTTCATAAGTCTGTTAAATTGCCTCTTAATGTTGTTATTATTCATCCTGCTTTCACTTCCCCTGGCATGAGATTCCAGGCACCAAGACAGTGCAAAATAAATCTTGCCTCAGATAAGTATGAGATATTGCACTTTGGAAGAACAAATGACCAGATCCTCCGGCTCAGAGTAATAATCAAGGGAACTTCGGAGGTGCAATTGCTTTTTTTTTAATTCAAAATGGAGATTTGTAGATTTTTAAAAAACAATACGGGAATTGAGGGATATGACACGAGTGCAGCAAAGTGAGCAGATCATGAATAATAACAAGAATCTAAGACCCTCAAGAATACTCTGCCATTCAAAGTTAGGATTTTTTTGGCAGAGTATATACATAACATCACATACAACTCAGATTCTGTTTTCCACGTGCCAGGCAGAATTTCTACTTTTTGGTAGTGCAAAAACTGTACTCAAGAAAGAATACCTAAACAAATGAGAGAAATTAAAACAAAAAGTGCAAACGAGGGGGTTCTCTGAAATTAGCTCCTTCAACAAGTTCACAGCAAATGACTGCAGCATTTTCTTATGCAATTCTCTTATTCCACATATCGCGAAATCAATTAAAAATTCTGACAGCCTCCACATTTTCTAATCTCCACATGCCCATCAATGACACACAGACTTACCTATACATTAATGGAAAACTATAGCTGCCAATTTTTTTTTCACATTTAGATGTGGGATGAAACCCAAGCGTCTCAAGAAAACTAATACAGTCATTGGGAGTAGGTGCAAACTCCACATAAACAATATTAGAGGTCAGGATTGCACAAGGGTCACTGAAGCTGCAAGTTGGCAACTCTGCTACCTGTATCATTGCCCCTAATAAATACAAACATCTTGCAACCTATCATTTTTTAAAAATACTTGGAACTTGTCATTTTTATAGCCTGCTTTTATTTCTCTTTGAAAATGAAAGGGAAAGAAAATAAAAGTGCAATATTTTGAAATTCCCTTGATGAATTCCTAATTTTTTCCTCTAGTCTTCAGGTTTAGTGCTTCTTTAAATTAAAGCCTTACCCAAAAAAATTCTCAATAATGTACTATTATTCTTCAGTTTCCTACGATGCAATAGCCAATTCATGCCGCAGGTTTTCAGTCTTCATTCAAATTTATGACCATAATTTCAGATCCAATTTAAAAAAAATATCATACTCTGAAACAGTTCAAAAATCATTGCAAATCTCAGGAGCCAGTCACAGAGCCACTTGCCCACACAAGCCAAGATAGAATTCTGGGTGAGTCCCATTTGCCTGCACATCACCCTTTCCTTCTCAGCACTTCTCCATATTTCTGTCCAAATGTCCTTTGCACATGAAAATTTGTGCCTGGTTGTAGTTTCCTCTGACAGCTCAATCCATCCATGAACCTCTCCCCTTTATTCTCTGCCCTTTTGTTCAAGAATTCTTTACACTGGGAAAAGGACTGAGCATTCACTTTACCCATGTCCTTCATTATTTTATAAATCTCTAAAACTTTACTCCTCAGCCTTCATAAAGTCTCAGGAATAAAGACCCAGTCTATCTAACCTCTCCTTGTAATTCAAACCCTTTGGCAACATCCTGGCAAACACCTCTGTACCCCAATTTATTGTCCTTCTAATACTGTACACAGTACTTCAAGTTACTGAAGTTACATAGAACATTACCGCACAGTACATGCCCTTAGACCCACAATGTTCTGCCAACCAATATATATACCTACCCAAACAAAACTAAGCCTTCCCTCCATCATAACCCTCCATTTTTCTTTCAATGTGCCTGCTCAAGAGTCTCAAATCACAACATTATTCCAGCCTCCATTACTACCCCTGGCAATGCATTTCACAACTGTAAAAAAAACTTTCCTCCCTTCACTTTATATCGATGTCCTTTCGTGTTTGCTACTCCTGCCCTGGGGGAAAAAAGTGCTGGCTGTCTACCTTATCTGTGCCTTTCATGTTCGTGAAGACCTCTATTTTCACCCTTCATCACTCCAAAGAGAAAATCCCAGCTCTGCTAATCTTGCCTCACAAGGCATATTTTCCAATCCAGACAACATCAAGTAAATCTCCTCTGCACCTCTCCATAGCTTCCACATCCTTTCTGTAATGACCTGACTAGAACTAAATACAATATTCTCTGTGGTCTCATCACAGATTTATAGAGTTGCAACATTACAATCACTTTCTTTTCCCCACTATAAAAGGGCCTAGTGTTAATGCCATCTAGTTGGAGGATGCACAGATGGAATACATTGATCTTCCAATTTGCAGGTGGTCTCAGTCTGGCAGTGCATGAGACTGTGGACAGACGTGTCAGCAAGACAATTGGGCAGCCAAATGACGTGGGTGGCCATTGAAGATACCTGCTATTGTGGTGGAGAGAGCCAAGTTGTTCAATGAAGCTATCTCCCAGTCTGCATCCAGTCTTTCTGATGTAGAGGAAACCACAACTGCATGCATTTTTGCATGTGAAGTGTTGGTTCACCTGCATATGCTCCAATTCCCACAGACCTGCCTTGTCCCCCTCCACTCTGATGTGCAATAAGGACAGAATTCCCCTTGTCCTCACATACCACCCCACTAGCCTCCACATCCAACACATTATCCTTCACTATTTCTGCCATCTACTGTGATCAGCCCACTGAACACATCTTGCCATCTCCTCCCCTCTCCACATTTAACAGGAACCACTCCCTCCATGACTCCCTCATCCGCTCCTCCCTTCCAACGAATTGCCCCCTTGACATCTATCTCTGATTGCAAGAGGTGCTCCCATGTTACATACTGCCATTGCTTGGTGCCAAAGGATCTTTCTGTTGTAATCCTATACTGTGACTGTTCTCTTTCCATAGCTGTGTGAAAGCTGTAGATAACCTGTTGATCTGCCCACAGAGGAACCCTTCTCACTTTACTGTTTTTGGTGACAAACACCTTGTTCAATAAATGCCTATTAAAAGCATCGAGTAAACAAAAACTTAGAATTTAAAAGATGAATCGTGTCCCAACTTATGTACTCAAAACTCCACCCAATGAAGGCAAGTGTACAAAATATCTTCATCATCTTGTCCATCCATGTTACCACTTTTAAGGAACTATGCACTGGTATACTTAGGTCTCTCTGTTCTAAATTATGGCCCCATCATTTACTGAACAAGTCCAACACTTGTTTGCCTCTCCTTGGCCCTCTTTCCCAAGCTTAAAGCAACATGAATTAAAAACAAAACATCTGGCTCTTAGTCCATGGATGACCAATAAGCAGTGATCCTCCGCATTCTCTTGAAAAGATTGAAAGACCATCCTCAGTAGGAAGTATCATTAACATTGATTCCATAATATCCTATAAATCCAAAAACATAACTAGTTGCCCCTTCTTATCCAATATTCCCTGAGTTAATGTTCTAAAAACAGTCAGAACTCAAGTGTACCCTTGAAAAAGGCACACTACTCAAAACTCCATCACAGCAAGAGATTTGTAGACAAGAGAAAAAAAAACTTAAAGGATGTTCTGAAAGCCATACTGAAAATAAGTAACATCCTCATCAGCATAATGAATTACCTGCTTCTTCAACAGAAAAAGATGGTGGCCAAAAGAAACTACAAAAAATGCAACAACTCTACAACAACCCACACACTTGGTATTGGGGCCAATAATGATTTAAATAATTTAAATAAATTGAACTATTTACTATTACTTAATAAAATTAAGATGATTTAAATAGGTGGAATAATCTACCTATAACCTTAGTAGGTAGAGTTAATTATATCAAGATGAATATTTTGTCTCGAGTTCAATTTTTTTAGTCAATTCCCATCTCAATTCCTCAAAAAATGTTTTAAAAGACTTGACTACAAGTGTTAGAAAGCTTTATGGAAAGGAAAAATGGCAAGGGTTTCTTTGGAAAAATTGACTTGGAAGTTTGAATTGGGAGGCTTACAATTTCCCCATTTTAAGAATAATTATAAAGCAGCTCAATTGAGATTTACTAACGTACTGTTTGGTGTAAATAAAATTCTTGTTTGGGTTAATATAGCACTTACATAGGAGAAATTAATATACAGGATTTTATTAACAAGTGGAATTCAAAATTATTGGTGGGAAGTAGAGATACACCTGTTTTGAAACATTTGATTGAATTATGGAATAAAATTGATTATGAAATAGGTACAAAAGGATTAATTTCATGAAAAATCCCTTTATATCAAAATAGACATTCACTTTTCTATGGATAATCAATTTCTGATGAGTTGGGTGCAGATTGAGAGAATAGAAAATTGTTTTGAAGATGGAAGATTTATTAAATGTATTCTTCATTTGTTCAATGTTAATGCATCAAATAATACTTTGATGTTATTATCAAGTTAAGGCTTTTTTCACGAATAAGATAGGTCCTAATTTGACATTACCTATCCAGAATGAATTGGAATTGTAGATTCGTAATGGTAATGTGAATAAATTTATCTCTATAATGTACAATTAACTTCAAAAGAGAGCCCCTGAAATAGGGGTACATAAATCAAGATTAAGATGGGAAGCAGATTTGAATGGACAAATAGATTGGATCCAATTATGTAGAGATAATATGACAAAGGTTACTAATGTTAGGTATAGGTTGATTCAATACAAATTTTTGCATCAGTTATACTTAACTCCTCAAAAAATTTTTAAAATTGAACCCTATATTTTTTTTTAAACTTTATTTAAGATTTTATAACATGAATAACATATAGGATTACATTTTTTAAAAAATTAAGAATAAAATAATAAAATTACAATACAATATCAGTAATCTAAATAAACTATACCCTCCCCAATAATTGTTACACATTAATAACCCAACTCAAATTAGTCAATTGAACCCTATATTATCAGGTTTAAGTTTTATATGTGGTTTATGAGTTGGATCATTTCTGCATTCTACTTGGGAGTATCCTAAAGTTAAACATTTTTGGTTGTAAGTTGGACATTTTTAGGAACAAATAACAGGTGTTAAATTTCCATAGGTTCCAATGTTATTTTTGTTGGGTAATATTAGGGATTCAAGACCCAAAGTGAAATTATGTATCAAATTTAATTTATACAAATTGCTTCAGCAGCTTCTAGGAAGTGCACAGCTATTACATGGAAATTAGACAGATTTAGAGATGGCATGCAGAGCTTCATAGCTGTATTCCACTTGAGAAGATTACTTATAATTTACAAACTAAAGATCAAATACTTTGGAAAATATGGTGCCCATATTTGCAAAATGTGGGTCTGAAAACCCCATCTCTTGGTAACCTCCAGCATCATTATATTCTTAAAAACTAGGTTATATAGTTGACTTTCTTCAGTTTTTTTTATTTATTGGGGGGGGGGGTTTGGAGAGGGAGGGATGGAGATTTTGCATACCGCATGTAAAATTTTTGTCAATTTTTAATTGAAAGAAAGGTATTTACAGTTGTGGTTTAAAAAAAATCTTAAAGAAAATATTTAAAGAAACAACCCAATACACTTTCTCTAGCAAATGCCTCATGCCCCACCTTAACTTTCATACAGATCCCAGACTTCATCAGGCATCTCAACACACACAGACCTGTCTAACAAGATGATCTTCAACCTCAAATAACAAAATAACTTCTTTCAGAAGTGATCCTGTCAGTGATTCAATGTCAATTCAAATGTCAATACATAGAATTTAGGGCAAAATCACAATAACTTCAAATCAAAAAAATATTTGAGGAATCTTTGCATATGCCAGTGTGCACAAGGCCATAACCACTTGGGATCATCATTATTGCCTTATCAGTGATGACTCCCTGCATTCATGTACAATTGTTCTTTTTTTTAAAAAATGCATGCTGAAACAAATGGACCAAATATGAACAAAATTTTGTTCGGTTCCATAAGAAATTTCCTTTTGATTTATGAAGTGATCAAATACCAGATAGCTGCAGTGCAAATTGTATTCCAACTGTATATTTATACAAAGTCAAGCATTTAGAAAAATTAAAGCTAGACAAAAGGAATTAATCTCTTAAAAAATGCAGCAAAGCAGATCAGAAAACTAGAATTATAAATCACTTTGCAATAAACTTTACTCAGTGCAATAATTTGCAACTTAGTGTACAAGATAACAAGGTGGTCAGAACTCCAGCACCATCTTTCCAAATAAAAACATCTAAAACACATTTCAATAAATATTCATATTTTAATGCCACTTTAATGAAAGAACTAATGCAATACAAGGAAAATACAGGAGGGTGATCACAAGAAACTTGATACTTCAGATTCAGGTCGTCTTTGAATTTTGAGATAAATCGTAACAAAAGATGCTGCCTAAACTGCCTATGGTGTGCAGTTTTGGATACCAAACTACAGGAAAGATACAAATAAGATAGAAAGAGTGCAGAGATTTACTGGAATGTTGCTGGGACTTCAGGATCTGAGTTACAGGGAAAGGCTATACAAATTAGGGAGGACTTCATTCCCTTGAGTGTAGAAGAATGAGGGGATATTTGATAGAGGTATTTAAATTGAGGGAGACAGACAGAGTAAATGTAGGTAGACTTTTTCTACTGAGGATAGGAGAGAACATGGGTTAAGAGTGAAAGGAGAAAAGTTTAGGGGGGAAAACATCTCCACACAAGAGGTGGAAGTGTGAAACGAGCTGCCAACAGAGGTGGTAAATCAAGCTCAATGTTAACATTTAATTAGGACAGGTACATGGATGGGAGAGGTATGGAGGGCTATGGACTTGGTACAGGTCAGTGGGACTAGGCAAAAAAAAGGTTTGGCACAGACTTGAAGGGCTGAAGGGGCCTGTTTCTGTGCTGTAGTGTTCTATAGTTCTAACTACAGGAGTATAAATAATTTCACAAAATATTTTCACTTTAAATAGGAAGTCAATTGAGGTTTTATTTTTCATATTTTAAACCTCATCACTGGGTATATTAACCTAATTTTGTTGGGTAAGCTTCTGTAGTAATGACCAGAAATGCTTAATTTACAAATGCACTTAGACCACTAATGAAAGTGGTTCAGTATCGAAACTTGCATGCATACTGCACCTTTAACGTTGGAACTTGTCCAAGAGTAGCTCATACAATGTTCATCAGGGATAAATTCAAGGATTAGAAGTGCTAATTTTAAAAAAAAGCCCATTTCAGGAGAGGGAGCAAAGCACATTAAGAAGAGTTACGCCAGATCGCATATTTATGCATCTGAAGAGACAAAGTTGAAGCCAGCAAAAAAATTATTAAGGAATGAGCACACCAAATGTTAAAAGAATGCAAGAGTTCAAGTTGAAGATGGAAGATACAAGTGGTTTAATCATGTGGATATTTCAACAGAAGGCTTTTGAATGTTTTAAAAAGTAACAATGCCAGGAGCACAACTGTGGTGAATTTAATCGGGTAAAGAGAAAAGTCGGAACTCAAGCCGACAAGCTCAGAAAGCAAGTGCAACACGAAAGTCTGCAAACGCTGTGAACACAGAAAGCCAAGCAAGGGGAACACTGTCACACCCAAATAGATGCAGAGACTTAAATGTGGATGTTAGCAACAAATCGTCTTCAGTTGAGATGGAATCAGATGATACTTAATTAAAATATGGACATTCAGAAACCAAATTCGGGGTCATCGTTTGGGCGGACGGTGACAATTGGAGAAAGGCAACGACATCGAAAAAAAGTGGAATCCAGGACTCGTCCATCAAAATTCCTAAATTTACATGTTTGTAACATGGCCATTTGTCAGTGAACAAATTGACAAGTGAACATTCAAGACCAAGATAACATTTCACCAGATCCACTTTCCTTGGAACTCTGCTGTTGCACATCCCACTCCCTTTTGCCATGTCCAAAAGAGTTGGGTAGCTTCCCACCCCCACCGCCCCCGCCTTGCCTCCACCCCTTAAAAATGGGGCGAAATCGTTTCAGGGCCACATTCGCCTGGTCCTGTCCGTCCCTGAGGGACAGAATTTACGGTCCACCCAAAAACAAGGCCAATTTGCGAAGACCTGGAATTAACTTTCGATCAAATGCAAGATTTACAAAGTCTCCACCTCGAGATACACATCGCAAAATTAAAGGCCAATTTTCGGACAGACTTTTAAAAGGAGAATTACCTCTGAACCGAGTCTAATGCGGCTGACAGAAGGTTATATCCGATGAGAAAGTCGTGCTGATGTACTCTGGAAATTTTACAAACTGGGGAAGGGGGGGGGGGATAAAACAACAACGGCTGCCTTCAACCGCCACTCCTTCTGCAGCTTGGGCGCAGCACGCCGGAGCGAGCTCGGGCTGCTGCACGGGCTCACACCACCCCCAGCCAGCTGTGAAGGCTCGCTGAATCGTCGGGCTCGGCCCTCCCACGGGAATGAGATCAACGCGACGAAAGGGAAACGATCTGTCCGTCCGTCGCTCGCACTTGCCCTGGGCCACCCACCTCGGGTCCCGATTCGTGAGCTCGCACGCCTGCGCACTGAGCGAACCGGCGAGCAGGACCATGACGTCACGCGACGCCCGCCTGACAATCGGCCCTCACGTCGCCCGGCAACCAACCACGAACGTCATGCCGCGGACCCGGCTCTCGCCAGTGGAGAGGAAGGTAATCCGCCCGTTTCGGGCCAAAAAAATATGTTCAATAACACAGCCCCTGCTGGAAAATTGAAAAGGGTAACCCCCCCCCCTCCCCGCCCAGTGCGGTAATTCTGGGAAAAGCAACCGCGATCCATGGTTCAGATTCGAGACCCTCCTCGATGCCGATCACTTGGACCATTTCAGGTGTCTCTGCCCTTTCTCGGTCTCCCTATTTGGAAGGCAAATTATCTACAGAAAGATTTGACAAACCCACTAACTTCCAGTTTCCTTGACTAAAACTCGACCAACACTGTCTCCTGGAAGGCGAATACACAAAAACTTAGCAGGTCGCCCAGCATTCAAAGGAAGATTTTTTTTTCCAAAGAAAACCATACAAGGTCTTTTCAAGTCCTTATGGCCCTTTTACACTGCCCTTAAAAGACGGGAATTAACCGCCTTCTAACCGCTTCACTTACCCGTGTGAACACCGTGAACGCAGTATGGGGGATCATTTTCATCCCGGTAATCGCTCAGCAAGGTCGGGAGTATCAGCTCCTTCCTGGGATGCCGATGCTGTAATGCTGCAGGTCCCACGTCCTTTTGTACCAGGATGTCGGGTTCCTATGTAAAAGGCTTTTCTTGGGTCAGTGTGAATGACCCGACATGGGTCATTCACATGCCAATCAAATGAGATCACTGTGTAAAATGGGTATTAGTGTCATATGCCTATATTTCCATCAATCTACATTGTTTGTCCTCTCATTACACCATTGCCTCCACTGTGGCATCTGGTCATACTCCCACTCTGCTCCCCTGGATCTCAGCCCTTCAATTCCTGGTGACAGAAGGTCTCCAGACTGTGGTCCTTTCCCACAGCATCGTCATGCTGGTTGCACCAAGTATCGGTGCATCTCTCCTGTATCCACCAATCCCACAATGTTCCAGTCACAACATTCCCTCACTGACATCTTAGTGTGTTGAACGACCAACAAGTTTTGAAAGACTAAAGGGCATCTTTCCTCACTGAATTGATAACCATCCAGCATTTCCTGATGTCTGTGTCTGGATGAGTCCCCAAGGAAAGTCCTCTGTTATGCAGCTGCTGGTCATGAACTGTGACAAGGGCTTGTGCATCCTTCACCACACATTCTTAATGAAGCTGCAGTCTGAAAAAATATTGGGCAACTGTCTTCGCTCCATCACAGTCATCTTGGGGGAAACATGCTTGTACATAATCAACATTTCAGGCCTGAGTTCTTCAACAAGGTATGAGAAAAAAGTAGGCAGGTACCAGGATAAAAAGGTGGGGGGGAGGAGGGAACTTTCAGGGGGAGGAACACAGGCTAACAGGCAGGAGGTCATCGGTGGATATGGGTGGGAGGGCAGAAGAGAAAAAAGATGAGAAATGATAGGGTGGTGATGGGGATGAGGGTATGGGGGTGGGAGGGGAAGCTCTGTAAATTCAATTCTACACCAATATGTCGGTCCATTGCCTCATGCACTGCCAAACCAAGGCCACTCACAAATTGGAGGAACACTACCTAATATTCTATCTGGACAACTCCGACTAAATAGTATTAACATTGACTTCTGGTTTCCATTGGGTCCCTCCCCTGTCTCCCTCTCTTTCCCTATCTCTGTGTCTCCTTTCCCCCAGCTCGCCACCCCTTCCCTCCATTTAGAGCTACCTCCTCCCCTATCATCTCAGCTTTATTTTTCTTCTGCCCATCCACACATCCAACTTGACCTCTTGCCTATTGACCTTTGCTCCTCCCCCTGCCCCTTCTCACCTCCTCACCACACTTTGTTATTGAGGTGCCTGTCTGCTTTTTGCTCTTCCCTTGTGTCTTGGGTAAACTTGTACCTCTCGCTTTGTTTTAGATTGGTCACAGTGTTTGAGTTACCGAAAGAAATAGACACACACACCGAGAGCAGTTCAAATTATACAAATGTTTATTACATATTCAAAGTTGATTTCACACTACAATATGCAAGCTCTTCCCAACTATACTTATTAACGCTTGGACTGGTCCCAACTGCCGAAGCGAGGCAACGACTGCACACTTGACTGCACAAAAGACTCAGGCCGAAACATAGGTAATATACCTTTTCGTCCTTGGGATGTTTGGGTGATCTGCTGAGTCTCTTCAGCACTTTTGTGTATTTAACTGCAGTCACATCATCTACACCTTTTTTTAATTCCTTTCTCTCATTTCCTCATTTCAATCACATCTGCCTTCCAGGATAAGACATTCCAGGATATCTGAGAGGTCCTCATTCTGTAGAAGCTTTTCCCTCTACTGCCATTGGAAGCCTTCAGTCAGTACAAATAGGAAAAATTGTCTACTCCCAGTGACAATCACCCAGATACAACTCAAGGATGTATGCTGAGCCACTGCTCTTCTCCATCTATACCCATAACAGAAGGACGAGTCACAATTTGAATGCCATCTACAAATTTGCCGATGTCACCATGGTCATCGGCAGAATCTCAAACAGCAATGAGGAAACATACAGGAGGGAGATAAATCTGTTAGTTGAATGGTGTAACAACAATCTTGCATTCAATTTTGGACTTCAGGAGAGAGAAATCAGGAAAACAAAAATATCCAGTGATCAGCAGTGGGAAGGATTAAGAATTTGAAATTTCTGGGCATCAACATCTCTAAAGATCTGTCCTGGGGTCTCCATGACAATGCAATCATGAAGAAAGCTCTCCAGTGGCTATACTTCATGAGGAGTTTTGGTATGTCACCAAAGACTCTTGAAAATTTTTACAGGTGTACAGTGGAGAGATTTCTGACTGCTTCTCTATCTGGTATGTAAGTGACAATGCACATAATAAGAAAAGACTACATAGAGTTGGGAACTCGGCCACTGCCATCATGAGCATCAGTTTTCACTCCATCGAGGACATCTAAAAGAGATGCTGTCTTAAGAAAGCAGTCTCTATTGTTATGAGCCCAGAAGACCCCAAAACCTAGCAGCAATTTATATTCACCAAGACAAAAGTTAAACTTAAACAAAAGTTGCTTTTAATTACCTTTAAACATGAAAACAGAATCACACTTTAACTTATCACTATTGACTTAACTAACCTAACTTAACCTCTTTCTAATTCTAAGCGCACGTGTATTGTGTGTGTAAGTTCAGAAAAGTTCTTTGGTTTACAGTCCAATCTCACTTCTCTCCACTCCAAGTTCACTGGTTGCAGCCAATTCTTATTCTGTGCACAGAATTTAACATAAAGTTCACCAGGCTTTGGTGCTTGAAAGGTAACTGATTACTGCTCAATAAGGTTCTTGTCAGTTTTCAGAGAGAGATTTGTTGTTCCAGGACACTCACAACTGATCCCTTTTTAATCAGCCACTTGAGTATCTTGCTGATGAAACTTGCCCCCTCAGAGTTCTCCAGATGATAACCTCTTTCTTTCAGGTCACCTCAGACTGCCTTTTTGTTTCTCTTATTCTAAGCGAAACATTAAACAACCAGTCCTCTCCTTTTGCATGATCCACAAAGGCTTTGACCAGGCTGAACTAAGCACTCACAACCCGTCTTCCAAATGGGGTTTTTCACAAGCTTGCCAGCTCGTCCTGTTCCAATCCCAGTTGCTGCTGCTGACTGTAAAACTGTAGAATTGATCTCTCTCTCTCTCTCTCTCTCTCTCTCTATCAGAGAAAAAAACCTGTTTGACTCTCTCTCTGCTTGCAAAACCACATGACCTTCCTAGAACAGCAAGTTCCACTGAAGACAATCTGAATCTCCGACAAGTTCTTTTATCTGTTGCCTTTTTGTAAACAACAATCCATTAGTGAAGTCTCTTGGGCAATCTCCAAAGTTTTTGCAAAGGCTCTGGGGCCAATATGTCTAGCATGACCAGAGCTCCAATATTTTAAATAAGATATGTTTTAAAGTTTTTGTATATGACCTATACTAACAAACCTGCCCCAATTTATCTCCCAAAAACCTATCTATACACTGTCACACTGTCCTCTAGGACCCTCACCACCCAGACCATGCCCTCTTCACACCATTACCATCAGGAAAGAGATACAGGAGCCTGAAGACAGATCATCAAGCTTCTTCCCCTTGGTCGTCAGATTTCTGAATGCATAATGAACCACAGATACTACCTCACTTTCTTTTTTTTGCCCTAATTTATTTGTTTTTAAAAGTAATTTTCAGCAATATTTGCACTTGTAATGCTGCCACAAAACAATGAATTTCATGACATGTTTATGTCAATAAATTACGATTCATCTTCTTCTTCTACTCAGCCATCACTCGCATCTCCTTCACTTCTCACATATTTGCCCTGGCCCATTCCCCCTTCCCCAAAGATAAATTTCCCCTTGTCCTTCCTTACTTACTACCCCTCCAGCGTCTGCATCCAGCATAATTTCCACCACCTACATACAATAGAATCCCTCCACTAGACACATCTTCCACTACCCTCTCTGCTTCCTATCAGGATTGCTCTCTTGGCACCTACATCAGTGATGCCATGAATTGTGAGATTTGCACTAACATGACTCATAACTTGGAGAAACCACGCCTTTTACAGCATTAATATCAACCTCTGATTTCTATTAAACCCTTCCCCTCATACATTCATCTTCCTTCCTCAGCTCCTTCTCTTCCCTCTCCTATCAGAGAGTTTCTCATTCCTGTGCCCTATCTCCTTATCACCTCCTAGCTCTTTCCCCTCCCACCTATCATGTACTAGCCTGTGCGCTTCCCCTTAACCCCCTTTGAATGCTGAAACCAATGTACATGTATTAGTCAATTCTCATTATCACTGTTACAAATTCATTCCCTTATCACCTCTTCCATTTTACTCCATGGTAGTTTGGAGTTGGCTGTTTGTTTCCTGACTAATTCAAATACATGGCCATGCTATCAAATCTTTGCTTTAACTATTCTCATTTGTAATTGTCCACCCCTGAAATCTATTAAATGATGAGCATTCCTTAATTCTGACAATTTGATTATTCTCATATATTACACCTCCACCAGTATCAGCCATGACTTCAACTTCTAGATGCTGAGATTCATTCTTTGAATCTTTATCTCTTTTCTCATTTCAGATACTTATTAAAACTATTTTTTTGGTAATCTTTTCCACATTCTCCTCCACTAATAGAACAGTACAATACAATCTCTGCGGCCAATAATGTTGTGTAACATATAATACTTACTGTTCTATTGTTTGAAAAGCAATTGAATTTCATCAGTTATTCCAGAATAATTAGGTGATGTCAATTATAATGATAAAGCTTTTGAAAAATGATAAATGTCCCAAAATTGCAATGAAAAACACAATGACAGATCATCATGTAAATACTTCGGAATGTAGAGGAATTAAAAGCTCCTTTACATTTGTAACTGCTTGAAAATGAAAGGAAGGCTTAAGGGAGAAGAACATGGCTGTCAGCCTCTTTATGATTGATTCATTCAGTGACCATCTTTAAATGAAATGTAAACAGTGCAGATATGAATTATCAGGTCATTGTATTCTTGGAATGTATTGTTTAGCTTCACATAGCCTCCAAGTCTGTCTCTCAAAACTCACATTTGCATTTAAATATAAATTGGGTTAAAACAGTATTGTTATGTGTGCTACATATTCTTTGATAAACATTTATTAAATAAAATGTGATGTTTTGCTGTGCTCTCAATGCTATGTGGAAAATTGAATTAGTATTGACATATAGTATACTTGGTGGCTTCAATGGAGACCGTGCCCGCATCCTTTGAATGAATAAAATAACTGTACATTTACAACCTGAGTCTCAACATGTTTCTGTATGACTCTCGACAGAGCCTAATTAGAAGTGACACAGTGGCAGTTCCACACCTTCACTGTTCCAGTAATCTGGTTTCAATGCTGCCCTCTGGTGCTGTCCATCTGGAGCTTTCTCTTCTCTTGGTCTGATTGCCACCTGCATTTCAAAACATGCTGGTTCATGGTTAATTGGCCAATATAAATGTGAAAGAGAACAGAATTCAGGGAAATGAGAGGTGGAATGGGATTGTTCTGAGAGCCACCATAAACTCAGTAGGTTGAATCATCTCCTTCAAGGACAAATGAAAACATAAAACCTAAAATAAAGACTTTCTTTTTCCTAATCAGAATAAGAATCAGATTTTGAATTCAAAATTATGGATTGCTGTAGCTTAGGGTATTGCTTCCATCCCCTGTGAACTCCTCCTCTCCACCCAATACTACTACTACTACCCTACCTTCCAATGTTTTTGTTGTTACATTGAATAACCAGACAACACAAGTGGCAATCTCTGACGAATGCTTTACTGTTAAATTCAACAATACAATATATAATGGCGTCTACTACCAGCCAAGCTCCTTTTTTTTTAACTAGCGTGCTTTGCAGGGACTCGTGCATGCACAATAGCATCGTGGTGAGTAAAGTGGCTGCAGCGGGTGCAGACAGCCAATAGGAGTGTCTGTCTACATCCCTTTTCTTGAGCAACCCCCTTCACATACCACAATTCAAGTAGGTGTCATACATTACAATAACTATAGTTCAGCAGTGAACAGTCAGCCCAGTTTAATCCCGATATTTTGGGTTGGGGTTACAAGTGCGCCCGAAGCATGTTATGTAGCAGCCATTGGTGGAAGTGGATTCTTAGGGTGCTGCTTGGGGTGCTTCAGCTTGAAATGATGTGCTATTCGTGGTCTCAGGGTTGCGGCAATTTGTTTTATGGGTTGTTATTGAGAGAACTCCGCCTATCCTGGGTTCATGTTCCAGATCCTGGTTTAAACTCTCATCAGGAATGGTTCGGGATTGGGATGGCTGGTTTGTAGTTTCATCAGGAATGGTTTGGGATGGGGGTAGCTCCCCTTATGAGTAGGATGTGTCAACGGTTTCTCCGATACACCCTTCCTTCTGATTTTACCAGGTATGACTTGGACTCCTGGCAGCTCCTTTCGACTATGCACATATGGTCGTAGCCCTATGGAATCTGACTCCTTACGATTTGCCCTTCTGCTAATGGCACGAGCGGCCAGCTGTTTCTGTTACTGCATTAGCCTCTTGTTCAGCAGTTGGGATTTAATTTCTTGTGGGTTCTTTAGCTGAGGCTTCAAGAGTCTCTTTGGAGTCGTCCATGTCTGCCTGAACATGAATTGTTGCATCGGAGAGCTCAATATGGCGTCACCGGGGATGTTCTTTAGGTTTAGCAGGTTTAAGAACACATCCACATTTTCCCTGTGGGACTTCTCCATGAGTTGCTTTCCACTTCTCACGGCTCTTGCAGCCAACCCATTTGACTGTGGGTACTCTGGGCTGCTAGTGACGTGGTTGAAATCCCATGTTGTTGCAAAGTGTCTGAATTTCTCACTGGTGAATTGGGTGCCCTTGTCTGATAGCAGAGTGTGGAGGGGGGGGCATGTACTGAAAAGTGTCTCTTTAACTTGATAATTACTGGCCGACGAGGTGACGTTGGGCAAAAGGTCAATCGTAAACCAACCAGAGTATGAATCGACAAGAGCCAAATACTATTCACTGTGCCATTCGAAGATGTCTGTTGCCACAGTTGACCAGGGGAGGTCCAGCATCGCGTGAAGCTGCAGCAGCTCTTTCTGTTGGTGCGGCCTGGTGCTGTTGCACACCCAGCAAGCTTGCACCTCCTGGTCTATGTTCTCAGACACCCTTGGCCCTGAGTTTGGTTGCTTCTGGACCTGGGTGCCCTCTGTGCAGGATGTTGACATAAATGTTTTGCAGTGAACTCAGAACTACTGTTCTCAGGCCCTTCGTTATGATTTCGTCATCGATGAGTAATTCGTCCTGGAATAGGAAGTAGGGCTGCACTTCAGGTGGTAGGCTGCGCTGGTTGTCGGGCCATCCACCCTTGATAAAAGTGCTCAGGGTCCTCAAAGTTGTATCTTCAGCTGTGTGCTGTCTCAGTTCCTCCAACTGGGAGGAGATGTACATTACTGTCATTATATCAAATGTGTCCTCTTTCTCAACTTGTTAGATCGTGCATTTCCTGGGGGCACGAGATAGCGCATCGGCTAAGTGCATTTTTTTCTGCACTAAAGTCATGTTGTATTTCTGAAGCCTGAGCATCATTTTCTGTTATCGTGCAGGGGCTGCATGAATTGGCTTTTTCAGAATTGTGATCAGAGGAACTGGTCAGTCTCTATGGTCACTGCTCTGCCATAAATGTAGTAATTGAATTTTGAGCATACAAAAACTACTGCCAACAACTCCTTCTCTCATTGGGCATATCTGGTCTCTGTGGTGGTGAGTGACCTGGATGCATAGGCCACTGGTTTTTCATCTTCAGGCATTCTGCACTCAGTGTGCTGTGATGCATCACAGATTAGCATGACTGGTCTTTGTACGTCATAGTACGATAAAACAGGTGGGAATGCCATATGCATTTTTAATGTGCGAAATGTGTTTTGTTATTGCTCTTGCCAGGACCAAACCATGTCTTTGTGCGTCAACTACCTTAGTGGGGGGAGGAGTCACGTGATGGAGTAGTGGCCGAACGGTGAACTCCAGCCCTCTCCAGAAAAGTCGGGAAAAACAAAGGAAAACACAAAGGCACAGAAATAAAAGTTACAGAAAAGTGAGTATAAAGGTGGAAAGAAGATGGCGACAAAAAAAGAAAAATCGAAAGCAACGGTAAGAAGAGAGGAAGAGAAGACAAAGGAGGAAAAAGGTGAAGGCCTTACCTGTCCGAAGAGGCCCGCTGCGGAGAGAGAAACCCGCTCCCTCAGGTCGGTAAATAATGGACTACAAAAATGGCTCGCTGAGCCAAGTAAAAGTGCGCAACCGCGCATGAAAAAAAACACACCGACGGGAGGGGGGACCAGCTGGGGAGTCGATCTCCACAGCCGGCAACGACAGCTGCAGAACACCTGCAGCAAGAAGAGACCACAAAAGACAATAGAAACAAGAAAAAAGAGAAGGAAAGGGCAACAAAGAAACAACAGATGGCCAACCCAGAGGAAGAAGAAGTGGAAGAGGAAGAGTACAGTGAAATAGAAGAAGAAAAGAAAGGCAAGATAAAGGAGGTACTTTCTCTTATTAAAGGATACATGGAGTCATTTAAAGAATGGCAAACACAGGAACTTAATGATTTAAGAAAAAGAATAAACAACACAGAAGAGAAAATGAATAAAATAGAGATGACCTTAACAGAAATGGGAAAGAAAATGGACAAGATGGAAGAGCGGGCAGTAGCAGCAGAAATGGAGGTAGAAGACTTAAAAAAGAAATTGGAGGAATCTAATAAAAAAACTAAAGAGACACAAGAACTACTAGCTCAAAAAATAGATACAATGGAAAATTATAACAGAAGAAATAACATAAAGATAGTGGGCCTTAAGGAAGATGAAGGCAAGAATATGAGGGAGTTTATAAAAGATTGGATCCCTAAGACCCTAGGATGTCCAGAACTACAGCAAGAAATGGAAATAGAAAGGGCACATAGAGTATTGGCCTCTAAACCACAACCACAACAAAAACCAAGATCTATTGTAGTAAAATTCCTAAGATATACTACAAGAGAAAAGGTACTGGAGAAGACAATGGAAAAAGTAAGAGAGGGCAACAAACCACTGGAGTATAAAGGGAAAAAAATCTTTATTTATCCAGATATAAGTTTTGAACTCCTAAAGAAGAGAAAAGAGTTCAATACAGCAAAGGCGATTTTATGGAAGAAAGGGTATAAATTTATACTAAAGCATCCAGCGGTATTGAAAATATTTATTCCAGGACAACAAAACAGACTATTCTCGGATCCAGAAGAAGCACGAAAATTTGCAGAACAATTACAAAAATAGACTGAGGGAGGTAGACGGGTAATGAGAGTAAAAATGATCACGATTGATATGTATGTGGGTAAAGACAAAAATAGACTGAGGGATGAAGACGGGTAATGAGAGTAAAAATGATCACGATTGATATGTATGCGGGTAAAGAGGTATAAGAGTGAATAGAGACAATGTGCATACGTGAATGTATCTGTACTTAGAGGAAAATATAGATAGTATAGACAAGAATTAATAAGGGAAGGTAATGGAATAGAGAGAATAAGGAGGGAATTAAAAGAATGACCTTTGTGACATATGAAAAGTGAAATCTTTTCTGGGGGGGGCGGGGTGGGGGGAAATAGCGGTCACTGCAAAATCAGTTGACGCTTGCGAGTGGATTCGCAAATCCAAATGGAGAGGGGAGATGTGGTTGTCCGACAAGGGATAAAGGACAACTCAGGAGGGGAAGGGGAGATTGGGGATAAATAAGATAGAAATAGGAGAATAAGGAAAATGTTGGATGTTGTAGGAATGTTGTCTTATAAAGAGTTGAAAATAAGAAAACAGAAATGGAAAAGGAGGAAAGGTAATGATGGAAAAATGGAAAGAGAAGATAAACAAAATATAAAAGGGCTACGCTGAACTATATGACTTTAAATATTAATGGAATACATAACCAAATTAAAAGGAAGAAACTACTAAATTTAAATGAATAAATGTATTCCATTAGAAAAAATAACATATAGGTTAAGAAATAATATTGAAATATTCGAACAAGTATGGGAGCCTTACATTAAATACAATAGCGAAAACCTACCGGGGACAAACATTACCTAAGTTGATGGAAGGAGAAGGAAAGAAAAGAATGGACTCAGTAGAATTTCTGGTGTATTTTTGTTGAATGACAACATTGTCTGACTGGCTTAATGCAACCTAGATTGTATACCTAAAATGGATGAGGGGGGGGGGGGGTGGGGGGGTGGCTTGGGAGGAGGGAGGGGGGGGAGAAAAAGTCACTGTATATGTGTGAAAAAGAAATAGTGTATATCATGGCTAATGTGATTTATGGTGTGAAAAATAAAAAATTTAAAAAAAAAACAAAAAAAAACTACCTTAGTGGGGCAGTAAGATCACTGGTGTTCAGAATTACCTTACTGAGGTAGTTGACCATGCCCAGGAAACGTTGTAGCGCTGTCACGTCTGTCAGTACCGGCATTTCACTGATTGCTCTAGTCTTTGAAGTGTCAGCCTTCAAGCCTTCTCCTGTAAAAACATGGTCTACATAACCGACCTGGTTCAGCTTAAATCTGCCTTTCTGGGGGGTTGAGCTTAAGATTAACCTTCCAGGCTCTGTCAAATAACTTTTTAAAATTTGCATTGTGTTCTTCCAAATCTTTGCCACCTACAAGTATGTCATCAACAATGATGGCACAGGGATATCCCACAAAGATTTGCTCTATTGATCTTTGAAATACTTCGCTGGCTGAATTGATTCCAAATGGAATTTGCAGGAATCTGTATCAGCCAAAACTCGTGAATGTAGTCAGTAGTGATGACTTGGATTCCCCATTTACGGTTAAAGAAATTATTAATGCCCTTAACTCTATACAAACTCTCCAGGTGAAGATGGTTTTCCATCTGAATTTTATAAGAAATTTAAAGAATAACGAAGCATTTGTAGCAATGAAAATTAAGGGTAAAAGAACAGACATGAGCATTGACACTGGAGCCAAATGCAACATCATGTCACGAGAAAACATTCAACCTACTGTGGAAGTCAGAACAGGTGATACGGTGCTCCAAGTCCACAAGTCTTGTAGCATAAGGGGGCAGCAAAATTAGAACCTACAGCATAGTGCAATTGCAGAACAAGGACTGCTGCACATTCTAACTTTCATAGTCCAAGAAGACTTCCTGCCTCTGCTGGTCCTGAGTGCAAGCATGGACAGAGGTCTTGTTTTGTTCAGCAGAGAGGTACACCAGATAAGTCCGGCTGAAGATGATCTGATGCACAGAATCTTTTCTGAATACAATTACCTTTTTACGGAGGAACTGGGAAAACTTCCAGTGACATACTCCATGCGGCTCAATCCAGAAGTGAGGCCCATGCTTCGTACAGCAATGATAGCAATGAAGGACAGGGTTAAGGCCAAGCTCGACAGGATGCAGGACCTGGGCATGATTACCCCAGTCTTCGAGCCCACTGAGTGAGTGTCCACCATGGTGGCTGTTAAGAAAAAAGACAGAGATCTGGATCTGCATCAACCTGATAGACCTCAATATAGTTTTAAAATGACCACAACATCCAATGCGTACTGTGGAGGAAGTTGCTGCGCAGATGGCCGTCATGACCGTTTTTTTCAGTTTTGGATGCAAAGAATTCCTTCTGGCAAAGCAAATTTGAATACAAGTCATCACTACTGACTACATTCACAAGTTTTGATATAAAGGTGTTTTATGTAAAATCTTACCTTTACCACTATCTCAAAATTTATTTTATTCCATAATTCAATGAAATGTTTCAGTGTAGGTAGGTCCTTATTACCAATTAATAATTTGGTATTCCATTTATAAATAAATTCTAGTAAAAAAATTTCATCGATTTAAGTTAATTCTATATTAGCCCAAGTTAAATATTTATCTAAATCAAACATTCTGTTAATAAATTTCAACTGAGCAGCTTTATGGTAATTTTGAAAATGTGGAAGTTATACAACTCCTAATTCAAATTTCCAAGTTAATTTCTTTAAATATACTCTTACCATTTTACCTTTCCACAAAAATTTCCTAATTATTGAATTTAGATCTTTATTTAAAAAAATTGGTATATTATAAGGAATGGATTGAAAAAGATATTGAATCATTGGGAAAATATTCATCTTGATACAATTCATTCTACCTATTAAAGTTATATGTAAATCCTACCATCTACTCAAATCCATTTAATTAATTAAATAATGGAAAATAATTCAACTTATATAAATTATCCAAATTTTTATCAATTTTAATACCCAAATATTTAATTCCATTATCTGACCATTTAAATTGAACAATTTTTTTACATTGAGTATAATCTCCCTCAATCAAAGACATAATTTGACTTTTATCACAATTAATTTTATACCTTGATATTTCACCATATTCCTTTAATCTCATATACAATGAATACAAAGAATTTTTAGGATCTGTTAAATAAATCAAAACATCATCAGCAAATAAATTGATCTTAAATTCATCAGAATTAACTTTAATTCCTTTAATATTAATATCTTGTCTTATTAATTGTGCGAAAGATTCAATTGCTAAAACAAATAAAGCTGGGGACAAAGGGCATCCTTGTCTAGTTGATCTAGTTAATTAAAAGGCAGAAGATATTTGTCCATTTTGTCACCACTTTAGCGGAAGGGTTTTTATGTAAAGTTTTAATCCAACTAAATAACACTGATCCAAATCCAAATTTTTCTAACACCTTAAATAAAAAAAACTCCATTCAAATCTATCAACCGCCCTTTCAGCATCTAATGATAAAACTATTGCTGTCAGATTTCTTCTGAGAAGCATGAATTAAACTAATTAACTTAGAAATTATATGCTCAGAGTACCGTTTTTTTAACAAATCCAGATTGAACTAAATGAATTAAATTTGGTACATATTTATCCAATCTATTTGCTAAAACTTTAGCTACAATTTTATAATCAACATTTAATAATGAAATTGGTCTATAGGTTTCAGTTTTTCACAAATCGCTTTCTTAGATATTACTGTTAAAATTGCATTAGAAAAAGATTCTGGTAAAGAATGGACTTCCATGTTTATTCTTTTACCATTGAATTTCATTGTTACAAATGCTTCGTTATTCTTTCTGATTCATATTGGGTCTCCTGCCATCTGCAATCAATCCATCAATGTAATACTCGTCATCCAAGTTGGTTAGCCCTTGCTCAGGTTCCAACTGGTTAATCATCCTTCTCTTTATATTAAAATTAACTTTTTAAAGATATGGAATCAAATGGGAATTTAAACTGTAGAAGATTGTTTTGAAACTGAATGAAATAAAAATATAATGTTCCAAATAATACTTTTTTTGTTAAAGCTTTTTTAATTGATAAATGAAGTCAAAGTCTAAGATTACCTAGACAATCTGAATTAGAAATTTTTCTTACTAAAGGAGGTATTAATAAATTTATTTCAGAAATATATAAACTACTTCAAAGGAAAATGCCCAAATTAGATATTCATAAATCAAGATTAAAGTGGGAAATTGATTTAGGTAGAACAATGGAGCAAGATGATTGTAGAATATTATGTAAGGATAATATGTCTAAAATCATTAATGTAAGATACAGATATAATTGTTTACATCAATTATATTTAACACCTCAAAAATTAAAAAGATTTAATTTAATTTCTTCAGAATTATGCTTTAAATGTCATAAAGAAATAGGTTCTTTTTTTCAATTGACTTGGCAATGAATTAAGGTAAAGTAATTTTGGACACAAATTAAAGTAATTTTAAAGAAAATATTAAAGGTTAAACTTCCATTAGATACAATGTTATTCTTATTAGGAAATATTTAAAATGTTTAGTTTAAAATTAGGTTAACCATGTATCAAATTGAATTTTTATGATTAGCTTTAGCTGTTTCAAGGAAATGTGTAGCTACTACTTGAAAGTCTAATATGGATTTGGGAATGCATAGATGACATATTGAAATAAGTTTGAAAAAAATAACATAATTTACGTGATAAATATAATTTCTTTTTGAAAATATGGAGCCCATATTTACAATCTATTGGTTTCAAAATTTAAGCTCTCAATCATTTGGTTTCATGGTGGTTGATTTGAACTTGTATATCCATTGATAATCTTCCTTCTTTTTTCTTAGGGGTATTTGGGAGGGAGGCGGGTGGTGGGGAGGGAGGGAGGGATTAGGTTATGTACCACATGTATTTTCTTAAATGTATAATTCATTATTAATTAAATGTATGGTTTAAAATTTTTAAATAAAATATTTTAATAAAATAAAGTGCACAAGAGTCCTTTAATCAGATTTCAAATTTATTTTCATAGCACACACATGACATCACATACAATCCTGAGATTCCTTTTTCCACGGCAGAATTGCGACATTGGTAGTGCAAAAAATAAACTGTACACAGCGTACACATGCAAATAAAAGAACAGTAAACAGATAACGAATGTAAACAAACTGACTGTGCACTACAGAGAGAACAAAGAAAATCATTAAAGTGAACAAGTAAAAGTCCTTAAATGAGTTTCCGATTGAGTTTATTGTTGAGGAGTCAGATGGTGGAGGGGTAGCAGCTGTTCCTGAACCTGGTGGTGTGAGTCTTGTGGCATCAGCAAGAACAGAGTGTTCGCTGGGTGGTTTGGATCCTTCATCATTGCTGCTGCTCTACGATGGTAGCATTTTCTATAGATGTTCTTGATAGTGGGGATATGTTCTGGGCTGTGTCCACTCAGGAATGTTGGTGTCCCCATAACTAAACGTGATGCAGCTGGTCAGTCTTCTCATGATTTTGTGAGAGGAAGGTCATGCCGCATGAGCCTAGCTGAATTTATTGAGGAGGTACAAAAGAAACTGATGAAGATAGGGCAGTAGATGTGGTGTATATAGATTTTAGTAAGGCATTTTGCAAGAGATGCATTTTGAAAGTCATGAACATGGGATCCATGGAACCTTGGTTGAGTGGATTCAGAATTGGCTTGCCTGTAGAAAGCAGAGAGTAACGGAGGACGGGAAGTATTCTGGCTGGAGGTCAGTGACTAGTGGATTTCCTTGGGGATCTGTTCTAGGACTCCGACTCTTTGTGATTTTGATAAATAACCTGGACAAAGATGCTCAGGGATAGATCAGTAAGTTTTCAGAAGATACAAAGGTTGGAGGAGTTGTGGGTATTGTTTTTTTTTTAATTTTTTTATTTTTCACACCATAAACCAGATTGACCAAGATACATACATTTTCCTTTTCAAATATATACAGTGTCATTTTCTCCCCCCCCCTCCTCCCATCCCACCCTCCATACCTCGCCCCCCCCCATTCGTTTAAAGTACAAAATCTAAGATACATTAAACCAGTCAAACAATGTTGTCATTCAATAAAAATAAACAAGAAATTCCACTGAGTTAATTCTTTTCATTTCCTTCTCCTTTGATTATTTTAGATGGTAGAAGTCCCCGGTAGGTTTTCTCTATTGTGTTTCATGTATGGCTCCCATATTTGTTCAAATATTTCAATATTATTTCTTAAATTATATGTTATTTTTTCTAATGGAATACATTTATTCATTTCTATATACCATTGTTGTATTCTCAAATTATCTTCTAATTTCCAGGTTGACATAATACATTTTTTTGCTACGGCTAGAGCTATCTTAACAAATCTTTTTTGTGCACCATCCAAATCAAGTCCAAATTCTTTGTTTTTTATGTTACTTAGGAGGAAGATCTCTGGGTTTATTGGTATATTGTTTTCTGTAATTTTATTTAATATCTGGTTTAGATCTTCCCAAAATTTTTCTACTTTCTCACATGTCCAGATTGCATGAATTGTTGTTCCCATTTCTTTTTTACAACGAAAACATCTGTCAGATACTGTTGGGTCCCATTTATTTAACTTTTGAGGTGTAATGTATAGCCTGTGTATCCAGTTATATTGTATCATACGTAACCTCGTGTTTATTGTATTTCTCATAGTTCCAGAGCATACTTCTCCCATGTTTGTTTCTTTATCTTTATATTTAAATTTGTTCCCATTTTTGTTTAGTTTTACCATTTGTTTCCTCATACTCCTTTTCTTGCAGTTTAATATACATATTTGTTATAATTTTTTTGATTATCATTGTATCTGTAATCACATATTCAAAATTACTTCCCTCTGGTAACCTCAGACTCCTTCCTAATTTGTCCTTCAAGTAGGATCTCAGTTGGTAATATGCCAACACTGTATCTTGAGTTATATTATATATTTATCCTTCATTTGTTCAAAGGATAATAATCTATTTCCTGAAAAACAATTTTCTATTCTTTTGATCCCTTTTTTCTCCCATTCTCTAAAGGAAAGGTTATCTATTGTAAAAGGGATTAACTGATTTTGCGTCAGTATTAGTTTTGGTAATTGGTAATTTGTTTTATTCCTTTCTACATGAATCTTCTTCTAAATATTGAGCAGATGATGTAATACTGGAGAACACCTACGTTGCACCAATTTTTCATCCCATTTATATAATATATGTTCAGGTATCTTCTCCCCTATTTTATCTAGTTCTAATCTGGTCCAATCTGGTTTTTCCCTTGTTTGATAAAAATCTGATAGGTATCTTAATTGTGTGGCTCTATAATAAAGTTTGGTAGTTGTAAGCCTCCTTGTTTATACCATTCTGTTCATTTATCTAGTGCTATCCTCGGTTTCCCCCCTTTCCATAAAAATTTCCTTATTATTTTCTTTAACTCCTTGAAGAATTTCTCTGTCAAGTGTATTGGCAATGCCTGAAATAGGTATTGTATCCTTGGGAAAATGTTCATTTTAATACAGTTTATCCTTCCTATTAGTGTTAGTGGTAAATCTTTCCAATGCTCTAAATCGTCCTGTAATTTTTTTCACTAGTGGATAATAATTGAGTTGATATAGATGGCCGAGGTTTTTATTTATTTGTATACCTAGGTATCTTATTGCTTGCATTTGCCATCTGAATGGTGATTCCTTCTTAAATTTTGAGAAATCCGCATTATTCATTGCCATTGCTTCACTTTTATTTACGTTAATCTTGTAACCCGACATTTCTCCATATTCCTTCAATTTCTTATATAATTCTTTTATTGATAATTCTGGTTCTGTTAAGTATACTGATTTTATATTCCTTGTCTTTTATTTTTATCCCTTTTATTTTATTTTCTGTTCTTATCAATTCTGCTAGTGGTTCTATAGCTAACGCGAACAATAAGGGTGATAGTGGGCATCCCTGCCTTGTTGATCTGCTTAAATTAAATTGCTTTGATATATATCCATTTACTGTCACTTTCGCCAATGGCCCCTTATATAATGCTTTCATCCAATTAATATACTTCTCTGGTAAACTGAATTTTTGCAATACTTTGAATAAATAATTCCATTCTACTCTGTCAAAGGCCTTCTCTGCGTCTAAAGTAACTGCTACTGTTAGCGTTTTACTCCCTTCTACTGCATGAATTAAGTTAATAAATTTACAAATATTGTCTGTTGTCCGTCTTTTTTTAATAAATCCAGTTTGGTCTAGATTTACCATTTTAGGTACATAATCTGCTAATCTGTTTGCTAATAATTTAGCTATTATCTTATAATCTGTGTTAAGTAATGATATTGGTCTATATGATGCTGGTATGAGTTGATCTTTCCCTTGCTTTGGTATTACTGTAATTATTGCTGTTTTACATGAATCTGGTAAGCTTTGTGTTTTGTCAATCTGGTTGATTACTTCCAGGAGGGGAGGAATTAATAAATCTTTAAATGTTTTATAGAATTCTATTGGGAATCCATCCTCTCCTGGTGTTTTATTATTTGGTAGTTTTTTTTATTATCTACTATTTCAAATGGTTCTGTTAATTTATTTTGTTCCTCTATATGTAATTTTGGTAGTTCAATTTTAGTTAAAAATTCATCTATTTTGTCTTCTTTCCCTTCGTTTTCAGTTTGGTATAATTGTTCATAGAATTCTCTAAAGTTTTCATTAATCTCCGTTGGATTATATGTGATTTGTTTGTCTTTTTTCCTTGATGCCAATACCATTTTCTTAGCTTGTTCTGTCTTAAGCTGCCATGCTAGAATTTTGGGCATTTTTTCCCCTAGTTCATAATATTTCTGTTTTGTCTTCATTATGTTCTTCTCCACCTTGTATGTTTGTAGTGTTTCATATTTGATTTTTATATCTGCCAATTCTCTTCTTTTAGTTGTGTCTTCCTTCATTGCTAATTCTTTTTCTATATTTACTATTTCCCTTTCCAACTGCTCTGTTTCCTGATTGTAGTCCTTCTTCATTTTGGTTACATAACCTATTATTTGCCCTCTGATGAACGCTTTCATTGCTTCCCATAGTATAAACTTATCTTTCACTGATTCCGTATTTATTTCAAAGTACATTTTAATTTGTCTTTCAATTAATTCTCTAAAATCCTACCTTTTAAGTAGCATGGAATTTAATCTCCATCTATACATTCTTGGAGGGATGTCCTCTAACTCTATTGTCAATATCAAGGGTGAATGGTCCGATAATATTCTAGCTTTATATTCTGTTTTTCTTACTCTATCTTGCATACGAGCTGATAACAGAAATAGGTCTATTCTTGAGTATGTTTTATGTCTACCCGAATAATATGAATATTCCTTTTCCTTTGGGTGTTGTTTCCTCCATATATCCAAAAGTTGCATTTCTTCCATCAATTTAATTATAAATTTGGTTACTTTGTTCTTTCTGTTAATTTTTTTCCCAGTTTTATCCATATTTGAATCCAAATTAAGGTTGAAATCCCCTCCTATTAATATGTTCCCTTGCATGTCTGCTATCTTCAAAAAAATATCTTGCATAAACTTTTGATCTTCTTCGTTAGGTGAATATACATTGAGTAGATTCCAAAACTCTGAATATATCTGACATTTTATCATTACATATCTCCCTGCTGGATCTATTATTTCCTCTTCTATTTTAATTGGTACATTTTTACTGATTAATATAGCTACTCCTCTTGCTTTTGAATTATATGACGCTGCTGTTACATGTCCTACCCAATCTCTCTTTAATTTCTTATGCTCCATTTCAGTTAAATGTGTTTCTTGCACGAATGCTATATCAATTTTTTCTTTTTTCAGTACATTTAGCAGTTTCTTCCTTTTGATTTGGTTATGTATTCCGTTAATATTTAAAGTCATATAGTTCATCGTAGCCATTTCATACTTTGTTTATCTTCCCTTTCCATTTCCTCATCATCACCTTTCCTTCTTATCCATTTCTGCTTTCTTGTTTTGAACACTTTATAAGACGACATTTCTAAAACATCAAATATTTTCCTTATTCTCCTATTTAAAACTTATTTAACCCCATTCTCCCCTCCCCCTCCTGAGTTGCCCTTTATCCCTTGTCGGGCAACCACATCTCCCCTCTCCATTTGGATTTGCAAATTCACTCGCAAGCGTCAACTGATTTTGCAGTGACCGTAACTCCTCCCCACCCAGCCCCCCCGGAAAAGATTTCAATTTTCATATGTAACAAAGGTCAATCTATTAATTCCCTCCTTATTTCCTCTATTCCCTTTCATTCCCTTATTAATTCTTATCTATATTTATTTTCCTCTAAATACGGATACACTCATGTATACACATATATACATACACATATATATATGTATATATATATATATACCCATATACACACATATATATAGTTCATGGTCATTTTTACTCTCATTACATGTCTGCTTGTTTTGTAGTTGTTCTGCAAATTTTCATGCTTCCTTTGGATCCGAGAATAGTCTGTTTTGTTGCCCTGGAATAACTATTTTAAGTACGGCTGGGTACTTAAACATAAATTTATATCCTTTTTCCATTGGATCGTTTTTACTGTATTGAACTCCTTCCTCTTCTTCAGGAGTTCAAAACTTATGTCTGGATAGAAAAAAAATTTTTGACCTTTGTATTCCAGTGGCTTTTTGTCTTCTCTTATTTTCTTCATTGCTTTCTCCAATATATTTTCTCTTGTTGTATATCTTAAGAATTTTACTAAAATGGATCTTGGTTTTTGCTGCGGTTGTGGTTTCGGGGCTAATGTTCTATGTGCCCTCTCCATTTCCATTTGTTCCTGTAATTCTGGTCTTCCTAGGACCCTGGGGATCCAATCTTTTATAAATTCTCTCATATTCTTGCCTTCTTCATCTTCCTTAAGGCCCACTATCTTTATATTATTTCTTCTACTATTCTTTGGCTTGGCTTCGCGGACGAAGATTTATGGAGGGGGTAAAAGTCCACGTCAGCTGCAGGCTCGTTTGTGGCTGACAAGTCCGATGTGGGACAGGCAGACACGTTTGCAGCGGTTGCAGGGGAAAATTGGTTGGTTGGGGTTGGGTGTTGGGTTTTTCCTCCTTTGCATTTTGTCAGTGAGGTGGGCTCTGCGGTCTTCTTCAAAGGAGGTTGCTGCCCGCCAAACTGTGAGGCGCCAAGATGCACGGTTTGAGGCGTTATCAGCCCACTGGCGGTGGTCAATGTGGCAGGCACCAAGAGATTTCTTTAGGCAGTCCTTGTACCTTTTCTTTGGTGCACCTCTGTCACGGTGGCCAGTGGAGAGCTCGCCATATAACACGATCTTGGGAAGGAGATGGTCCTCCATTCTGGAGACGTGACCCATCCAGCGCAGCTGGATCTTCAGCAGCGTGGACTCGATGCTGTCGACCTCTGCCATCTCGAGTACTTCGACGTTAGGGATGAAAGCGCTCCAATGGATGTTGAGGATGGAGTGGAGACAACGCTGGTGGAAGCGTTCTAGGAGGCGTAGGTTTTCCATTATATCTATCTTCTGAGCTAACAGCTCATGTGCCTCTTTAACTTTTTTATTAGATTCTTCTAATTTCTCTTTTAAGTCCTCTACTTCCATTTCTACGATTATTTCTCATTCTTCCACATTATCCACTCTTTTTCCTATCTCTGATATGACCATTTCTATTTTATTCATTTTTTCTTCTGCACTCTTAATTCTTCTTTTTATCTCATTAAATTCTTGTAATTGCCATTCTTTCACTGATTCCATATATTCTTTAAAAAAAGATATATCCATTGTCCAGCCTTTCCCTTCTTCTTCCATTTCTCTATGTTCTTCTTCTTCTTCCTCTGGGATGGCCATCTGTTGTTTCCTTATTTTCTTTTTGCTCTCTTCTTTCTTGTTCTCGTTATTTTCTATGTTCTCTTCCTGTTGCTGTGTTGCAGCTGTCACTCTCAGCTGTGGAGATCGACTCCTCAGCTGTTCCCCCCCTCCCGTCAGTGTGTTTTTTTTCATGCACATCGGCTCCGCGAGCCATTTTTGTAGTCCCGAGCTAGGGACTTCCACCAACCTTAGGGAGCGGGCTTCTCTCTCCGCGGCGGGCCTCCTCGGACAGGTAAGGCCTTCACCTTCTTCTTCCGACATTCTTTCATCTTCTCTTCTTCCCGTTGCTTTCGACTTTTCTCTCTTCGCTGCCATTTTCTTCTCACCTTTACTTTTACTTTGTTTTAATTTTTATTCTTGTACCTTTGTGTTTTGTGCGTTTGTTTTTCAACTTTTCCGGAGAGGGCTGGAATTCCCTGCCCGGCCACTACTCCATCACGTGACTCCCCAGTTGTGGGTATTGTTGAAGGTTGTTGTAGGTTACAACAGAATATAGATGGGAATCAGAGTTGTGTGGATTCAATCTGGATAAATTTGAGGTGATGCATTTTGGAAGGTAAAACTCGAGGACAGAGCACATAGTTAATAGTAAGATACCTAATACTGTGGCAAAACAAAGAGGCTGTGGTGTTATTAATTAGACCTGAGAAGTTGAGATTAATAGGTTTTAATCGCTATAAACTTACAGGCATCTCTTACATGCTGTTGGCCTGATTCCAAGGCAGTACTGAGGGAGGGGATTGGGTGGTACCGCCATTATTAAGAATTCTGAGGGGGAGGAGTTACAGTGTCAAGGTGAGCCAACCTGTACAATGCATGTATTCCAGTGTTCCACCACATTCACCCCTTCCTTTAAAACAAAATTCGGCGAGGTGAAGTGTCAGAGTCCATTCACAGTCTATTTACAGGTTCAACCTGTCCAGTGGTTTTGTCAGTTGAACTGACCATTGCATGGTGAAGCTGTCGACTCCTGTGTAGGGCAGTGCTCTGTGTGACGGGCTGCAATTCGGATGGCTAAACAGAATCAGATGGGACTGGGTCATGGGGAGCATGACTTGGGGTTGGGGCTGTGCAACTGGTGCCAATGGTAACCGACCATGTCCTTGATAGTCATGGGGGAAGGAAGGTGCTGGTCAGTCAACCGTGGGGGGTCCAGTGAGTCCAGTTGTGGGGGCCCCTGTATGTGCCAGGTCCTGAACAGAGACGGTGTCTCTCTGCCCATCCTAGTACTGTGTGTAGGCATACTGGGGTTTTGCCTGAAGAGATTTTGCATGAAGGAGGTGAACCTTCTCGACCAGGGGGTCTGCTTTATGGGTTCTGGTGTGTCTCCAGAGTAGCAAAGGCCCTGGGGTCGTCAACCAGACTGGTTTCCCGACGCCAATCTCCTGGGGAAGGTGAATAATTTTTCATGTGGGGTAACATTTGGTTGCAGTAGAGAGTTGGGACCTGATGGTGTGGAGCGTCTCTGAGTAGACCTATTGCCACTTGGAGATGGGCAGCCCTTTTGACTTGAGGGCCAGGAGGACTGCCCTCCCTTTCTCCCTTTCAACCTGGCCATTCCCTCAGGGATTATAGCTGATGGTCCTGCTTATGGCCATGCCTTTGGCCAGCAGGTACTGGTGCAAATCCTTGCTCATGAATGAGGACACCAGATCACTGTTGATGTAGCTGGGGTATCCGAAGAGCATGAAGAGATTTTGCAGGATTTGGGCATGTGAGAAAGTGAAAAGTTTTGGAAAGATCTAAATCAGGTATTAAATCAAATCACAAAAAGCAACATACCAAAAAATCCAGAGATCTTTCTTCTAAGTAATATAAGAAGAACTTGGACTCAATTTGGATGGAGCACAAAAAAGATTTATTATGATAACCTTAGCTGTAACAAAAAAATTTATTATGTCAACCTAGAAATTAGAAGATAGTCTGAGAATACAGCAATGATACATAGAAATTAATAAATGTATTCAATTGGAAAAAATAACATATAATTTAAGAAATAACATCACAGTATTCGAACAAATTTGGGAACCGTACATGGAACACAACAGAGAAGTCCTACCGCGGACCTGCACCACCTAAAATGACAGAAGGAGAAGACGACGAAATGAACTGACCCAGTGTGTAAAAGTGGATGACACAATTTTCTTGTTTATTTTCATTGTGTGATGACATTGTTTAATGGGTTTAATGTATCATATATGTTGAACATTGAGTGGGTGGGGAGGGGGGGTGAAGGAGGGAAGGAAGGGAGGGGGGAAAAGGAGAAAAAATGACACTGTGTATATTCAAGAGGGAAATGTTTGTGTGTATTTTGGTCAGTATGGTTCATATTGTGAAAAATAAAATAAAAAATTAAAATTTAAAATAAAGAAACAAGAAGAACCCAGCCAACATCTAGAGTAAATATTTCATATAAATATAAATTTGACAAAATCTTTTTAAAAAAAAAGAGATTTTGCAGGGACTGTGGCCCTGCTCTTATCTGGGCAGGGGATAGCGAATGGGAATCGTGAGTATTTGTCAACAATGCTGAGAAAGTACACATTCCTGTTCATGGAGGGAAGGGGGCCCTTGAAGTCCATACTTAGAAGTTCGAAGGGGCAAGTGGCCATGATCAGGTGAGCTTTTTTCCGGCCGGTAGAAGTGTGGCTTGCACTCCATGCAGCCCAGAAAGCTGCGAGTCAGCTCCCTGATGTCCTCAACCAAGTATGGGAGGTTGAGGGCTCTCACAAAGTGATAGAGCCTGGTGACCCTGGAATGCAGAGGCTGTTATGAAGGGCTTGGAGGCAGTCTGCTTGCACATTGGTGCAGGTACCCCGGGACAGGGCATCGGGAGGCTCGTTGACCTTCTCAAGCCGGTATAAAATCTTGTAGATGTAGGTGGACAATTCAATTCTCCACCTCAGGATCTTGTCATTCTTAATTTTTCCTCACTGTTTATTGTTAAACATGAATGCGACTGCTTATTGGTCACTCAATAGGGTGAATGCTTTGCTGGCTAGATAATGCCTCCAGTGGTTCACAGCTTCCACTATGGCCTGGGTCTCTTTCTCAATGGGTGGAGTTTAGGGCCCTGGAGGGTATGGGAGAAAAATGCTACTGGCTTGCCTGCCTGGTTAAGTATGGCAGCCAGGGTGAATTCGGACATATCACGCTCCACCTGAAATGGGATGGATTTGTCTATGGCCTTGGCAATGTCACCTTTGATGCGAGTGAAGACCGCTTGGGCTTCTGCTGATGGGGGAAAGGTGATAGTTTTTTACCAGAGGGTGGACTTTTGTCTGTATAATTAGGAGCCCATTGTGCATAACATTAAAAAGCACCCCAGGCACCTTTTCAGGGCCTTGAGGCTATGAGGGAGTGGGAGCTCCAGCAGGGGCCACATACATTCAGGGTCATGTCCAAAGACTCCATTCTCCACGGCACACCCTCGTATAGCAGACATAAAGTGCAGCACAAACGTTTCTTCTGGTTAAACGTTTAGTGGTTTCGCTATCAGGAGGAATTTTTGCAGGTTCGCATCATGCTGGTCATGGGCACAGATGGTCATGTTGTCCAGGTAGAAGAATGTGGATTTCAGTTGGTGGTCATCCACCATTAAGACCATCTCCCTCTGGAAGACTGAAACTCCATTCATGACTCCAAAGAGGACATTGAGGAAATGGCAGAGATAGCCGTCCACCTCAAATGCCATGTAAGGTCTGTCCTCTAGGTGGATCGGGAGCTGGTGATAGGCCTTCTTGAGGTCGGTGGTGGAGAAGACCCTATAATGGGCAATCTCATTTATCATGCCATCTATGTGGGGAAAGGGGTAGGCATCAAGAGGGTGAACTGGTTGATGGTCTGGCTGTAGTTTATGATCATCCTGTGCTTCCCTCCGCACCTTTACCACCACCACCTGCGCTCTCCTAGGGCTGGTGCTCGGCTCTATGATGTCCTCGACTAAGAGTCGTTTAACCTCAGCCTTGATAAAGATTCTGTCCCTGGGACTGTATCGCCAGCTCTTAGTTGGCACAGACTTACTGTCGAAAGTGACGTTTTTCGAATGGGGGGATAGTGGGAGGGTGGACAGACTGCAGATTGTGGGCAGTGGGTGGTGTTCAGGTCACTGATTGGCTATTGTTGGGTGCTACCAGTTGCCCCAATAATTACCGAGACAAAGACTGAGGGGAACGATAGGCTTTATTACACAAGAGACTGCTGGCCTGGATCAAGGCTAGGGAAAATGAGAAGAGGAGAGAGGGGACTCGACCTTTATGGCCTGGGTCACATGGGAGGAATCTAGGGAGGAGTCTAGGAGAGGATGTCATCAGGAGAGCAGGCCAGCCTGTACATACAACCATATCATTAAAACTATGTTCGGGGAGACAGGCTGTTAGGGACCGTGAGGGAGGGGTAGGAGCCATCACATTCCATCAGAAAACTTTTAAGTTGGCACTGAAAGTCCAACCCCAGTATGACCAGTGCACAGAGTTGTGGCATCACGAGCAATTTAAATTTCTTGTACTTGGTGCCAGCCACAGTTAATGTTACTTTGCAGCTACCTTGGACTTCAGTCAAGTAGGACTTGGAGGCTAATGAGAATTTAACTGGATTGGGGTAAGGGAGAAGTGCTGTACAGTGCCAGGTGTATAAAGCTTCCAGTGCTTCCCGTGTTGACAAGAAGTTTGTAATGTGGCCACTTACCTTAATGTCCATAGTGGACCTTGCTAATTGATGTGGGCTGCTCTGGTCCAGGTCTCCATGTGATAGATACTGCATGTTTGATGTCACCATGCCTATATGAAAGGATTACCAGGTGATGGAACTGCTTGAACAGGCAGGTGCTGGGTTGGAGACAGGTCAGGCAAGTGACGACCTTTGAAGGTCCATTACACGGCGATTCTTCAAGTCCACCAGCAAGGAAAAATGTCATAGAAAATCCTTTCCACCAATGGGATTCGTATAGTCATGACCAACAAACACCGATCAAAATGGCTTCCTGAGGACAAAATCAAGAATGAGTGACCTCTGACTATATGTCTGAATATTGTGGCAGCCAGAATACACGACATATTGGGTTGCCTGTGCTCTTGAGGAATTGGAGGGATCACCAAAATTTCTGCACCGGAATCAACAAGAAATTGACTGCCAGAGAGACAATCCTTGAGGAAAAGATGGTGGCTGAAATGAGCATGGGCAGTTGCCTCTACTTCGGGGCCTCATTGTTTTTTGGGTGCTGTTTGTAGAAGTCACAAGGAGGCTGGCATGACCAGGCTGCAGAGCCAAATTTCTGGTGCTTCCAACATATACACTGTGTTTCTGTTCCATCCCCGACCCACACAAATTCAGCTAGACCAGAAATGGGAGTAATCTATTGGGTTGTTAAAGATTCCACTTGTGTACAGAATGCTGCTACATGTTGCTCCAGCTCAGTTTTATCCTGCTGACTGGGAGCAGCTGAGAATGCATCCAGGTGCAGTGCAGAGGTCATGTCCATAATGAGGTCAGCATATCTAGGTAATTTGTTGAGGGTGACATCCAAAAAACTCCTAACTGGTGTCCTTGATCTCGAGAAGACAAACAACAGAGAAATCACATGTCTCCTTCACCAGGCAGCCTGCTCCATCTCAGCATCTATGGCAACTTTCTTTTGCTGAGGCAAAAGTGAGATTCTTGGGATAGCTGTGTTTAATCTAGAACAATTGCCTTAACATAGAAACATAGAAGATAGGAGCAGGAGTAGGTCATTCGACCCTTCGAGCCTGCTCCGCCATTCAACGAGATCATGGCTGATCTTAAAGTTCAGTACCCCGTCCCCGCCTTCTCTCCGTAACCTTTAATACCCTTATACTGAAGAAATATATCTAATTCCCTCTTAAATATATTTAATGAACCTGCCTCCACTGCCCTCTGTGGCAACGAATTCCACAGATTCACCACCCTCTGGGTATAGAAATTCCTCCTCATCTCAGTCCTAAATGGTTTGCCTATTATCCTCAAACCATGGCCCCGGGTTCTGGATTTTCCCATCATTGGAAACATCCCATCTGCATCCATTCTGTCCAGTCCTGCCAGAATTTTATATGTCTCTATGAGATCCCCTCTCAATCTTCTAAACTCCAGCGAGTACAATCCCAATTTGCGCAATCTTTCCTCATAAGTCATTCCTGCCATTCCAGGTATCAGCCTGGTGAATCGCCTCTGCACTCCCTCCATTGCAAGAACATCCTTCCTTAGATAAGGTGACCAAAACTGCACACAATACTCCAGGTGGGGTCTCACCAAGGTCCTGTACAGCTGCAGTAAGGTATCCTTGTTCCTATACTCAAACCCTCTTGATATGAAGGCCAACATACCATTTGCCTTTTTAACCGCCTGCTGTACCTGCATGCTCGCCTTCAGAGACTGATATACAAGGACCCCTAGGTCTCTCTGCACTTCCCCATCTCTTAATCTATTGCCATTCAAATAGTCATCTGCCCTCCGGTTTGTATTACCAAAGTGGATAACCTCACATTTATCCACATTGTAGTGCATTTGCCATGTATCTGCCCAGTCCCTCAATTTATCCAAATCACACTGGAGCTTCCTGACCCCCTCTTCCGTGCACACAACCCCTCCTAGCTTAGTGTCATCTGCAAATTTGGAGATATTACATCCAATCCCCTCATCCAGATCATTAATGTAAATTGTGAACAGCTGGGGTCCCAGTACAGATCCCTGTGGTACCCCACTGGTCACCGCCTGCCACTCAGAAAACGAGCCATTTATCCCATCTCTCTGTCTTCTACCTGCCAGCCAGTTCTCAATCCACATCAATACTTTGCCCCCAATCCCATGAGCCTTGATTTTGGAAGCCAGTCATTTATGCGGGACCTTATCGAAGGCCTTTTGGAAGTCCAGGTAACACCACATCCACTGGCTCTCCCCCATCTATTTTACCTGTCACCATCTCAAAGAATTCCAATAGATTTGTCAAGCACGATTTACCTTTTGTAAATCCATGTTGACTCCGTCCGATCCCTTCTCTGCTAGTCATATGCTCCGCTATTACATCCTTAATAATGGATTCCATCATTTTGCCCACTACTGATGTAAGGCTCACCGGCCGATAATTCCCCACTTTTTCTCTACCCCCTTTTTAAATAGTGGGGTAACATTAGCTACCCTCCAATCCATGGGTACTGATCCTGAGTCTATCGAGTTCTGGAAAATAATTCTTAAAGCATCTGCTATCTGAATGGCCTCTTCCTTGAGTACCCTAGGATGTAGATTATCAGGCCCTTGGGATTTATCTGCCTTCAATCCCATCAATTTCCCCAAGACCATGTCCTTAGAGATACTGATTTCTTTCAGTTCCTCCCTTGCATTAGTCTCTATGTTTCCCAACATCCTTGGGAGGTTATTTGTATCCTCTCTTGTAAAAACAGAACTAAAGTAAGAATTTAATTGGTCTGCCATTTCCTTATTCCCCATTATATATTCCCCTGATTCCGACTGCAAAGGACCTACTCTGGATTTCACCAATCTTTTCCTCTTGACATATTTATAAAAGCTTTTGCAGTCGGTTTTTATATTTGCCGCAAGCTTACTTTCGTAATTTATTTTTGCTCTCTTGATTAATCCCTTTGACCTCCTTTGCTGCATCTTGAACTGCTCCCAGTCTTCGGTTGCAGTACTTTTTTTGGCCAATTGATATGCTCTCTCTTTGGACCCAATGCTGTCTCTAATTTCCCTTGTTATCCACGGTTGAGTCACCCTTTTTGGTTTATTTTTATGCCAAACCAGTATAAACGATTTTTGCAATTTCTCCATTAGATCTGTGAATGCTTTCCATTGTCTATCCACAGTCAACTCCCCCATAAACACCACCCAATCAATCTTACTCAACTCCCGTCTCATACCATCATAATTCCCTTTATTTAAATTCAGGACCTTAGTCTCGGTTTTAATTTCATCACTCTCCATGTCGAGTGAGAATTCGATCATATTGTGATCGCTCCTACCCAAAGGGCCTCGCACAACAAGATTGCTGATTAACCCCTTATCATTGCATAATACCCAATCTAAAATAGCCTGCTCCCGAGTTGGTTCCTCGACATATTGGTCTAGATAACCATCCCGTAAACATTCAAGGAATTCCTCCACCTCAGTATTTTTACCAATTTGACTAGTCCAATCTATATGCAAATTAAAGTCTCCCATGATGACAGCTGTTCCCTTATTGCACGCTTTTCTAATTTCTCTTTTAATGCCTTCCCTCACCTCTACACTACTATTTGGAAGCCTATATACCACCCCCACTAACGTTTTCCGCCCCTTGCTATTCCTCAGTTCTATCCATATAGATTCTGCATCTTCTGAGTTAATATCCTTCCTGTCAATCATGTCGGTCCCTTCTCTCACCATCAATACTACCCCACCCCCTTTTCTTTCTTAAGTATGTCATAAGGAAGGTTGCCTTTTGGATTAACTAGCACGTTTTCCACTTTGCAAATGATCTGCTCTGGGAGGTATGCAGTGAGCAAACCAAACTTTGTCTTCTGACTTGACACATTTATTGAGGAGAAATGTGCCTCAAGGATCGAAAACCATGCCTATGCATTGTTTGTAAAAAGGAAGGGAACTTCAAACTTGATCTCCCCAACAGCCCCCATAATGCTTTTATCATTATACAATCCATCCTTAATCAGGTGCTGTGAACGAACGAGATCATTGCTTGAGGCTGCTAGATAAATGCTATGTATACACAACAAATTCACCAGACCAAAAAGAACTGAGAGATTGCTGTGTGCTTCTGTTTTACAGAGAAATTGCTCACACCAACCTTACTTGACTATGCTGTACAACTGAAGCGTTTCTCAATTCATTGGATGGACTGCGCCGCATCCTTGGGCAGGATTAGGGCTGGAAAGGTCTGCTTCCTATTCAAACCCTCATGGTATTCAGATGTGGCAGTTCTGGTTGAAAACAATATTTCCCTGCTGTTTGCCTTCTTGAGATCAAGGGCACCTGTTAGGAGTCTGTTGGGTGTCCACCCTCGAGTTTACATTCCACCCCATGCAGACATGAAGCTTGAGGTTGATGAACAGTGCCTTGCTACCAATAACTTTGAAATGGAGTATCCTAAAGCCTTGTTTATCATTGCGAGGCTAACTACAGAAGCGTAATGCTGTACCAACACATGACCTGTCCCACCAGATGCATAACAACCCTCGACCATTGCAGTACAATGATCAAAGTTGCTAACTGCTCCATTCCCCCATCTGCATTTTGGAAAATCAGACTTTTGAGTTCCTCCCTATTTATAAACAGAAACTGAACCTTACAAACATCTGGGGACTGTAGCAGAGTATGCACACAATCATGGGCTACCAAACAAACCTGGACAGAATGGCAAGTACAGCACATCCCATCCCAGTGAGCTCAATGCATTCTATGCTCGCTTCAAGCAGGAGCCAGTGACAATAAGTACAACAACCTCTGATGCACCTGTACCAAAGCTCACTCCCACAGACCTTCAGTTTGGCTTTCTTGACATTGAACCCACAGAAAGCAACTGGCCTGGACAGAATCCCTGGATATGTCCTGAGAACCCACCTTGACCAGCTGACAGGAATGTTCATGGATAGCTTTAACCTCTTTCTGCTACAGTCAGAAGTTGCAACATGTTTTATGAAGCCCATTATCATCCTGGTGCTGGAGAAAATCATAACACTGAACCTTAATAACGAGTGCTCAATGGCTCTGACATCCACATCATGAAGTGCTTCAAGAAGTTAGTCACAGCTCACATTAACTCCAGCTTTGCTGTTCACCTTGATCCATTTCAATTCACTTATCACTATAATAAGTCCATCTCCATGGCCCTCCATTCAGCCCTGAAACATCTGGATTTCTTATGTCAAACTACTATTCATTGATTACAACTCTGCTTTCACATCATGATCCCTAATAAAGTCATCCCCAAAACACGGGGTCCTTGGTATCAGCACTGCACATTCCTCCCATCCTCTTCCCTTCCCCAACACTTTTCACTACTTTGAACTTCCCTCTAACTCCTCCTTTGCCTACACCTCAATGAGTTATGCACATGCCATGATGTTGAACTCTTCGTCCGTTGGCCCCATCTCTACCCGTACTTCCACAACCGTGATTCTGCACCCCCCATTACAGACCCCTCCTCCCACTTTAAACCTTCTTTCTTCTCATAGACACCCCGTTCCACTATTCTTCCTGCTTTGGACCTTCATATTTTCAATTGTCATCCTGAAATCAACCGCAACAACTTCATTAATCCCCTCATTCATTCCAATCTCCCCCTTGGAACATCTGGCCCTCCACTCTCTCCACCCTTATCCCAACCTCAACATGAAACCCACAGACAAGAGTGGTGCTGCTGTGGTCTGCCACACTGAAATCTATCTGGCTGAAGTCAGACAACAACTCTCATGCATCCCCTCTCACTTACCGCTCCAACAGGACCCCACTAAAACTCATCAAACCACTTTATCACACACCATATTTGAACTCATCACTTCCGGTCATCTCCCTGGCATGGCCTCCAACCTTACTGTTACCCAACCCCACACTGCCTATTTCTACCACCTACCTAAGATCCGCAAATCTGATTGTCCCAGCAGACCCATCGTGTCCACGTGCTCCTGTCCCACCAAATTAGTCTCCACTTACCTCAACTCAGTTTTGTCCCCCCGGTCCAGTCCCTTCCAATCTATATCTGGGACACTTCACATGCCCTCCGTCACTTCAACAACTTCCAGTTCCCTAAACTTGATCGCCTCATGTTTACTATGGACATCCAATCCCTATTCACCTCCATTCCCTATTCTGAAGGCCTCAAAGCCCTTTGTTTCTTTCTGCACAACACACCCAACCAGTCCCCCTCCACCATCCTCCTCCTCCAGCTGGCAGAACTTGTCCTCACCATCAATTACTTCTCCTTTCACTCATCTCATTTTCTCCAGGTTAAAGGGGTAGCCATGGGTACCCACATGGACCCCAGTTCTACCTGCCTTTTTGTTGGCTTCTTGGAGCAATCCATGCTACAAGCCACCACAGGCAAGTCCCCCTCCCCCACAACTCTTCTTCCACTACTTTGATGACTACTTTGGTGCTGCCTCATGAAGTTGACTTCATCCACTTTGCTGCCAACTTCCACCTCGACCTCAAATTTACTTGGTTCATCCTTAGCAATACTTACCCTTTCCTCGATCTCTCTGTCTCCACCTCAGGAGACAAACTCTCGACAGACATCTTCTACAAACCTACCAACTCCCACAGCTACCTCAACTACACCTTTTTACACCCTGTCGCCTGTAAGGATTCCATTCCCTTCTCTTAATTCCTCCATCTCCATCACATCTGCACCAAGTATGAGGATTTCCATGAGAGATTATCAAAGATGTCCTATGTCTTCAAACAATGCCCCTCACCCGCATATCCTCCATTACCCCCAGGGCCAGAGCCAAACTACTTTGTAGTTGGGCAAGGTCAACTACTTGCACTCCCTCAAAAAATTGCCAACTTTGATTTTCAAAAACATGCTTTGGAGAAAAAATGAAAAACACAAAATTTGAAACTGCTAAATGTTTTTTTAAATTGCAAGAATAAGTAATACATCAATCTTTGATTATCTTTCTCAAATACAAAAGAAAATATTTTGGCACACGAATCATTTTGAACAAAAGGGCACTCGATACAATGCACACCTTCACCAAGGATAACACAACCTTAAATCCTTTTACTTTGCACACCTTTAAGTCTATATTCCTTCCTGTGTCCATTTTTTCCCACAAGAATGATGCCCCTTTGGCCCATTAAGTTTCTCTGATTTTCCCTTAACCATTTTTAAACTTATGCTATTCCCTTTTATTTAATTTTTCACACATTTCTATCATTTCCCCTCCCCCCCCCCAGATTCTACAACTCAATTACACACTACAGCAATGGCCACTAATCTACCTGCCCACATATTTGAGATTTAAGAGGAAATTGAAGCATCCAGAGGAAGCTCACATGGTCACAGGCAAACTGGACACAGACAGGGCCAAAGTTCAGGGCAGAAGCCAGATCGCTGGAGTTGTGAGGAAGTACCTCTAGTAATTGAACCACTGACAGAGTATCAACTCTAGCAATAATAAAGTTGATTACATATCTCTTTAAGAACTGTCTGGAAGGAGAGTTTCTCCATAGAGAAACCTGAGCAAAATATAACTATATAATTTCAGCATGGCTTTACACATGGAAATTCAAGGAGAAATTCAAATTCTTTTGTTTGTCTGCTTTTTTAAAGTTCTCATGTGTTTTGAAACTTTGACAAGGATAAGCAAAATCAATAGGATAATGACAAAAAATAGCATGAGAAATTGCTGAGTTGATTTCTTTAAATAATTTATATATTTTTATTTCTCATCTATGAATATTGATAGTTTATTCTGCTATTATAAAGCAGCTAGTACCTGTCCTGAGCTTCCGACGCCCAACTCTGAAGGCCGAATCCTCCCCTCTGCAGTTGGCCTACAGGCACACATCGGAGGTCCCGACACTGACTCTGAAGTTCTGAACCCTCCTTTGGCCTACTACCACACACACACACACACACACACACACACACACACACACACACACACACACACACACACACACACACACACACACACACACACACACACACACACACACACACACCCAGGAGGGTTCGGACTTTGGAATCACAACTCGGGAATTGGGATCTCCGGTGTAGGCTGAGGGGAAGGTTCGGAGTCAGGCATCGAGAGCTCCCGATTCCGATTACCAGAGCTCCCAGTGCCCGACTCGGAATCTTCCCCTTGACAGTCAGCCTACAGGCGCACACCGGAGCTCCCAAAACCAACTTTGAACCTTCCACTTGGCCTACCTGAACGGTGGGGCACAATTTTCTCTCAGAGCACTAGGCGACTGTCTATTTGGCCTAATGTTAGCGCCGGTCCTGCCTCCTCTGTCCCCATGTACAACAAGAACGAGGTTCCTCTTGTCCTCTCCTACCAGCCCAACACATCCTTGTCCACCATTTCCGCCTCCAACTATCTGATAGCACAACTAGACACGCATTCTCCTCTCCTCTCCTCTGCCGGATCCATTCCCTCAGTGTCTCCCTTGTCCACTAACCAATCGTCCTCTTGGAGCCTACCCATGACCACAGGGGATGCTCCACTTGCACTCACACCAACTCCTTCACCACCATTCAGGTCCTTCTAAGTGAAGTAACTTTTAATTCGTTAATCTGCAGGGGTCATCTAATGCATCCAGGAGACTTGTTGTGATCTCCTCTACATTGGGGAGACTGAGTGCAGACTGGGAAATTGCTTTGTTGAGCACCTTGGCTCTGTTCGCTGCAATAGCATGGATCTCCCAATGGCCACTGTGACAGAATATGTTTTTGGGAGATAAATTGAGGCAAGTTTTTTTTTAGTGTGGGCCACATACAAATTCTTTAAAATTGATTTTATTTTAAATACTGGAGCTCTGCCCCATGCTTGACATGTCGGGGCCAACAGTCTTTGCAGAAGCTTTAGAGAGTGACCAGGAGACTTCACTGATGTATTGTTGTTTACAAAAAGGAAACAGATGAAAGAGCTTGTCGGAGCCACAGATTGTCTGCAGTGGAACTTATTGTTCTAAGAGGGTCATTTGGTTTTGCAAGCAGAGAGAGAAACAGGCTTTCTCTCTGTGTGAGAAAGAGAGAGGGAGACACACACACACAGATCAGTTCTATAGTTTTACAGTCAGCAGCAGCAACTGGAACTGGAACAGGACAAGCTGGCAAGCTTGTGGAAAACCCCATTTGGAAGACGGGTTGTGAGTGCTTAATTCAGCCTGGTCAAAGCCCTTGTGGTTCATGCAAGAGGAGAGGACTGGCTGTTTAAAGTTTTACTTGGAATAAGAGAAACAAAAAGGCACTCTGTGATGACCTGAAAGAAAGAGGTCATCATCTGGGGAACCCTGAGGGGGAAAGTTTTGTCGGCAAGACACTGAAGTGGCTGATGGAAGTAAATCAGTTGTGGATGTCCTGGAACAACAAATCTCTCTCTGAAAACCAACAAGAACCTTCCTGAGCAGTGATCATTTACCTTTCAAGCATCAAAGCTTGGTGAACTTTATAAATGTTAAATTCTGTGCACAGAATAAGAATTGCCTGCAACCAGTGAACTTGGAGGAATGAGAAGTGAGATTGGACTGTGAAACAAAGAACTTTTCTGAACTTACACACACATTACATGCACGTGCGCTTAGAATTAGAAGGGGTTGTTAGGTTAGTTAAGTCAATAGTGCTAAGTTAAAATGTGATTTTGTTTTCATGTTTAATCATAATTAAAAGCAACTTTTGTTTAAGTAACCATTTGTCTTGATGAATATCTATTGCTGCTGGGTTTTTGGGTCCTCTGGGCTCATAACGCCACCCATTTCAAATCCCCATCCCATTCCCCTGCCGACATATCTGCCCATAGTCTCATGCACTGCCAGACTGAGACCAGCCGCAAATTGGAGGAACAACACCTCATCTTCCAACTGGATGGCATCAATATCAACTTTTGTTAACTACCCTTCTTCCCCCATCACCTTCCCTCAGCTCTGTCTCTCATCCTTTTCCCTGTCTCCTTTCACACAGACAAAATTAATTCTCACCTCTCCCCTTATCATTTCCAATTAATACCTTTTGTTGGTCTGGACTTCTCCCCTCCATCTCTATTCTGAGATTTCCTGGGTTTTTTTTCTTATTCCTTGTAGGTTGGGTACCGGGTGCAGCTGCAGTGGCTCTTTTTGCCAGTATAGCTTGTTACTGTTGCACACCAAGCAGGACTGTACCTCATCTATGTTCTCTGTCATAGCTAGCCAGAAGACAATGTCCCTCATTCTGCGTTTTGTCACTTCTGTGTCAGGGTGCTCTCTGTGCAGAATCTCCACGTACATATTCTGCAGTGCGCAGATGTCTGCTCTTAGGTCCAAAACAATGGCAATATATCTTTATCTCCTATGGACTGGTTGAGTTCCTCCAGCTTATCGGTGTGTTTTTACTACAGTCACAATATCTACATTTCCTCTCATGACATTCACCTTCCACTTCTACCTCCCTGACTATCATTATTTTATTTTTAAGCCTTATCTTTAAACATAGCTGTTCAATTTAACACATGTGACATCACATAAAGTCCTGAGATTATTTTTTCTGTGAGCTAGGCAGAATTTCAATTTTGGAAATTGCACTCAAGAAAAAGATATGCATACAAAAGAGAGAAATTAAAAAAAGAAAGAAATGTAAACAAACTAAATAAATATTCAGTGATAAATAATGTGCAAAGTCAGAGGCTTTAAATGAGTCTCTGATTGAGTCTGTTGTTAAGGAGTCTGAGGGTGGAGGGGGAGCAGCTGTTCCTGAACCTGGTGGTACGAGTCATGAGCCCTTTACCTCTTTCTGATATTCTGGGTAGGAAGGATCCCATAAAGAATTTTTTCCTGTCTGTCCCAATGAACTAAAACCCATTTCTCTCACACAATCATTCAGGTGTACTTTCAATTATTTGATCCGCTTTATCCTTTGTCCATTTGAACACAGATCATGACGGAATCCAAAGATGATCACATTCCAAATTCTACTTTTAGGTGCCATCCATATTAATCCCTTCATCTATTTAAATACATTCAGCAGATAAGCCTTCCTTATCCTATCCATGTTATTAGCCCCTTTATGGATTTCAAGAACTGATTCTTTCTTACTCTTCTCATTTCTCCCTGGCCCCAAGATATCCTTATCCCAAGCAAAGGCCAAGTAATAAATCTTTGGGAATCATACTCTTGACTGCAAAAAACACCAACAATCCAGTCCCTGATTTTCTTCATTTCCCCTAATATGAATGGCCTCCTTTACCAAACATGAATGAATATTCTCATTTATATAGGCTTCAAGAACCTTGCACATGGTGTCCAAGTGCTGAGAGCTGTGTGAAATTATCTTTTGGAATCATGTAGTTAGAGTCATAGCAGCATAGAAGCTGTCCTTGCTGGGACTCAGCACACCTCTCTGTAAATGGATTGTGGACTTCCTAACGAAGACCACAGTCTATCTGGATCCACAGCAGAATGTTGAGCACTGTCACGCTTAGCACTGACACACTCGAGGGCTGTGTGCTCAAACTGTTCCTGCTCATACTACAGACCCATGATTGCATCACCAGATCGAGCTCCGTGTCATCAAGTTTGCAGATGGCACAGCAGTAGTTGGGCCTCGTCAGCAACAACGATGAGTTGCACTACAGAGAAGAGGTGGAAAATCTCATGTTATGGTGCAAGAGTAACAACCTGAGTCTCCATGTGGACAAGATGAAGGAGATGATCGTGGACTTCAGGAAGACAGGGAAAGAACACCCTCCAGGACACATTAATAACTCTGTAGTGGAGAGAGCAGGGAGCACCAACTTCCTTGGAGTTCACTTAACCAGTGGCCTATCATGGACACACAACATCTCCTTACTTGTCAGGAAGGCGCAACAGCGATTGCACTTCCTGAGATGACTGAAGCGGGCAAGGCTACCAGCCACCAACATGTCAACCTTCTACAAAAGTTCAATCGAGAGCATTCTGCCCAGCTACAACACAGTGTGGTACAGTTGCTGCAAAAAAATGGATTGGAGGTCAATGCACAGGGACACAAGAGTGGCAAAGAGGATCACTGGAATCTCCATCTCACCCAATTGATGTAATCTACCAGGATCATTGACTGAAGAGGGTACGCAAAATCACTGAAGACTGCTTCCACCCTGCACACAATATCTTTCAGCTGCTCCAATCAGGAAAGAGAGCCAGCATGACCAGGCTGACAAACAGCTTCTTACCAGGGCAGAGAGAATGCTGAATGACCAAAGGAACTGCTCACACCCATTTATTTGTATGTATGAACACTAGTCCACATTATGTATTTTCTGTCCATATGTGTGTTATGTTTAGTGTCTGCATGCTTTGCACCAAGAACCAGTGTATGCTGTTTCGTCGGGTTGTACTTGTGCAATCAGATGACAATAAATTTGACTTGATACAGCACTGAAACAGATCTTTTGATTCAACTTGTCCATGTCGACCAAGATTCCCATCTGATCTAATCCCATTTTCCTGCTCTTGGCCCATTTTCATATCATTTTTAACCATATACCTGACTAAATCTCTTAAATATTGTAATGATACCTGTACTACCAGTTCCCCCAACAATTTGTTCCATATACCTACAACCCTCAGTATGCCCCTCAGCTCCCTTTTACATCTTTCTCCTCTCACCTTTAACTGATGCCCTCGGGCTTTAGACTGCACATGCTTGGGGAAAATACTGTGAACCACTCACTTTATCTATACCCCTCGTTATTTTGTATAGCTCTGTCATTCTTCAGCCTCCAACACTGCAAAGCAAAAAGCCTGCACTCAAGTCTTTCAGTTCCTGTGACATCCTCATGAATCTTTTTGACACCCTTTTCAATTTAATGACATCCTTCCTCTGGCAGCAATAAGAACTGCACATAGTATTCCAAGTATGGTCTTGAACAGCAATAACATGATGTCTCAATTCCTGTACTCAATTCTAAACACTTTTCTCTGCTGTCACTCTGTGCTGCCAGTGTCTGAGGCTGAGGGAAAAAGAACCTTGAGGAGGATGAATCCTCAGAAAGCTTCTGGCTCAGATAGTGTACCCTATATGCTTTGTCCCCTACTCTATTCCTTATACACCTATGACTGCGTAGCCAAGTTCAGCTCCAACTCAATCTACAAATTTGAAGGCAACACCGTTGTTGGCCGAAGAACTGGAAATAATCAGTTGGAATACAGGATGGTGATCGAGAACATGGATGGTTGGTGCCAGATCAACAATCTTCCTCTCAAGTCACAAATCCAAGGAGTTGGTTATTGATTTTAGGAAGGAGAGACACCTGGAGACCAAGCACATCCAGAATGATGGTAAGGTCGAGTGAGGTAGAACCTTCAAGTTCCTGTGAGGTCATATGTCAAAAGACCTTTCCTGGAGCCAGTACACTGAGGCACACCAACACTTCTACTTCCTAAAGAGTCTAAAGAGATTTGGCATGTCTTCAGATTCTTGATAAAACTTCTGCAAATTCTGTGAAAAATATACTGACAAGTTTGGGAATTCAACTGCCCAGGAATGCAGACAATTGCCTCTGATATTCCATTCTCTGTGGATATCTCTGAAAGGTGCTGTCTCAATAAGGTAGAAAACATCAGAAAAATTTCCACCAACTTGGTCAGAAATTCTTCTCACTTTTATCTTCAGGTAGAAAGTGCAGAAGCCTGAAAACCAGCACTTCTAAGTTCAAGAAGTTTCTTTCCAACAACTATCAGGCTTTTTAACCTTCATTTGGTACTGATTATGTCTGCATTATTGCAAATCACTTTTTTGCTCTCAGATTACTGTGATTATTTGTTTCTACCTTATGTATTTTTAGAACCAGAATTTATTGTCATGAACATGTCATGAAATTCATTGGTTTGCCGCAGTATTATAGTGTGTATATTGCTATAAATTACATTTAAAAATAAATAAATTAGTGCAAAAATAAGATAAAGTGAGGTAGTCTCTGTGGTTCATTGTCCATTCAGAGATCTGATGGCAGAGGGGAAGAAGCTGTCCTTGTGCCACTGGGTGTTAGTCTTCGGGCTCCTGTACCGCCTTCCTAATTGTAGTTGTGTGAAGAGGCCATGGTCTGGGTGATGAAGGCCCTTGAGAATAGAGGCTGCTTACTTAAGACACCACCTCTTTTAGATGTCCTTGATGAAGTGAAGACTGTTGCCCATGTTCACAACTCTCTGTAGTTTTTTTCCCCTGTCCTGTGCATTGGCACCTCCATACAAGACTGTGATGAAACTGGTCAGAATGCTCTCCACACTACAACTGTATAAATTTTCAGGAGTCTCAGTTGACATTCCATATCTCGTCAAACTCCTCATGAAATATTGCTGCTGGTGAGCCTTCTTCGTTATTGCATCGACATGGAGACACCAGGACAGATCTTCAGAGGTGTTGACACCCAGGAATTTCAAGTTCTTAACCCATTCCACTGCTGACCCCTTGATGATTACTGGTTTGTGTTCTCCTGATTTCTCCCTCCTAAAGACCACAATCAGCTCCTTAGTTTTGTAAGGTTGTTGTTACACCACTCAATTCACTGACGTATTTCACTCCTGTGTGCTTCTTCATTGCCATCTGTGATTCAGCCAACAACCATGGTGTCATCAGCTAATTTGTAGATGAATTTGAATTGTGCATTGCCAGAATCATGGGGGCAGAGCAAAGAGTGCAGTGGGCTTATCACGCATCTTTGATGTGCGCCTGTGTTGATCGTCAATGAGGAGAAGTGGTGTCCAACTCATACTGAGTGTGGTCTTCCAATGATGAAGTCAGTGATCCAGGTGCAGATGGGGGTGCAGAGGCCCAAGTTTTGGAGCTTGTTAACCAGTACTAAGGATGTTGAAAGCTGAGTTGTAGTCAATGAAGAGTTGCTTAATGTCTGTGTTGCAGTTGTCTTGGTAATCCAGAGCTGAGTGGAGAGCCAGTGAAATTGCATCTGCTGTAGAGTGATTGTGACAGTAGGTGAATTGAAGTGAGTTCAGATTTTCACTTTGGTATGTTAATTCTAGCCATGATCAACCTCTCAAAGCATTTATTCACAATAAACATGAGTACTACTGGACCATAGTCAATGAGGCAGCTCACTCTGCCCTTCTTAGGCACTGGAATGCCCTTTTAAAGCAGGTAGCAACCTCTGACTGCAGCAATGAGATATTGAAAATATTTGTCACTTTTAATTTAATTAGTTTACTATTACAGTTTTTCTTTAGAAGTACCTCTTCAGCCGTAGCACCTTTAACATTGTGCCTTACAAGACTGCATAAACAGTCCTATGCACTTTCGATAGTGGCCAAATGATTCTCTAACCCATCTACAAGTTTGCAGATGACATCATCTTTTTTCAAACAAGACAAGATATTCCTGTAACCCTAAACCTATATGTGACAATAACCAATTCAATTCAGTGAACAGAAATCCTACACTTTGTTTGTAGGTCTGAATTTGAGCTTCCTGTAGCCAACCATTTTAAATCCTGAAAACATTCCTCATGTAACATGTTAATGCTTTGCTTCATTGATTGTTAGAGTGAGGCTAAATATATACTTGAGAGGCAACACATCATATTCCCTCTGGGCAGCCTTGAACTAACAGCATGAACATTGATTTTTCTAATTTTCGATAACTCATACCCACCTGATTCCACTGTTCCCATCTCTTTGTTATCTACTCCTGCACATTTTTTTCTCTCTGTTACTTCTTTCTCCCTCTACCAATCTCTTCACCTTTCACACCTTCTTTCCTGTAATCCATCACTGGTTCTTTCTCTCTTTATACATTTCATTTCACTTATTTTATTTTAGTCTTAACAAAGAGTTCAGACCAAAATGTTGACTATTTCTACCCCTGGATGGTGTCTGAATGACCTACAATTATTTGTTTGCTCTCAATTCAATGTATATTTTGTCCGATGGCACTCCTGTAAAGCACCCAAGGATATATCTGGTATATAAAGGAGAGAGTAAAATGGAGGGTGAGGCACAGACAACATGTGCTTTAGTTTTAATTTTAATTTTTAATTCTCATTTTCATTGTTTATCCCCTATCTTTTATTGTTTATTTAATACTAGGGTTGGTAGCATGTTGTTTTTCTTATGAAATTGTGTATCTGAATAAGTTATGGGAGAGGGGAGGGAATAAGGGAAGGGAGAGGGGAAAATGCTGGACTCTATGAATTATATTCTGCAGAAGAAAAATGTTTGCTTGGATTTGCAAGGGTCTTGAGAATAAAATATTTTTTAAAATCTTAATTGAAGATAGCAGAAGAAAGTTCTAATTGACAAATCATATCACAATTACTGTGACAGATTATGTTATATTTTATATTATATTATGTATAGATATGTTTTTGGAAGATAGATTGTGGGGTTTTTAGTTAGGTCACACACAGATACAAACATTTCACAAGACAGAAAGAGAGAGAGAGAGAGAGAGAGAGAGAGAGAGAGAGAGAGAGAGAGAATTCAGTTCTACAGTTCAGCAGCAGCTGGGACTGGAACATGACAAGCTGGGAAGCTTGTGGAAAAACCCCATTTTGAAGAAGGTTGTGAGTTCTTAGTTCAGCGTGTTCAAAGCGCTTGTGGTCTATATAAGAGGAGAAGTATAATGTTTCACTTGAAATGAGGGCAACATAAAGGAACTCTGTGGTGACGTGGAAGTAAGAGGTTATCATCTGGAAAACCCTGATGGTGCAAGTTTCTTTGGCAAGACACTGAAGTGGCTGATGGAAGTACATCAGTTTGTGTGTATGTCCACAAGCAACAAATCTCTCTGAAAACCAACAAGAACCTTCCTAAGGAGTAACCATTTACCTTTTGAGCACCAAAGCCTGGTGAAGATTCATAAATGTTAAATTCTGTGCACAGTATAAGAATTGACTTATACCGGTGAACTTGGAGGGGATAGAAGTGAGATTGGACTGTGAATCAAAGAACTTTTCTGGGGGTTAAGTTAAGTTAAAAATAGTAATAAGTTAAAGTTTGATCCTGTTTTCACGTTTAAAGATAATTAAAAGCAACTTTTGTTTAAGTAACCATTTTTCTTGGTGAATTTCTATTGCTGCTGGGTTTTGGGGTCCTCTGGGCCAATAATAATTCCCATCACTGTTTATCAACTGTTATGCTCAAGTTCGACTCCCATCTTTCCCTCAACCGGTGTAACCCTGGCTTCAGGCCCTCATTTTGGAGTAAGAAATACATCCTAGGAATAATCTTAAACAAATCCTCTTGTAGAATTAGAATCTCCATGGTACCACAATCCAGTAAAGTCATTGTTGGTCCTAATTTGTCTCTTGAGAAAGATCTTAATTGAAGAAAGCAGAATGTTGTGTTTAAAAATCTAAATTTGATCCTCAACTGTTCGAATGACATCAACTGCCCTTGATCTTAACAATCCTTGATACACCTGATCCCTTTCTGGTACCAAGTGTCCAGGATCTTATTGCCCATTCATGGGTATTACTTATTCTGGGTCAAGGGCATATTGGGAGACCACTCCACCTTCAATCTGATACATTGATGTATTTTATGCCATGTCTGGCATACATGTTTTAGTATGGGGTTGTCCGTCTTTTTGGATATTAATTTAATGACCCATTTGTATACAAATACTCCTACTATCTTTTCCCCTATCACATGTAGTCCAATGTGTGCCCAAGAAGGGGGCCTCTCTCCCTCAAAAAGTGAGGTGATAAACCTCACCTGGGATGCCCAATAATATTTCTTAAAATCTGGCAGTTTTAGGACCCCTAATTTGTATTCCCGTGTCAACTTTTCAAAGGAGATCCTAGCCATCTTGCCATTCCATAAAAAGTTTTTGACACACTTGTTGAGCCTCTTAAAGGGGCACTGGAGCAATGGATTTGGAAGTGTTTTAAAAATATACTGTATTCTTGGCATCACCTTCATTCTTATTCAGTTCACTCTGCCCACTAATGTTATGGGCAGAATTCTCCATCTAACCAAGTCCTCCTCAATTCGCTGGAGCAGGGGATATAATTTATCTTGTATACATTGCATAAGTCTTTGTCCACTTTTATCCCCAAGTATTTAATGCCTTCCTGGTTCCTCTGTTGATAAGGTCTATAATCCCCTTTCATCAAAGGCATAATCTCACTTTTGTCCAAATTTACTTTATGCCCCAGACCTTCTTCCAGTTTGGCCCTCAGTCTGGCCAATGACCCCCCCCCCCCCACAGTGTCCATCTAATAACTATCACATCATCAGCAAATGGATTGATTTTGTGTTCCACCTGGCCCACCTTGGACCCCTTTATGTCTGGATCCTGCCTAATGGCTTCTGCCAGCAGCTGAATGACAAGTATGAACAGTGCTGGGAACAATGGGTAGCCTTTTCTACTGGATCTACTCAATGGGAACAATGAAGATATCTGCACATTTGTAATAATTTTGGCCTGGGATTTATGATGCATTGTCTTCACCCAATTTATAAATATTTATTCCAGTCCAAATTTTTACAATACCTTCAAGAGGAAGTCCAACTCCAATCTGTCAAAGGCCTTTTCCGCATCCAGAGATATGACCACCCCCAGGTCCATCCCCAACTGCACCAGATGTGTTATATTAAGCAATCTAGCTATATTGCATGCTGATTGCCTTTTCTGCATGAACCCAGCCTGATCTGGGTTTGTTAGTTTTGCCAAATATTTTGCCAATATATTGGCCAATATTTTTGCTATAATTTTATAATCTGCATACAATAGTTAAATAGGCCTTTAGGAGGTGGGCTTCAATGGACCCCTATCATTTTTTGGGATAATCATGATTATTGCTGTTGAAAAAGACTCTGGGAGGGTAAGCATTTCCACCGCCTGATCAACCACCTTCATAAGAATGGGCATTAAAAGGTCCTTAAATTATCTATAAAATTTGGAGAGGAACCCATCCTCTCCTGGGGATTTATCTGCCAATAGAGTGCTCAGAGCGAGTTCAATCTCTTCTGTTGAGAAGGGGGATAAAAGTCCCTTTCCCTCTTCCTGATCAAAATTTAGCAGTTCCAATGGAAGCAAAAAACAAAATTTTAGCACTCCCCACCCCCCCTCCACCGATTCTGATTTATATAGATCTTTATAGAACTTACAAAATGTATAATTTATTTCTTTGGCATAAAAAAATCTTGCCTTCCCCCTGTTTCAATCACATTAATTGTCTTCACCTGCAAGGACATAACTTTATGGGCCTTTCCCCCCAACTAAAAATACTGTTGCCTAGACCTTAGAATCACTTTTCTGTTTTATATGTTTGCAACGCATTGTATTTAAGTTTTTTTTATTGACAAAATCCCTGTATTTATTCTTTGACCCCCAAAGGTAATTTTTTTTTCAAATGAGCAATGTCCTGTTCCAAATTATGAATTTCCCTCATAAACCCTTTTTTTAAAATCCCTGTAGTATATTCAATTATCCGGCCCCTTAAATAAGCCTTCAGCGTGTCCCAAAAAATTTTTAAAAATTGACAGTAAAGGGGAAGTTCATCTCACAGAACAATTCTATCTGAGTTCCAACTAAACTACAAATTTCCAATTTTCCCAACAGCAGTGGATTTAGGTGCCATCTGCATGCTCTAGCTTGCTTATCTGGCATTATGATGGACAAGGTCAGAGGCGAATGATCCAACATCTGCCGAGCCTTGGACTCAGACTCCACTTTCCTACCTTCCAACTTGCTGATGCCAAAAATAATCAATTCTAGTGTAGGAGTCATGTGACTTGAGTAAGAGAAATACCTCTCTCTTAGATTCAGCCTTCTCGTTTTATAATTTTTATTTTATTTTTCACACTATGAACCATACTAACCAAAGTACACACAAACATTTCCCTCTTGAATATACAGTGTCATTTTCTCCCCTTTATCCCACCTCCCTTCCCTTCCTCCTTCACCCCACCCTCCTCAATGTTCAAACTATATGATACATTAAACCCATTAAACAATGTCATCACACAATGAAAATAAACAAGAAAAATGTGTCTTCTACTTTTACATACTGGGTCAGTTCACTTCGTCTTCTTCTCCTGTCATTTTAGGTGGTGGAGGTCTGTGGTAGGACTTCTCTGTTGTGTTCCATGTACGGTTCCCAAATTTGTTCGAATACTGTGATGTTATTTCTTAAATTATATGTTTTTTTATCCAATGGAATACATTTATTCATTTCCATGTACCATTGCTGTATTCTCAGGCTATCTTCTAATTTCCAGGTTGACATAATACATTTTTTTGTGCTCCATCCAAATCGAGTCCAAGTTCTTTACTTCTTATATTACTTAGAAGAAAGATCTCTGGATTTTTTGGTATGTTGCTTTTGTGATTTTATTTAATACCTGGTTTAGATCTTTTCAAAACTTTTCCACTTTCTCACATGCCCAAATTGCATGTACTGTTGTTCCCGTTTCCTTCTTACAACGAAAACATCTGTCTGATACTGTTGGGTCCCATTTATTTAACTTTTGGGGCATGGTGTATAGCCTGTGTAACCAATTATATTGTATCATGCGTAAACTCATGTTTATTGTATTTCTCATAGTTCTGGAGCATAGCTTTTCCTATGTTTCATTCTTTATCTTTATGTTTAGAACTTGTTCCCATTTTTGTTTGGGTTTACAGCTTGTTTCCTCATTCTCTTTCTCTTGTAGTTTGATGTACATGTTTGTTATAAATCTTTTAATTATCATTGTGTCTGTAATCACATATTCAAAATTGCTTCCTTCTGGTAACCTCAGCCTGCTTCCCAATTTGTCCTTCAAGTTGGTTTTCAGTTGGTGGTATGCAAACATTGTACAGTGAGTTATACCATATTTGTCCTTCATTTGTTCAAAAGATAATAATTTATTTCCTAAAAAACAATTTTCTATTCTTTTGATCCCTTTTCTCTCCCATTCTCTAAAGGAAAGGTTGTCTATTGTGAAAGGGATTAGTTGATTTTGTGTCAATATTAATTTTGGTAGTTGATAATTTGTTTTATTCCTTTCTATGTGAATCTTCTTCCAAATGTTGAGCAGACGGTGCAGTACTGGTGAATTCCTATGTTGCACCAGCTTTTCATCCCACTTATATAGTATATGTTCAGGTACCTTCTCCCCTATTTTGTCTAGCTCTAATCTGGTCCAATCTGGTTTTTCCCTTGTTTGATAAAAATCTGATGGGTGTCTTAATTGTGCTGCTCTATAATAATTCTTAAAGTTTGGTAGCGGTAAGCCCCCTTGTTTGTACCATTTTGTTAATTTATGTAGCGCTATCTTCAGTTTCCCCCCTTTCCTTAAGAATTTCCTTATTATTTTCTTTAGCTCCTTGAAGAATTTCTCTGTTAGGTGAATTGATAACGATTGGAATAGGTATTGTATCCTTGGGAAGATATTCATTTTAATGCAATTTACCCTTCCTATCAGAGTTAGTGGTAAGTCTTTCCAATGTTATAAGTCATCTTGTAATTTCTTCATTAATGGCTGATAATTTAGTTTGTATAGATGGCCTAGATTCTTATCTAGGTATATACCTAGGTATCAAATTGCTTGAGTTTGCCATCTAAATGGTGATTCTTTCTTAAAATTGGTGAAATCCTCATTATTCACTGGCATTGCTTCACTTTTATTTGCGTCGATCTTGTACCCCATACTTCTCCATATTCCTTCAATTTCTTATATAATTCTTTTATTGATATTTCTGGTTCTGTTGTATACTATGATGTTATCTGCAAATAGACTGATTTTATATTCCTTCTCTTTTATTTTTATCCCTCTTATTTTATTTTCTGTTCTTATCAGTTCTGCCAGTGGTTCTTTAGCTAACGTGAACAGTGAGGGAGACAGTGGACATCCCTGCCTAGTTGATCTGCTTAATTTAAATTGGCTTGATATATATCCATTGACTGTAACCTTCGCCAATGGTCCCTTATATAATGCTTTAATCCAATTAATATATTTCTCTGGTAGGTTGAACCTCTGTAGTACTTTGAATAAATAATTCCATTCTACTCCGTCAAAGGCTTTCTCTGCATCTAAGGCAACTGCCACTGTTGGCATCTTGTTTCCTTCTACTGCATGGATTAAGTTAATGAACTTGCAGATATTGTCTGTTGTTCGTCTTTTCTTAATAAATCCAGTTTGTTCTAGTTTTACTATTTTTGGTACACAGTTGGCCAATCTGTTTGCTAATAGTTTAGCTATTATCTTATAATCTGTGTTAAATAGAGATATTGGTCTATACAATGCTGGTGGTAGTGGATCTTTCCCCATCTTTGGCATTTCTGTAATTATTGCTGTTTTGCATGAATCTAGCATGTTTTGTGTTTCTTCAATCTGGTTCATTATTTCCAGGAGAGGAGGAATTAATAAGTCTTTAAATGATTTATAGAATTCTATTGGGAGTCCATCCTCTCCCGGCGTTTTATTGTTCGGTAGTTTTTTTTAATATATCCTGTATTTCCTCTATTTCAAATGATTTTATTAATTTATTTTGCTCCTCTTCTTGCAATTTCGGTAGTTCAATTTTAGCTGGAAACTCATCTATTTTGTCTTCTTTCCCTTCGTTCTCAGTTCGATATAGTTGCTCGTAGAATTCCTTGAAGTTTTCATTGATCTCCGTTGTGTTATATTTAATTTGTTTGTCCTTTTTCCTTGATGCCAATACAGTTCTTTTAGTTTGTTCTGTCTTAAGATGCCAAGCTAGTATCTTGTGTTTTTTTCCTCCTAGCTCATAATACTTCTGTTTTGTCTTCATTATGTTCTTCTCCACCTTGTATGTTTGTAGTGTTTCATATTTTTTTTTGTCTGTCAATTCTCTTCTTTTTGTTGTATCTTCCCTTATTGCTAATTCTTTTTCTGTACTTGCTATTTCCCTTTCCAGCTGTTTTATTTCCCGATTGTAGTCCTTCTTCATCTTAGCTACATAACTTATTATCTTCCCTCTGATGAATGCTTTCATTGCATCCCATAGTATAAATTTATCTTTCATTGATTCCGTATTTATTTCAAAGTACATTTTAATTTGTTGCTCAATGAATTCTCTAAAATCCTGTCTTTTAAGTAGCATGGAGTTTAATCTCCGTCTATACGTTTTTGGTGGGATGTCATAGAAACATAGAAGATAGGAGCAGGAGTAGGTCATTTGACCCTTCGAGCCTGCTCCGCCATTCAACGAGATCATGGCTGATCTTAAAGTTCAGTACCCCATCCCCGCCTTCTCTCCGTAACCTTTAATACCCTTATACTGAAGAAATATATCTAATTCCCTCTTAAATATATTTAATGAACCTGCCTCTACTGCCCTCTGTGGCAATGAATTCCACAGATTCACCACCCTCTGGGTCAAGAAATTCCTCCTCATCTCGGTCCTAAATGGTTTGCCTATTATCCTCAAACCATGGCCCCAGGTTCTGGATTTTCCCATCATTGGAAACATCCCATCCTCCAGTTCTATTGCTAATAACAGGGGTGAGTGATCCGATAACAATCTAGCTTTATATTTAATTTTCCTAACTCTCCCTTGGATGTGGGCTGACAACAGGAACAGGTCTATCTTTGAGTATGTTTTATGTCGACCTGAATAATATGAGTATTCCTTCTCCTTTGGGTGTTGTATCCTCCATATATCCAAACGTTGCATTTCCTGCATCGATTTAACCATAAAGTTGGTTACTTTGTTCTTTCTGCTAGTCTTTTTTTCCAGTTTTATCCATCTTTGAGTCCAAATTAAGGTTAAAGTCCCCTCCTATCAGTATATTCCCCTGCGTATCTGCAATCTTCAAAAAGATATTTTGCATAAATTTTTGATCCTCTTCATTAGGTGCATATACATTGAGCAAATTCCAAAATTCTGAATATATCTGACACTTTATCATTATATACCTCCCTGCTGGATCTATTATTGCCTCCCCTATTTTGATTGGTACATTTTTATTGATTAATATAGCTACTCCTCTGGCTTTTGAATTATATGATGCTGCCATTACGTGCCCTACCCAGTCTCTCCTTAATTTCTTGTGTTCCACTTCCGTTAGATGTGTTTCCTGCACGAATGCTGTATCAATTTTTTTCTTTCTTCAGTAAATTTAACAGCCTCTTCCTTTTGACTTGGTTATCTATTCCATTAATATTTATAGTCATATAGTTCAACATGGCCATTTCATACTTTGTTTACCTCTCATTTCCGCTTCCTCATCACCACCTTTCCTCCTCATTTATTTCTGTTTTCTTTTTTTGAACACACTGTAAGACAACACTTCTAAAACACAAAATATTTCCACTATTCCCACATCTAAAATTTCCTTAACACCAAATGTCTCCCCCCTCTCTAAGTTTCCCCTTGTCCCTTGCCAGGCAACCACAACTCCCCTCTCCATTTGGATTGCAAACCCGCTCGCAAGCGTCAACTGATTTTGCAGTGATCGTTATTCTCTCCCACCCAGCCCCCTGCAGAAAAGACTTTTATCTTCACATATAACAAAGCTCACCCTCTTAATTCCCCCCTTGCTTCCTTTCTTCCCCTTCTTAGTTCTTATACATTATTTTTCTTCTTTTTATGAAGTTTGTCATCATTCTTGTTCGTGTTACATCTCCTCATCTCTCTGTCTGTTTTGCAGGCATTCTGCAAATTCTCCTGCTTTCTCCGGATGCAAGAACAGCCTGCTTTGCTGCCCCAGGATAACTATTTTAAGCACCGCTGGATATCTTAACATAAATTTACAGCCTTTCTTCCATAGGATTGACTTTGTTGCGTTAAACTCCTTCCTCTTCTTCAGGAGCTCAAAACTTATGTCTGGGTAGAAAATTTTTTTTTGACCTTTGTATTCCAGTGGCTTTTTGTCTTCTCTCATTTTTTTCATTGCCTTCTCCAATATATTTTCTCTTGTCGTATATCTCAGGAATTTTACTAGCTGTTCATTGGACATTTGAGCCATCTTTCCTTTCAAAATCATTTTTTCTCCTTGTTGCCCATTCTTCTGAAGCTAATCCTTCTATTTGGCACTTAACCCCCCCCCCCCCCCCCAACCTTCCTACTATTTTACCGGTTGTTTTCGATGCTTTTACCCTTGTTCATGCTGGAGCTTTGAGAAACGCAAGTACCCCCTCCACTGCATCACATGGTCCTCCAAGATCTTTTTTTAAGAGATAGTTTAGGACCAGCCATGACCCTATCAATGTGTGGTGACATGGAGACTTCTTCAAAAGGGAATCACAAGTAAATTTATATCCAAGATTTATTTTCTATTGCAGAGCAATAGCCCAAAACTGGACTTGTACAAATTGAGGGAAAGGTGGGAGTCAGACTTGGGGAAAAAGATTCAAGAACAATATTGGTCAAAATTGTGCTCTGATAAGATGACATAACTAATTAAATTAATTAATTTTATGCACCAATTATACCTTACACTTAAAACATTACAGTTTAAAATCTTAAATTCCAGACTCATGTTTGCGTCTAAGTAAGCTATGCATGAAAATAAGATCCTTTTGGTATGACTTGGCAGTAATTTTGACAAAAATTATAGAATTGGACTTTTCATTGGAACCAGAACTGAATTTATTGAGCAATCTTATGGTTATTGGCATAAAACTCTCAAAATATCAAACAATTCATGACAATTGCACTAGCGGTAGCTAGGAGATGTATAGCTGTTACATGGAAGTTGTGCCCCCCTGGAAATGATAACTTATAATCTTAGAAAGAAATATCAGAATCACACTCAGGATTAATTGTCATGAACAAGTCATGAAATTCGGTGTTTTGCGGCAGCATCGTAGTGGAAACATTCATATTATAACCATCTTATGTCATTACTATAAAAAATAAAATAAAAATATTATCAATAATATTGCATGAAAAGTAAAGCAATGCCTTTAGACCATATGACGCGTTTGTTAAAATCTGGGAACCTTATTTGAATCATACTGGCTTAAGTATCAACTTCCCCAAAAAGGTTTAAATAATAGGTTAATAGCATCGAATTCCTGAAGATCAAGATATGGACTAATTAATGAAGGCAGCTCAAACACCCCTTCATTTTTGGACATTTAAAAAAAAATTAGCATTTACTGGGGCGGGGGGTGGATGGTGAGATTTGGCCAATTATAGGAGTCTGTAATTTTAAAAACTTTTTTTTATGATGTATGTAATGTTTTATATGAGTCTTGGGGAAAATTAAAATAAAATATTGAAAAAAAAGGATTACTTACCATGTTAAAAGCATAACATGGACGGAACTGAGAAAACAGAACAGTACATCACAGAAATAGGTTTTTTGGCCTATGATGTCTATACAACCATGATAATGAATTAAATGAAATCGGTTTTACCTTCAAATGATCCATATTCCTCCATTCTCAGCAATTGCCTATCAAGAAGCCTGTTAAATCCTGTTATTTTATCTGTTTCCACCACTACCCTTGGCACCTACCACTCTATGTGTAAAAATAACTTGCCGTGCTCCTATCTTTACATTTTCATTATCTCACCAAATGCATGATCTCTCGTATTTAACGTTTTCATCCTGACAAAAAAGATCTGATTGCCTAATTGTACTTACATGAATGTGGATTATGGGATTTGGGGACTGCTCTTGAAGTGAAAAGAAAGAATCTGTGATGTAATCTTATCTTGTGTGGATTGTAGAATCCTTGTATTTTTTCCTCCCAATGTTATCCAACTCAATTTGAAAACAACGTATGAAATACTACTTTCTTACAGATTCAGAGGCCCAGGCTTAATCCTGACCTTGGGCAGTTTGCATTTTCTCTCTGTGACCTCAAGGTACTCTGCTTTCCTCCCACATCTCAGAAGATGCACTGTTAGGTTAATTGGCTTCTGAACATCATCCCCTAGTGTTGGTTACCATAATTCCAGAAAAGGAGAGTTGAAGGGCATGATATGAGATAATAAGGTGCAGGGAAGCAAGGGAGTAAAGATAGGTAAATGGGACTAAAGGGATTGGTTTGATGGAGCCAGCATGTACCCAGTCATCCAAATAGCCTTCATGTGTCATTGAAATTGGAAAATGAGAGGCCTCTTTCAAGAGTCCACAAGCTGTTACTTGCTATTAATGTTATCCAATTCAGTCATACTGTAAAAGGACTGGATGACTTTCTAAATCAATATGTAGAGGTACCAAGAGAGGATGCAATACTTGATCTCCTATTAGGAAACCAAGCAGGAGAGGTGGCAGAAGTCTGTGTAGGTGAGCATTTTTTGCCCGGTAACCATGTCATTAGTTTCAAGTTACTTATGGATAAGGATAGGTCTGGTTCTCGAGTTGAGGTTCTAAATTGGATAAAGGCTAATTTTGTGGAAATGAGAAAGCATCTCGGAAGAGTCCATTAGAATAAGCTGTTTTCTGGCAAGGATGTGTTCGGTAAATGGAAGGCATTCAAAGGTGAGATTTTGAGGGTGCAATGTTTGAATGCTTCTACCAGGATTAAAGGCAAAATTAATAGGCATAGGGAACTTTGGTATTCAAGGGATATTGGTGATATGATGAAGAAAAAGAGAGAGGTGTATAACCAATTTAAGCAACAAGGAGCAAATGAGTACTTGCAGAGTATAGAAAATGTAAGAGAATACTAAAGAAGAAAATCAGGAAGGCAAAAACAAGCCACGAGGGTGCTTTGGCAGATAATGTGAAGTTAAGTCCAAAGGGTTTCCACAAGTACAGTAAGAGGATAATAAGGGATAAACTTGGTCCCCTAGAGGATCAATGGTCAAATATATGTGGAGCCTCACGAAATGGGGAAGGCCTTAAAGTTTTTTTTTGCATCAGGATTTACTCAGGAAACTGGCACAGTGCATGCAGATGGAAGGGAAACAAAAAGAAATGTCATGAAACATATGGAGATTAAGGAGGAGGAGGTGATTGCTGCCTTACACCAAATAAAGGTAGACAAATCCCCTGGGCTGGATATGATATTCCCTCTGACTTTGAGGGAGACATGTGTTGAAATTGCAGGGGCCCTGATGGATATATTCAAAATGCCCTTAGCCACGGGAGAGGTGCCGGAGGAGGATTGGAGAGTAGCTCATGTTGTCCAGCTGTTTAAGAAAGGCTCAAAAAGTAAACCAGGTAACTATAGGTCAGTGAGCCTGACATCAATAGTAGGTAAATTAATGGAAATGGATCTGAGAGATAGGATATATAGGTATTTAGACAGGCATGGCCTGATTAAGGACAGTCAGCATTGCTTTGTGCATGGTAGGTCGTGTTTAACAAATTTTGTAGAGTTTTTCGAGGAAGTTACCAAGAATGTAGATGAAGGCTGTGGATGTTGTCTACATGGACAAGGCCTTTGACAAGGTCCCACATGGGAGGTTAGATCAGAAGGTTAAAGTACTAGGTATACATAGAGGGGTTGTAAACTGGATTCAAAATTGGCTGTGTGGGAGAAAACAGAGATTAGGGGCCTGTGACAAGTGATGTGCCTCAGGGATCTATGTTGGAACCATTGCTGTTTGTTGTCTATATCAATGATCTGGAAGATAAAATGGTAAATTCGATCAGCAAGTTTTCTGATGACACAAAGATAGAAGGCATAGTAGACAGTGAAGATTTTCAAAGCTTGCAGTGGGATCTGGACAAACTGGGAGAATGGGAATAAATGGATGATGGAGTTTAATGAAGACAAGTGTGAGGTATTGCATCTTGGAAGAGCAAATCAAGGAAGAATATACACTGTAAATGGTAGGGCACTGAAGAGTGCGGAGGAGCAAAGAGACCTGGGGATACAGGTACATTGTTCCCGGAAGGTGTTGTCACAGGTGGTCAACGTTGTAAAGAAAGCTTTTGGCATCTTCGCCTTTATAAAATCAGAGTATTGAGTATAGAAGTTGGGATGTTATGTTGAAGTTATATAAGATATTGGTGAGGCCAAATTTGGAATATTGTGTGCAGTTCTGGTCGTCTAGCTACAGGAAGGATATCAATAAGATTGAAAGAGTGCAGAACAGATTTACTAGGATGTTGCAGGATCTTCAGGAGTTACATGGAAAGATTAAACAGGTTAGGACTTTATTCCTTGGAACAAAGAATAGGGGAGATTTGACATAGGTTTACAAAAGTATGAGGGGTATAGACAGAGTTAATGCTAGTAGGCTCTTTCCACTAAGATTAGGAGAGATAAATATGAGAGGACATTGCTTTCGGGTGAAAGGAGGAACTTCCTGACCGAGAGTGGTGGGAATATGGAATGAGCTGCCATCTGATGTAATGGGTGCGGATTCGATCTTGAGATTTAAGAACAAATTGGATGGGAGAGATCTGGAGGGTTATGGAATGGGAGCAGGATAATTGGACTAGCTGAATAATGGTCAGCAGACTAAAAGGGCCAAATGGCCTGGTTTCTGTGCTGTAACGTTCTATAAGTGTTTTTCGGTTCCATGTTAAAACATTCATATCTGATTTATTAATATAGAAATAAATACATATGGTAAGATACAAGTTGGCCTTGGGTTCAAACATTCCCATTTGTATACTCAGCTAATCAGGTATACTATCACTTTGAGAGAGTTAACAAATTAGTTCATTTCTTTGCCTTTTCACTCATTCCCTTTCAAATTACATTTATTAATGTATTTGGCCATATCTTTGAAAATCTTAGGGCTTATTTTATTGGGAGCTTTTCATAATATGGATTAATGTTTGAAAGTGGTGTTGATTGTTTTTCTTTTAAATTAATGAAAAAAATTATGTGTTATGGATTATGCAATTTCCAGAAGTGCAAATATTGTTACATTGGGGCCCTAGCCAATTAAATAGTCCTTCTAAACACCCTTTCACCACTGTGTAGTTGGGCTGACATATACCTGTAGGTCAAAGCATCTTTGATCACTAAATTCACATTTTTCTTAGATTCATGCTCTTGGTTTGCTGCAGAACTTAAAATACTGCCTGTGATTGCTGATTTATTGAAAAAAGACAATTCTCCATTTTACTAAACAGATTTTTTCATAATTATGAATTGCACATTAAGATCTCTTAATTCTCAGTTTCCCAACCCTTTCCACAAACTAAGCATTTCATCCTTTATACCATCCCAATTAAAATCTCTTTTGTATCAGTTCCTTAATATTCTTCCTGATGTGAGATCGCCCAAACAGTAGGTTTAGTTTAACCAATAATCTGAATGGATTAGAAATTACAATTTGACTTTGGAATCTGTAACCATATTTACAAAAGACAAGTATTCACTTTTCCCAGTCTGAGAGACTTGTCCAACTAGTTAATATTTCTGGTTCCTCAATTCTTTAAGGATTAAGGATAAAGGAGGCAACATGGAGGTGGAGAAGGTTGGGAAGGTACTAAATGAATACTTTGCTTCAGTATTCACCAGAGAAAAGAACCTTGATCAGGGTGAGGATGAAAAAGAACAAGCTTGTGTGCTGGACAATGTTGAGATTAAGGAAAAGAAAGTGTTGGATCTTCTTAAAAACAATAAGATTTTATAAGTCCCCAGGGCCAGATGCAATATATCCCAGGTTGCTGTGGAAAGGGAGAGAAGAGATAGCTGAGCCACTGGCTATGATCTTTGCATCCTCCTGGACCACAGAGGAGGTGCCAGAGGATTAAAGAATGTCAAATGTCCCCTTGCTTGAAAAAGGTAACAAGAAATTATAGACTGGAGTTTTATGTCAGTGTTGTGCAATCTATTGGAGAGGATTTATGAGCATTTGAAGAAGTATGGCTTTGTGAAGGGAAGGTCATGCCTCATGAGCCCAATTGAGTTTTTTGAGGAGGAAGCAAAAGAAAGGTAATGGGATCCACCAAACCATGGCTGTTTGGATTAAAAATTGGCTTGCATGAAGAAAAAAAGAGGGTAGTAGTGGATGGAAATTATTCTACCTGGAAGTCAGTAACTAGTGATTTTGCATATTTGTCCTGGAACCTCTGCTCTTTGTAATTTTTATAAATTGCCTAGCTGAAGAAGCAGATGGATGGGTCAGTAAGTTTGCCAATGGTACAAAGGTTAGAGGGGTTGTGGATAGTGCTGAAGGTTGAAATAGGTTAAAGAAGGATATAGGCAGGGTGTACAGTTGGGCAGAAAAATGGCAGATGGTGTTCAATCTTTTGTAAGTATGAGGTGATGCATTTTGGAAGGTCAAACTAGAAAGCTGAGTACAGGGTTAATAGTTGGTCACTTAACAGTGTGGAGGAACAGAGCAACCGTGATCTATCCATCTCTCAAGGTTGTCGTGCTGGTTGATGGGTTAAGAAGGTCGATGGGATGCTGGCTTCATTAATAGGGAGATCGAGTTCAAGAGTCGCGAGGTTATGTTGAAACTACAAAATCTCCAGTGAAATTCAGTTCTGGTAACCTCATTATAAGATGTGAAAGGTATTGAGAGAGTACAGAGGAGATTTATCAGGATGTGTTCTGCATTGGAAAAAAAGTCTCATGAGACAAGGTTAGCAGAGCTGGGACTTTTCTCTTTGGAGCAAAGAAGGATGAGAGGAGACTTCATAAAGGTCTACAAGATTCTAAGGTAGACAACCAGCACCTTTTATCTTGGGCAGGAATAGCAAATACCAGGGGACATCTCTACCAAGTGAATGGAGGAAAATTCAGGAGACATTAGGGTTTTTTATATACACAGTGTTGTGGGTTCCTGAGATGATGGTGGAGGGTAAGTCTCTGATTCAGGCACATGAATGAAAGAAAAATTGAGGGTAACAAGGTAGGAAGGGTTTAGATTATTTTGGTAGGAATGTATAGGTCAGTACAACATTGAGGGCTGAAGGGCTGTGCTGTGCTATAATGTTCTATGATCTTTGAGATGTATTCTTCCTGTTAACCAATGTTCCACTGAAATATACAAAATAAAAATACATTTTATTTATTGCTATAAAACACCTTTAAAATTTGCTTGTTATTTGTAGATATTCAAGTAAAACCCATTTAATTCACTATTTTAAAATTGACAATAGTTTAAAACATATTAACACTTTAAGTCCTATTTCCTACAAAAATGTGCAATTTATTATTGACACAAAGTACCAGTATTACAAAAATATGCTTAACTAAGTTTTCTCCCAACAAAGGAACTTGCATGTGGCAGCTGACAATTCTACAACTTTAGGTAACTTGATATTTCTTTGTCTGTACCCATTTGCTTGCCAGCATCTTTTTTGTTTAACCTCATTCTTTAATTTCTATATTCTGACCTACTCAACATATCACATAAGAGCAGATGACATAACATTACATAGATTTTACATTAGCTACACATTTGATGGCAAAGTGGTAATCTTCAAAGACTGCAGTTTGAATGAGACAGTACATCAACTATTTATTGCACCACATGTGAAATGGTTGATCATATTCTTTTTCAAAAAAGGTGACTCTTACAACTATTTCAATTTTTTTTCCAATTAATTTCTAAAGTCAGGGCATTGTTGGCAAAGTCATAATTTATTGAACCATCCCTAACAGATGGCAAACTGTCTTACCAAAATGCCTCAGTCCTGATGAAGATACACTTAAAATGCGTTTGAGTAGGTTATTCCAGGATTCAGATGAGCTACGAAGGATTGGCAATACCAAGTCTGCATAGTGGATGACATTTAAATGAACCTGCAAATGGTGTTCCCATGCATTGTTACATTTGTGTGGCAGAGGTTACAGGTTTAGTAGGTACTGTCAAAGTAGCCAAAGTAACTGCCTTTTTTTGATGATGCTCTCTGCAGCCTCTCAGTTACATTGATGAAAGGAATCAATGTCTCAAGTCCAAAAAAAATTGTTGTAAGTACTCAGCTGATGAGGCAGCATCTGTGAAATGATGGTCTTTGTTAACTGTTTCTCATTCTACAACTCTGTCTAGTTGATAATATTTTCCTGAATTACAGGGGGATGGGCAGAAGGTCAGGCAGTGGATGGGCCACAAATACAGTCAGTTAGATGTGTTGAAATGTGTTTAATGCAAGAAACGTTAAGAAAAAGGGCGATGAAATTGAGAGCATGGATAGTACACAGAATTACAATGTGTGTCCATTACAGAAAACTGGTTATCACAAGAGCAGAATTGGCTTCTTGATGTTCTAGGGTTTAGATGTTTCAATCGGGATAGGGAAGGAGGAAAAAGAGGGGGATAGTGAGTGGGATTCCTAATCAGCGATGTATCCCAGCTACAAAGGGAGGATTTTTCAGAGGGAGTGTGGTAGGAAGTCAGAAACAGAAAGGGAATAATCACTCCATTTGTAGTTTCCAATGTGCCCCTCTACAGAACACCGAGGAGCATACAAGAAAGCAGATTTTGAAATGATGAAAACAAAATCACGTTTATTGTCATAGGTAAATTCAAATTCCATAATGTTGATTGACACCTCCTTGATAGCTGATCTAAATCCAATGGCAGAATTCTTCTTGATATACTGCAGAGTATATTCCCCAGACTTACAAGTCTGTCCATGGCCTTTTGCACTGTTCAATTGGGACCATCCACAGATCTTCCATCTGGGGACTCTCCAGCCAAATAGCATTAACATAGATTTCTCTCCCTTCTGCTGAACTTGCTCATCTTTTCTTCTCCCTCCCCCTTTCCTGTCTTTCCAGTTCTCCCCCTTCCCCACCCAGCCATACCTCCTCTCCCTCATTGCTGTTGTCCCCTCCCTCCCCTCATCCACCTATCATCTCCTGCCTTTGTCACTACCCCTTCTCCCCAACCCTTTTGTCCAGATGCCTGCCAGCATTCTCTCATACCTTGATGAAGGACTCAGGCCCGAAAATGGTGGTTATGTATCTATATAAAGTACACTATTTGACCAGCTGAGTTTCTCCAGCATTGTGTTTTACTTCAACCATGGTACCTGCAGACTTTTGTGTTTTACTCCCACAGCATATAGACATGTTGTTGTGTTAGAAACATATCAGGTTCAGTGGGTTCACAGAAATGAGTCTGGACACAAGTGTTTGAATCAAAGGTAACTTTATTAAATAAACGGGAGTTGAATGGGAAGATGTCAAACAATACTTAGTTACTCTACTACTAAATAACGATTAGACATTCACATCAGACCCAGGTTTGACTCCGATACCAGTGGCTGCCAATCTTCCACATAGTATGAGACAAAAACTATAATGGCTACTATCCTACCACACTGTCTCGCACGTATACACATCATAGACAGGGACTTTCAAACACACTCCGAATTCCCTGCACCAATGGGGATGTAACTCGTGACAAGCACTGATCTATTGCTCAACTCAGTGTTGTGCACACCTTACTCACAGCTCCTCCAGCAATGTCCACAGTAGTGATCTGGCGTGGAGCAATGGCCAGGACTTGGGCTAAGAGGCAGAGAGAAAGAAATGTGGTATGCATCGAGGTTTTATACTACTTTGAGATGGGCATCTGGCCAATGACAACATTGAATCATTTATATGAGCATATGGTAACGTGTGCTCTAATGGGTGCCCTTGATTGGCAGGTGATGCAACTTCTGAATAAGTTTCAGACAGGGAGGTTATGTGACCCTCCACAATGTTCCAGACAGGGAAGCCTCATGTTCTTTCACAATCCACATACAACATATGCAGACAGGCTCATATTGGATTCTTTGGCTTGGCTTCAAGGAAGAAGTTAATGGAGGGGTATTGGATTAAGTACTGGGCAAATGAGCTTTTTTTTTAAACTTTATTTAAGATTTTATAACATAAATAACATATAGGATTACATTTAAAAAAATTAAGAATAAAATAATAAAATTACAATACAGTATCAGTAATCTAAATAAACTATACCCTCCCCAATAATTATTACACATTAATAACCCAACTCAAATTAGTCCAACTCCCCCTTTCCCCCCCAAAATAAAGAGTGAAGAATTAATAAAGTTAATAATGTGAGAAAAAAAACCCACTTACAAAAAAAACAAAAAAACAAAAACATAACCGATTAAAATACTAACAAAAAGAGAAGTAACTAATACTAAGATATCAGACTTAAAAAACATATTTAAATCAAACTTAAATGCATATATTTAACAGAGTTAAGATAAAACATATATTTAACTCAAACTTAATATAAAAAAAATTAGTAAAGTTAGTAACATTGTCTATCAAAAATTCTTAAACAATAATCAATTCTTTAAAAAAAATTGTAGCATGAGAAAAAAATGAAAAAAAACTCTATAGAGATAAACCTTCACCAAATATCAACTAACTTCACATCTATCATCATATTAGTCACATAAACCACCATCTTTAAACAAAATTCAAACCTCATTAAGCATTGTACAATTCAATTTTAGTACTCTTCCACCATTTTTCCCTTTTACTTTTGAATAATTATCCAATAAAAGCTCCAATACCACATTTAAATATCCCCAATCATTACGTTAAAATTCAGATATCCAAATAATAAAAACACATCTACAACGAAATCTATATCTTCAACAAATGGAGCATAAACCACAAACAAAATTCAAGCCTCATTAAGAATTGTACAATTCAATTTATAACTTTCACCATTATTCCCTTCGTTCTATAACTAAAATAGCAAAATAATATACACCAGAATTACCACTCCTTTCACCTTAAAATTAAAGAAAAAATATAAAAAAGACTTATCCATCCCATTCACATTTAAATTTTAAATATTCCTTATCTACTGAATAAACTTTACAAAAAAAACCACATCAATTTTTAGTTTTTTAAACAATCAAATGCTTTCTTATGCTTTTTTTTTTATAAACACAAAAAAATACAAAAACACCCTTCACTATTTAATCTAATAATACAAAAAAAAACGGGTAGGAGGTTAAAAATACCCCCTCCCGTCTAAACCGCGCAATGCGGTAACTCCCAAAAAAAATGGGTGTGAGATAACTCACACGTAGCAGATGACTTTCAGGAAATAGTGCCTATCCAGTTCTCTCCCCCAACTCTCACTTCATCTTAAACTAACATCATTATTATTTAATATTCCTTTTTTTTAAACAAAAACATTAGAGAAAAAAAAAGTACAACTCTTCTTTTAATCAGCTCCAACTGCTGAGTCACCATTACAACCATTCCTTCTTGGAGCACGGCTCTTTTCTTCCATCTCTTGTCTCCTTAGAGATTGCGGCGAACTACGTCTCTGTTGAAACTGAGTAATTGGCGGCTCTTGAGCAAATGCTATAGCTTCCTTTGGAGAATCAAAGAACTTTGGTTGGTAACCATCTTGAAAAACCTTCAAAACAGCTGGATATCTAAAGGTTGCCTTATAACCTTTCTTCCACAACTTTTTAGCAGGATTGAATTCCCGTCGTTGGAACATAACTTCTTGACTCAAATCCGCATAGAAGAAAACTCGATTATTTTGAATCATCAAGGGTGATTTTCTCTGTTGTGCATTTCTAATAGCCACTCGAAAAATTATTTCTCTGTCGTAATAATTCAAGCAACGAACCAAAACAGGTCTTGGACTTTGACCTGAAATAGGTCTTCTACGCAAGGCTCTGTGAGCACATTTCAGTATTATACCTTCCGGGAAATGTTCTTGACCCAGCACCTGCGGAATCCATTCAGTAAAAAATTTTCTTGGGTCTGGTCCCTCCATTCCTTCCGGCAAACCAATAATCTTTATATTGTTCCATCTGGATTGGTTTTCCAAATAATCAATCTTTTTCACCAAATTTTTATTTTGAGTTTGTAAATCTTTGACCATTTTGGTCATATCTGAAACTTGATCTCGTATTTCGTCTATATTCTCTTCACCCAAATTAAATTTATCTCTCACTTCAAGCTTAAAAGCTCCAAACTCAGCCATCTGTTGAGAATTTATTTCCATCAGAGTATTAAACCTAGTACCAAGTTCAGTCATAATCTTAGATAATCCCTGCATTGTATAAGATAATTTAGATTCAAGATTCACAAGAATCTTTTCAATTGAAAGAGATTCTGGCTCAACAGATTCCTGCTTCTTCTGCATAACCAAAGGGTCTTCTGTTCCTTCCTTCATTCTGGTTGCCTTCCTTGTAGTATAACTGCGTGTGGAAACCCCAGCCACAGCCTTTCCAGCAGTGACTAGAGGACGCTGGCCGGGATTTTCCCCAGTCCATAATGTATTAATTTCTCCCAGTACATCAAGTTGTATAGGTTCTTTTATCTCAAGAGGTGCAGTTTGCAGCGCCACCGCTACAGTTGACAAATGTAACTGATGTTACTACAAGTGGTTCATTCATATCATTGCCGTCAGATGCTACTGCACATGTGCGAACCTGAGTAACTCTTTGTTCTAAAGGCTGTTTGGCGCCCTCTTTAGAGGGCTCTACCGATGTAACATTGATCTCTACATCCAAAAGCTGTACCTCTCTCCTGGGATCCATTTCAGGCTGAGCCCCGGTGTCTTTCCTGTAGGTAGGCTCCAAAACTTGAACTTTTGGAAAATGTAGTTTTTTGATGATCTGTTGTCGTTTTTTTTTGCTCTTTTCCACCAATTGTACCATCATAAGTTAAATTAACAGCACTGAAGTTATCTAAACTTTTAAAGAATTTTAACGGGCATTTCTAGACAAAACAATAAGATAGAGTCAGGAGAGGACTGGAAGGACTGATCCTTACGCCATCTTGCCACGCCCCCCCCCCCCCCCACCTGGGCAAATGAGCTTGACCAGATGACGAACCTCTTGGTGGGGTGAGCATTTTGGAGATAGTAACCAAAACTACTTGTCCTTTATCATAGCTATGGACAAGGATAGGAGTAGACAAAATAATTAAGTGTTTAATTGGGAAAGGGCTAGTTACGATGGGATTAGGCAGGAACTTGGGAGAGTTAATTGAAAATAAATGTTCTCAGGGAAATGCACAGCAAAAATATGGTGGATGATTTGCAATCACCTGAATGGAGATCTGGATAGGTTTGTCCAAGACAGGTGTTAGAGACCCAGAGGACTCCAAAGCCCAGCAGCAACAGAAATTCACCAAAACAAATGGTTACTTAAACAAGACATTTTTAATTTTTTTTAAACATAAAAACAGGATCAAACTTTAACTTATTACTATGAACTTAACTTACCCCCCCTTCTAATTCTAAGCACACTTGAACAAAATGTGTACAAGTTCAGAAAAGTTCTTTGATTCACAGCCCAATATCACCTCACTTCTCCAAGTTCACCGGGATCAGGCAATTCTTTCACTGAGCACAGCATTGAAAATTTATGAATTTTAACACAGCTCTGGTGCTTAAACATAAATAGTTACCACTCAGGAAGGTTCTTGATGGTGTCAGAGAGAGATTATTTGCTTGTTGGACGGATGGACGGACGGACGGATGCACCCACCCACCCACCCACCCACACCCACATTGATGTACTTCCATCAGTCACTTCAGTGTCTTGCCAAAGAAACTTGCCACATGAGTGTTTTCCAAATGATAACCTCTTCTTCTGCAGTTCACCATAGACGTTTCCCTTATTTCAGGTGAAACACTCTAGCCAGCCATTTCCTCAAACTGCAACCAGACAGATTGCAGAACTGGACCCAATCTTCTGAGCCCATTTATCTGTTGGTTTCAAAACAATAATCCATTTCCACAGCATCAGTCCAATTAACACCTACTTGTGAAGTCTCTTGAGCTCAGGTTCTTCTATTTGCACCTCCTTATGGAAACCTCTAGCAGAGCAGTTTGTATTGTCCCTACAAAGGCCCTGGGCCCAGAGTGCCTGGTTTGAGCAAAGCTCTTGCATTTTAAATGAGATCTGTTTTGTTAAGTGTTTGAGTTTGTTTGTGACCTACACTAACCCCCCCCCCCACAATCTATCTCCTCAAAAACATATTTATATGTACTATAAAATATGACATAATCTGTCACACAGGAAAATTATGGTATGGTAAAAGAACCATTGACAACAGGAAGATGAAGAAGGAAGCAAACATGGTTTAGAAAGCAAGAAGGGCTCATGAGAATTATAATGTAGCCAGGAAACAACTTAAAGGACAGGAGAGCTCAGAGACATAAAAAGGTCTTAGCTTGTAGGATTAAGAAAATACCAAGTCATTCTTCACATACGTGAAGAACAGCAGAATGACTCAAGAGATAGGGCAGCTCATGGATAAAGGTAAGAATATGTGCCTGGATGGAGGAGGTATAGTTGGAGTTGAGGTCAGAAAGGACCACCCTATTTGAGGAACAAAAAGAATTCAGAAGTAAGGGCAGGTTTTTTTTAAAATCATATATTTTCTTTATCTATACATAGACAATGGAAATAGCAGCCAAGGCAGAGGAATGCTCCTCGCAAAATGTGGGTCATCAGAGAAGCCAACAGTATTACTGATGACTCCATCTGCGAGAAGAGCATCCAGCCGCAGCTCCTGACAAGCTGAGTTAAGGAATTGGAGCTGGATGAACTTCGGATCATTTGGGAGGCAGAGGAGGTGATGGACAGGAGGTACAGAGACACGATTACACCAAAGAAGCAGGAGGAGGGTAGATGGGTGAGTCAGGAGGGAAAGGGACAGGCAGGCAGGGCACCCCTGTGGCTGTCCCGCTCAATAATATGTGTACCATTTTGGATACTGTAGCGGGTGGGGGCGGGAAGAACCTACCAGGGTCTAACCATGGAGATCAGGTCTCTAGCATGGAATTTGGTCCTGAGGCCAAGAAGGGGAGATAAGAGAAGAGGTGAGCTGTAGTGATAAGAGAATCCATACTTGGGAGACAGACAAGAGGTTCTGTGGAAGAGATTGAGTCTCCAAGATGGTACGCTGTCTCCCTGGTGCCAGGGTCTAAGATAGATCGAGTTTATGGTATTCTCAGGAGGGAGAGTGAGCAGCCAAATGTTCTGGTACATTAAGGGACATCGTGGGTAGGAAAGGTGAGGAGGTCCTGCAAGCAGAGTTCAGGAACTTAGGCGCTAAGTTGAAGGATAGGATCGCCAGCATTGTGACCGCAGGCCACGAACTAGTGAGGTTAGAAATAGAAGGAAAGTGCAACTTTACACGTGGCTAAAGACATGGTGTAGAAGGAAGGGCTTCAGGTTTTTCATTCATTGGGTTCTCTTCCAGGGAAGGTGGGTCTTGTTCCGATGGAGAATGGCTTGCATCTGAACTGGAAGGGGACTAATATCCTTGCGGGAAGGTCTGCTAGTGCTGCTCTAGTGGATATATTTGAAGGGGGAGGGGAAACAGTGTGCCAGAGCAAATAGAGGAGTGGAAGAGGGAAAAGATTATGTTAAAATTGTATACACCATTAGAAGTCAATGTGTTGAATCTGATGGAAATGTTCTCAAGTACATCTATTTCAATGCAGTGAGTATTGCAGGAAAGGCAGACGAGCTCAGAACATGGATTGCCACGTGGAATTATGACATTGTGGCCATTAGTGAAACTTGATTGCAGGAGGGGCAGTACTGGTAGCTCAATATTCTGGGCTTTCATTGCTTTAGATACGATAGAATGGGGTCGGGGGTGGAGGGCGGGTAATGAAAGGAGGAGGAGTGGCATTGCTTGTAAGGGAAAATATCATCGCTGTGCTCAGGCAGACTAACCAAAGGGTTTGTCTACTGAGGCTATATGGGTGGAGCTGAGGAACAGGAAAGGTATGACCACACTCATGGGGTTGTATTATAGATCGCCCAAGAGTCAGCAAGAATTGGAGGAGCAAATCTGTAGAGAGATAGTAGACAGCTGCAGGAAACATAAGGTTGTGATAGTAGGAGATTTTACCTTTCCACATATTAAATGGAACTTGCATATGGTAAAAGGGGTGGATGGCTTGGAGTATGTCAAATGTGTTCAGGAAAGTTTTCTAAATCAATATATAGAGGTAGCAACTAGAGTAAGTGCAATACTGGAACTCATATTAGGGACCAAGACAGGTGCCAGAAATAAGTGCAGGGGAGCATTTTAGGTCCAGTGGTCATAATGCCATTAGTTTCAAGTTAATTATGGAGAAGGATAGGTCTGAGCCTTGGATAGAGATTCTAAATTGGAGAAAGGACAATTTTGAGGAAATGACAAAGGACTTAGAATGCGTGGATTAGGGTAAATTGTTTTCAGGCAAGGATGTGCCAGGTAAGTGAAAGACCTTCAAAGGTGAAATTCTGAGAACACAAGAGTTTGTATATTCCTGTCAGAATTCAAGGAAAGATTAGAAGGAATAGGGAACCTTGGTTTTTGAGGGATATTGAGTATCTAGTTTGGAAGAAGAGAAAGTTGTAAAACAGGTATAGGCAACATGGAGCAAATGAGGAATATTTTAAAAATTCAAGAAAAACCTCAAGAAAGAAATCAGGAAGGGTAAAAGAAGACATATTAAGAGCAAAAGTATAGCAAGGGTCAAAATTAGTCCCTTGAAGATCAGAGTGGCTGGCTTTGTATGGAGCCAAAAAAGATGGGAAAGATCTTAAATCTTTTACTTTCTCATCAGTATTCATTCAGGAAAAGGGCACAGAGTCATGGGAAGTAAGGAAAACAAGCAGTGAGGTAATGGAAGCTAGTGTAGAAATTGCAGGGGCTCTGTCAGAAATATTTAAAATATCCTTTGCCACAGGTGTGGTGCAAGAGGATTGGAGGTTCACTCACGTTGTTCCAATGTTCAAAAAAAAGTTACAAAAGTAACCCTGGAAATTATAAGCCAGTGAGCCTGATTGTCAGTTGTAGGTGAGTTATTGGAAAATGTTCTAAGAGATTAGATATACATTTATTTGGATAGCCATGAACAAATTAGGAATAGTCAACTCGGCTTTGTGTGTGATAGGTCGTGTTTAACCAATCTTTTAGAGATTTTTGAGGAGGTTACCAAGAAAGTCAATGAAAGGCTGTGGATGTTGTCTTCATGGACTTTAGTAAGGCCTATGACAAGGTCCCACTTGGGAGGTTAGTCTGGAAGGTGAATACCTAGAGTCTTAATGGTGAAGCAGTGAACTGGATTCAACAATGGCTGACAAGAGAAGCAGTGAATGATTGCTTCTCAGACTGAAGGCTGTGACTAGTGGAGTGCCTCAAGGACCAGTGCTGGGAATTTAATGCAGTCAAGTGTGAGGTCTGCATTTTTAAAGGACAAACCATTTTTTTAAAGGACAAACCATTTTAAAGGACAAACCATTTACATGGTAAATGGTAAGAGCACTGATGAATGCAATAGAACAGAGGGATCTGGGAACACCGATACACAATTCCCTGAAAGTGGTGTCACACATGGATAGGGTTGTTAAAGAGAGCTTTTGGCATATTGGTCTTCATAAATCAAAGTATTGAGTACAGGAATTGGGATGTTATGTTACAGTTCTATAAGACATTGGTGAGGTCAAAGAAGTATTGTGTGCAGTTTTGGTCACCTAATTAGAGGAAATATATCAATAAGATAGAAAGAGTGAAGAGAAGATTTACTAGAATGTTTCCTGGACTTCAGGAACTGAGTTGCAGGGAAAGGTTAAACAGGTTAGGACTTTATTAGCTCGAGCATAGAAGAATGAAGGGAGATTTGATAGAGGTATTTAAAGTTATGAGTGGGATAGACAGAGTAAATGTTGATAGGCTTTTTCCAGTGAGGGTAGGTGAGATACAAACCAGAGGACATGGGTTAAGAGTGAAAGGGGAAAAGTTTAAGGGAAACATGAGGGGAAATTTCTTCACACAGAGAGTGGTAGGGGTGTGGAACAAATTTTCTATTGAGGTGGTGAATGCGAGCTCAATTTTAACATTTAAGAAGAATTTGGAAAGGTACATGGATAGGAGAGGTATGGAAAGCTATGGACTGGGTGCAGGTCAGTGGGACTAGGCAAAATAAAAATGGTTTGGCACAGACTGGAAGAGCCTAAGAGGCCTGTTTCTGTCCTGGTTTTAGGTGGAAAACTAAGGTTTTTGAGGAGAAAAATATGAATATGGCCTGCAAATTATTCATGGTTCCACTGGACCCAGGATCTGTTAAATGTGCAGACCATAGAAAGGGTGATGACTCAGATAGCTAGGATGCAAACATATGGTATTCTAATGACTCTCAAGGGGAAGCAAGCAAGAAAGGGTCTTTCCCCTCACCCCTACCATATGTGGCCTTCATCCCAGTGCTCTGCATTCTGCTCCCATTTTGCCCGGCACGTCCAAGCAAAACCCAGTGTTCACCTCCGAGGTGGGGAGCATGAGCACAGCCATCTCCCTGCCACTCAACACACAGATGGCAGTTTTGCACAGGGAAGTCAGCAGCGAGGAGGACAACCAGTGGAACTGGTCCATCAACGCGGTTGCTCCCCATTGTGCAGAAAACCCTAACTGCCCAGTTCTACTCTGTGAGGGATCTCCGCAATTTTGCCAATACCAGAAGACATCAGTTTAGATGAGTGGAGGAAAGTTTAAGGGAGACATCAGAGATAGCTGTGGCTGCCTCAATTTCATTGGGTAGAGCTGATTCAATTGGGACATTTAAAGATTGAGATAGGCTGTGAGGGAGTGGAGGGTTAGATTAACATGGAGTCTGTTTATACAGATTGGCACAACATTGTGGCCAAAGGGACCATACTGACCCAATCTCTTCTATATTGTCCACAGTGGATAATGGAATGGTATTGGGTTTGTTAAGTTATATTTATTCAACATTACAGAGGAGCATTGAACAAAATCAGTATAAAGATTGTTGTACCATGCAAACTATTTTAAAACAATGATATCGTGAATTTTTAATATCCCATATCCATCGCAAGATTGATAGATTTGCTTTTAAACTCCAACTTTGTGGAGGGGCACTGCTTTTGGGCTGAAATGGTCTCTTACCGTGTGGCATGACTAAATTTAATCATTTTAATTAATTTAAAAAACCTTTTATAGCCATTTAAATACATCACAAAAGGCTATATGGGTAATTGCACGATTTAGTCAGCTTTGCAGATAAGAAAGACGGCCCTCAATTTGCAGACAATAATCCTTCACAAGCAGCAATGCGATAATAACCAAATAATTGGTTTTTGCAAGCTGGATCAAGGATAAGTAGTAGCCAGGACACCAGAGGTAATGCCTTTGGTCATCTTTGAAATAGTGCCGTGTGATTTTTAATCCACCTGAAAGAGAAGATCCTAATTGCTATGAACTAATAAACCTTATTAGTACTAACAAAGGAATGGCAATGGAAAATTCACCAATGGTAAATTCAAAATAATAGTTTTTATTAAGCCATTAATAACATAACATTTCTTACTTATCTCTAAACTCAACTCTAAATTTAACCCCACTATGCACAAATTTCAATGAGTGCATGCATTAAAGTCTAAACCATTGCAGTTTAAACTTGATTCTGAAAAAGTCACTTTTAAAAGTCCAGTTTCAAATCTATTATTGACTTCAGGATCCTTTTAAAATGAAGTTCAGAAGTAATTATGAAGCACTTTTAAATATTATATTTTCAGATCTCTTTCAACTAATGATTCTCTTGATGAGCTGTCTTTTATATTCTTCAAACAGGAGTGAGCATTTTCTGGGCACAAATGAAAAGTGGTCTTTATTTAAAAGCCACTTATGTTGCATCTCCTGTGAATAAGATAATAAAAGTCCTGTCTTTTCAGGAGGTCATGGTTTCTTCTTCAGTTTTATTCTTAAGAGTCATGGAGTTTCCTTCCATGATGAGGCTGCACTCTTTATTTTCAAAAGAGCAGTTGCAAAGTGTTTTCCTGTGACAGATTATCTTGTGCTTATATTATATATAGATATATTTTTGGGAGATAAATTGGGAAAGGGGTTTTTAGTGTAGGTCACATACAAACACTTTAAAACAGATCTTATTTAAAATACTGGAGCTCTGCTCATGCTAGACATGTCGGCCCCAGAGCCTTTGCAAAAGATTTGGAGAGTGCCCAAGATACTTCACTAATGGATTGTTGTTTACAAAAAGGCAACAGATTAAAGAACTCGTTGGTTTGCAAGCAGAGAGAATCAAACAGGCTTTTTCTCATAGAGAGAGATTAGTTCTACAGTTTTACAGTCAGCAGCAGCAGATGAGACTGGAACAGGACAAGCTGGCAAGCTTGTGGAAAACCCCATTTGGAAGATGGGTTGTGAGTGCTTAGTTCAGCCTGGTCAAAGCCCTTGTGGTTCAAGCAGAGGAGAGAACTGGCTGCCTAATGTTTCATTTGAAATAAGTGAAACAAAAAGGAACTCTGTGGTGATCTGAAAGAAAGGTTATCATCTGGAGAACCCTGAGGGGGAAAATTTCGTCGGTAAGACACTGAAGAGGCTGGTTACAAGGAATCAGTTGTGGGTGTCCACAAACAACAAATTTCTCTCTGAAAACCAACAAGAACTTCCTGAGTGGTAACCATTTACCTTTCAAGCACCAAAGCCTGGTGAACCTTATAAATGTTAAATTCTGTGCACAGTATAAGAATTGCCTGTAACCAGTAAACTTGGAGGAATGAGAAGCAAGATTAGACTGTGAACCAAAGAACCTTTCTGAACTTACACACACATTACATACACATGCGCTTAGAATTAGAAGGGGGTTAAGTTAGGTTAGTTAAGTCAATAGTGATAAGTTAAAGTGTGATCCTGTTTTCATGTTTAAACATAATTAAAAGCAACTTTTGTTTAAGTAACCATTTGTCTGGGTGAATATCTATTGCTGCTGGGTTTTGGGGTCCTCTGGGCACGTAACATTTCCCTTTTGAAATCCACTTATTTTCTGTATTCCCCTTTTATAAGGAGTAATACATTACAGCACCTATTCTGGTAACTGTACTTCAACCTTGTCTTTCACAAGGTTCCAACTCCTGTGTTTGTCACAGAGTCTTGACTTCCAAACTGATTAAAAAGTGTCTAAATTTGATAATTTTTTCCAAATCATGTGATATTTACATAATCAATAAGGTCAATGTCATTTCTTAGAAACCATGTGACCAAGTACTGGAATCCTTAACCATTTTAGTTTCATTTCTGCAAAATTTCTTGCCTTTTCCAAAACTCATCCATATCCATACCAAACTCTGACCTCATCTCTTTTCAAGAGGCTTAATTGCTTTTAAGAACCGCACCTGGTACTTGAGTTTCAATTAAGAACACTTCCGTTCCATTATGGCTCTGCTTTCCAGACTCGTCAACTCCCAAAATTAACTCTCTCCCTCCGAGTACAATTGTTTTCTGTAAATGTGCTGTGTGTGACCTGTGCGTGACCCTGTACCAGCCCACAACTTACTAAAAATACATATACAATATTTTAACTCTATAACTTACTTTATTTACCAAGACATTTTATATGAATTATAACTTAACATCAATCTAAATATTAATATTAACACAGATCCATTACACTAATGAAGTAGAATACAGACCTTGGCTCAAGCTGGTGATCTTGTAGCCTCAAATGCTTGTGATTTTGGATATACATTTCGATATTTGCACATTTTAGAATCAACCCAATTTAACCCAAATAATTTTGAATTCTGTTGAGTTTAAAAAAAAACACTTTTTAAAGGTACAACAAAGAAGACAGAAGAAGCCAAATATTTTGATAGAATTTATTTTGGATAATGCTTAGTTATAAAATGTATATTGCAACAAGTGGGTACCTTTGTTGATAACTGCCTTCTCCCCACCCAAACTCTTTCACAGCAATACTTTCCTCAAACAATAGCTGCCAACCCTCTTGAGGGCGAATCCCAAAATTCTGTAATCCTTTCCACCCTGTTCAAAGAGTCATGGATAGCCATAAATAACAGAACAGGTCCTTTAGCCCAACCTGTCCATGCCAACAAAATTAGCATTCTGTGATACTCCAATTTCACAATATTTAACCCATATCCTTCTGACCCTTCCCTATTCATTCATATACTTGTCCAAATGTCTTTTGAGTATCAAAATTGTACCCATATCCACAAGTTACCCTCTGAGTTAAAAAATTGCCCCTTCAATCTCTTCCATCTCACCTTACACCTCTATGCTCTTGTTCTAGAATTATATACCTTGGGAAAAGGAGTGCACATTCACTTTATCCATGTCATTAATAAACTTTTATAAACTTCTATGACAGTGTTTCCCACATACCACTTTAAGTATTCCCTATGCCAAGGTGCTCTGTGATTAGTGAGGGATTGCTAGGTGGTATGTGGGTGGAAAAAGTTTGAAAGCCATTGTTTTAATCATATCTAATTGACTCGTTATGTGCACAGTTCCATAACTCCAAAGGAAATGGGTCAATGATAATTTTTCCAAAGCAAAATATTTCGACAACAATTGGGTCTAGTACAGTGATTCTCAACCTTCCCTTCCCACTCACAAACCACCTTTAGCAATCCCTTACTAATCACAGAGCACTTATGGAATAAGGATTACTTAAAGTGGTACGTGAGTGGAAAGAAAAAGGTTGAAAACCACTGTTCTTTGAGGTCATCCCTCAGCCTCCTAAACTGCAGGAAATTCAGACACAGCCTCTTCCTTTCAGTCAAGCTCCTGGTAACATCCTGGTGAATTTCTTCTGTGCCCTTTCCAATGTTCTTCCTATAGCTGGGACAGTACTACAAGTATTGTATCACCATCACCTTGTACAGCGGCATCATGGTGTTCCCAAATATTTTAATTAATATCCTGCTCAATGTGAAATATCATCTTCACCAATCATAGTTGCCACTTTCAGAGAACCATGCACTGACAGAATTAGATTTATTGTCATGAACATGTCACAAAATTCATTGTTTTATGGCACCATTACAGGTGCAAAATTATGCTAAATTACATTAAAAATATAAATTGGTACAAAAAAGAAAATGTGAAGTAGTATTGAGGTAATGTCTGTGGTTCATTGTACATTCAGAACTCTAATGGCAGAGAGAAGAAGCTGTTTCTGTATCATTTAGATCCTTCCTGATGGTAGCAGTGAGAAGAGTGCATAGCCTGAGTGGTGAGGGTTCTTGAGAATAGAGGCTGCTTTCTTGAGACACTACCTCTTGTAGATTTCCATAATGGAGTGAAGGCTAGAACCAACAATGGTGCTAGCTGAATTTAAATCTCTCTGTCATCTTTTCCTGTCCTGTGCATTGGCACCTCCATACCAGTGATGCAACCAGTCAGAATGCTCTATATAGCACACCTGTAGAAATTTTCAAGAGTCTTTAGTGACCTATCAAATCTCCTTAAACTCCTGAAGTATAGTCACTGGCAAGCCTTATTCATGATTGCACCAACATGAAGGCCCCAAGATAAATCTTCAGAGATGTTAACAGCCAGGAATTTTAAGTTCTTAACCCTTTCCACTGCTGAGCCTTCAATGAGGACTTGTTTGTGTTCTGCTGATTTCTCCCTCCTGAAGTCCAGAATCAGTTCCTTAGTTTTGCTGAGGTTGAGTGCAAGGTTGTTGATATGTCACCAATCAACCAGCTAATCCATCTTACTCATTGCCTTCTGTAATTTTGCTAAAGACTGTGGTGTTATCGGTAAATATGTTAACGGCAATTGAATTGTGCCAAGCCACGTAGTCATGAGTAGTGCAGTGGGCTAAGCATGCTTGAGGTGTGCCTGTGTTGACTGTCAGTGAGGAGGAGACATTGTCTCCGATTCATACTGACTGTGATCTTCCTAGAAGGATCCAGTGCAGGGGGAGGTGCAGAAGCCCAGGCTTTGAAACCTCCTGACCAGTACTGAGGGCATGATGGCATTGAAAGCTGAGTTGTAGTCAATGAAAAGTATCCCAATGTACATATTGCTGTTTTGTCGGTAATCCAGGGTTAGCAGAGATACAGGGAGATTGCATCTGCAGTGGAATGATTGTGACAGGAGGCAAATTGCAGTGGGTCCAGATCTTCACTTAAGTAGGTACAAATTGATTCTGACTTTCAAAGCATTTCATCACAGTACACTGAGGTAGATCACTCTTTACTTCTTGGGCAGAGTGAGCCCTTTTGAAGCAGGTGGGAACTTCTGAATGCAGCAATGAGAGATTGAAAATGTTTGTGAGCACTCCAGCTTGGTCTCTCCATTTGATAACACTGTTAGCATGCAAGCCCTGTCCTGGTTTGACTTAACAAAGCACAATATCTCATACTTGTCAAGGTTAAATTCCATTTCGAAGAAGAAAATTAAGTACAAATACATTGAGGGAGAAGAGTTTAATAAAATTAAGTTAATTTTGATAGAGAATTTTGAAGATGTTATAAATGAAGAATATGGAGAATTTTATAAGAGTTTGAACTTTTTTTTCTTTTTTTTAATATAAGGGGAGGGAAGGGAATAAAAAGTTTATCTGATTGTTTTTCTAAGGGATGTTTTTGTTCTCTCAATGAATTATAAAGGAAACTTGGTATTAATGGAAATTCTGTATTTATGTATTATTAATTATGATTTTTTGTATAACAGATATGTGGTTGATATATGATTTTAATATTTGAATTTAGTTTTAAAGTGGATTTCATTTGTTAAATACATGAATTATGTTTGATTTAAATATATGTTTAAGGGTATTATTTTAGTATTGATTTTTTTTGTTGTTAAGTTTTATCCTTTTTTTTGTAAGTGGGGTTTTTTCTATTTTATTTACAACATTGTTAATTAATTCTTCACTCTTTATTTTGGGGGGAGGGTTGGATTAATTTTAAATTAGATGATTAATGTTGTGTTATAATTATTGGGGGGGTTAATTTGTGTAGTTTAATGATGTAGTATTCTAATTTTTATTATCTTATTTTTTATTATTTCTTTAAATGTAATTTTTATTTTATTCATGTCATAAAATTTTAAATAAAGTTAAAAAAAAAGGTTAAATTCCATTTGTCATTCCTTGGCCCCCTTCCCAACTGATCTTAATCCTGCCATAAACTTGGAAATCCTACCTCATTATCCACTATGCCACTAATTTAATGTCATTTCAATTCATCCCCCATGTGAACTACACTCTAATTCAATTTGTTAATACAGATTACAAACAACAATGGACCCAGCACTGACACCTATGGCACACCACTGATTACAGGTCTCTAATCAGAAAAGCAACCTTCCACAAGCACTTTGACTCTTTCCTCCAAGCCAGTTTTGAATTCAGTTAGCTAGTTCACATTAAATCCTATGTGATCTCACACTTCAGACTAGCTTGCCACATGGGACCTTGTGTGGATAATGTACATCATCTTGCCTGAATTAATCCTTTTGGTCACTTCAAAAAATTCATCACATGTTTTTGTGAGACATGATTTCCCACACACAATGCCATTCAAGCTATCTTTAATCAGCTTCCAACTTCCCAAATGTTGCAGACACATCACCCAAAGCCTGAGACTGAGCCAGACACCAATGAAATTTGCTCTGAAAATCTTGGGAGAACTTTCAGTTCTCAATTGGATGTTGCTTGATATTTGTAGATTGTATTCTCCCAGTGATGGGGTCCAGTTCTCTATCCAATGGAGCTGGATTCATCCTTTGGAAATGGGAACATTTCACCATGTTTATTAGGATGCTCAACGAAGGGCAAATATTAGCCATTACACAGAAAGGAATGAGATGACTGAAACTTTTGAGAGTGAGCCTTAAAAATGACAAAGATCTTACATCAATTTCCTTCCATTCATTACATCTCCCTTCAACAAAAAAAATTTACGATACGAGAGAATGTGAACCACTTCCCATTTCTCAAGATCCACCTCTCAACAGAGCAGGCAATGATAATGTATCTGATGACTTGTTGAACATCAAAACCACATACCTGGCGATGATAATGACCCTGTTCCCTTCTCCCCACCCCGCCACCTCCCCTACCCCAGCAATCTTCTGAGACAAACATTACATTCAGTCAGCACCAAAAAAAAACACTGGAGAGATACTACCATTATTGTCTCTGCAAAATCTTCTAAAACAATGTCAACACTTTGTTCAAGGACAACATAGCCAGCATCCATCTTCTAATTGCAGTTGTCTCCTATGGGCAGGCCATGTCATTCATATGCTCAAAGCAGCACTCTATTTGGAGTTCAGTCTCAGTAAGAGATCATCAGACAGGCGGAGAAATATTCAATATGCATTTAAACTTTGCCTGAAAAGTACCTGAACTGACTTGAATCCTTGACCACAGCTGCTTAAAATAGAGGAACAGTCTTCAAGATAGCACAGACAGCCCTGAGAAGTGACACCAGCTAAACAAAAATGCAGGACCACACCACCGTACCGCATCAAGCATGTCATACACAAACTCTGGCCTCTATCATTTTGGACCCTCACCACCCAGGCCATACCCTCTTCTCACAGCTACCAAAAGGAAGGAGAGATAGGAGGCTGAAGACAAATAACCAAAGTAACAAAAAAAATTTTCCGCTGTCATCAGATTTCTGAATGGACAATGAACCATAGATATCACCTCACTTTTTTCCTTTATTTTTTAAAATTGTGTATTTATGAAATATAATTTTATAGCAATTTTGTAACTGTAATGCACAATCCACAATCAGTGAGGATTGGCAAGAACATCGCCTCCACTATCTCCATCAGTACCGAAGCACCACAGGGCTGTGTTCTTAGCCCCCTGCTCTATTCACTTTACACCTGACTGTGTACCTCGGTTCGACAATAACAACATCTACAAATTTGCTGACAATATCACGGTAGTGGATTATATAGAGAAAGGTGATGAGTCAGCATCTAGGAGGGAGATTGAAAATTTGACTGAATTTGTGCACCAATAACAACCTCACACTCCAAGTCACCAAAACTAAGGAACTGATTGTTGACTACAGGAAGGGAAAACCAAAGATAAATAATCCAGTGATCATTGGTGGATCATAGTGGAATGGGTGATCAAATTTAAGTTCTTGAAAGTCACTATCCTGGAGGAGCTTTCATGGACCCAACACACTAAAGGCATCGTGAAGAGAGCACATCAGCGCCTCGACTTCCTCAGGAGTTTGCAGGGGTTTCGTATGATACCAGAAACAGTGGATAATTTCTACAGATGTGTGGTGGAAAGTGTGCTGAATGGCTGCATCATGTTCTGGTGTGGGGACACCAATAGACCTGAGTGTAAAGCTCTCCAAAAGGTAGTGAACATTGCCTGGAAATTAAGGCAATACCTTCCCCAGTATTGAGAACATCTACAAGGAACGCTGCCCTCAAAGAGCAGCAGCAATCATCAAGGATCCACACTGCCAAACACGCGTTCTGATCTTGCTGCTGCCATCAGGAAAGAGGTGCCACAAGACTCACACCAACAGGTTCAGGAACAGCTGCTACCCCAGCACCATCAGATTCCTCAATTACAAACTCAATCAGGGACTCATTTAAGGACTCAGACTTGTGCACTTTATTGTTTTTATTCTCTCTGTATTGCAGTCGGTCGGTGTGTTTACATTCGTTACGTTTACAGTATATTTGTTTACAGTTTTTTTGCACTACCAATAAGTGGTAATTCTGACTCGCCTGCAGAAAAAGAATCTGTGTGGTATGTGATGTCATGTATGTACTCTGACAATAAATCTGAAATCTGACATGATATGTTTACCAGTACAATTGGATTCGTGGATCTTGGGCAGGAGGTAGAACCGGGCAATGCAGGGATGGGAAACAATGAGGTTGGAGGCTGTGTTTGATAAGTGTTGGTAGGGTCCTATTAGAGGGGTAAGAGGTGTTTGAACGTTGTTGTCTGGCTTCAGCCAGATAGAGGACAGTGCGCCAGACCACATCATCGCTACCCTTGTCCATGGGTTTGATGGTGAGGTTGGGATAGTGCGGAGAGAATGGAGGACCAGGCATTCCAAGAGGGTGCAAATGGAATGAGTGAGGGGAGTGGTGAAATCAAAACACTTGATGTCTCAGTGGTAGTTGAAAATATAAAGGGGTTGAGCAGGCAGAAAGTTGAAATAAAGTATTAAAGATGAGGAAGGTTTAAGGTGGGAAAAGGGGTCTGTAGTTGGAGTGGAGAATCCTGGTTGTAGAAGTGGGCACAATGGAGCTGATGGAAGAAGAGTTCAGTAACATGGCATGCACAGAACTTGTTTGTGGTGAGGCGTCTACTGAGGTCAGCGTTTGCAGTCTTTGTGTTTTACTCTGAAGGTAGATAAGTCTCCTGGTCCTGATGGAATGTATTCTACATGACTGTTTCCATGCTGTAAGACTCTATGACTTTAAACAGTGAGACTGCTGGACAGAAATCGCTCTATCTGACAGATGCAGCATGGATTCAGAAGTAATCTTTAACTAATTTATTGGATTCTTTGAGGATATAATGAGCCCAGCAAAGAAAAATGGACTGGAGGTTGTGAATGCTGCACAAACTCTTCTGCATGTGGATTTATAGAGTTGGGGAGGTCATGATATCATGGATAAAGAATTGGTGGGACAAATGGATGATTTTCCAGTTGGCAATTTGCAGGGATCAGTGCTGAGCACATGGCAATTCACGACATACATCAATGAGAACAGTTGTAGCATAGCTAAGTTTGCTGATGAAGAACAAGGAAAAACAAATTGTGCAGAGGGCATAGAGTCTGCAGAGCGATATAGATAGGTTAAGTGAGTGGACACATCTGGCATATGGAGTTCAATGTTGGTAAATGTGAGTTAATCCACCTTGGAAGAAAAAATAATATTTTGTACTCTGAAGGAAATTATTAAAAAATTGCAAGATGCAGTTGTGCAAAGACATCTGGGACTGCTTGTACACAATTACAAAAGAATGGTTTGCAGGTGCAAGAGATAATCAAGAAGAATGGAATGCTGTCACAGTGATTTAGCAAAGAGATGGGTGGCATGGTTGATGTAATGCTTAGCGGAACACCTTTACAGCGCCAGCGATCAGGACCGGACAGGGTTCGAGTCCTGTGTTGTCTGTAAGAAGTTTGTATGTTCTCCCTGTGTCTGTGTGGGTTTTTTCCAGGAGCTCAGATTTCCATTCACTGTTCAAAACGTTCCAGGGTGTAGGTTAATTGGACAGCATGGACTCATGGGCTGAAATGGCCTGTTACTGTGCTGTTTGTCGAAATTTAAATTTATAAAATTCTTCTGCCACTCTACAGGGTACTGGTGAAGCCACACCTGGAGTAATGTATGCAGTTCTTTCCATACTTGGAAAAGGATATTAGATTTTGAGGCAAAAGTTTACCAAGTTAATTCCAGAGATGAGAGACTTCACTTATGAGAGAATGAATAGCTTGGGACTATACGAAGTGGATTTTATAGAGGAGAGATTATGAAAGGAATAAATTATGGTATGGTAGTTATCAAGAATACCTTCATGAGACCACATATACAAGTATTTAGATAGACAGGGACTGATTAGGGATCATCAATCAGGCCACATACATGGTGGATCATGTTTAACCAGCCTTACAGACTATCGAGGAGGTGACCAGGAAAGTTGGTGAAGGAAAGCTGTGCATATTGTCTTCATGGACTTTACTAAAACCTTTGACAAGGTCCCACACAGGAAGTTGGTCAAGAAGGTTCAGTCATTTGGTATTCAGGATAAGATTGATTAGTATTGGCTTTGCAGGAGAAATCAAAGAGCGGTAGTAGAAAATTGTCTCTCTGACTAGAGGTCTGTGACTAGCGGCATGACTCAGGGACCAATGCCAGGTTCATTGATGTTTGTCATCTATGTTAACAATCTGGATGAGAATATGGTCAATTAGAAAGCAAGTTTTCAATGACACAAAGACTGGAATTGTCATGGACAAAGAAGGCTTTCAAAGTGAGCAGCAGGATCTGGAAAAATGGCATTTAATGCAGACAAGCTGCATTTAAGGACAGATTAGAAGCAAGCACGAAAGTCTTCTGACACCATGGTTGAAGTAAAAACACAATGCTGGAGAAACTCAGTTGGTCAAACAGCACACTTTGTATAGCAAAGATAAAGATACAGAACCAATGTTTTAATCTTGAGACCTTCATTAAGATACCTTGATAACTGAAATGTTGGTTACCTTTATCTTTTCTAATGTAAAGTACATCGTTTGACCAGTTGAGTTTCTCCAACATTGTGTTTTACTTAGGAAGGACTAACCAAGGTACAACATACACGTTAATGGTAGGGCACTAAAGCATACAGTAGAACAGAGGAATCTGGAAATACAGATATATATTTCCCTGAAAGTGGCATCAAAGATACATAAGGTCATAGTGGGATCTTGGCACATTGGCCTTCAAAAATTAAAGTATATTAAAATCCCTGTTATCCACATTTCAAGCAACCAGAAGCCTCAAGCAAATGACAATAAATGGGTAAAAAATACTTAAGTTTAAAATTGGCATGCCTCATCGTTAGTTCTCCATTCACGCATTCACTTATCCCATATCTACCAATCCCCGTAGGTGCAGGATACCATGGACTTTACTGTATTGTATTGCATATAGGAGTTGAGATATTATGATAAAGTTTGGCAAGGTCAGTATTGTGTGCAGTTTCGGTCATCTAACGAAAAGAAATATATCAGTAATACTGAAAGAATGCAGTACCACAGCAGAGAAGATTTACAAGGATGTTGCTTGGACTCGAGGAACTGAGTTAGAGGGAAAGGTTAAAGATTTTATTCCCCGAGCATGGAAGAATGAGGGAAGATTTAATAGAGATATATAAAATTAAGAGGGGTATAGCTAGAGTAAATGCAAGCACTCCTTTTCCACTGACAAGGGAGTATGGAATGAGCTTGCTAGCTGAAATATGCATGCAAGTTCACTAATGACATTTAATAAAAGTTTGGACAGGGACCTGAATGGGAAGGGTATGGAGGTTATGCTCTGAGTGCAGGTCAATGGTACTTGGCAGAATCACAGCTTGGCACAGACTATATGGACCAAAGGCCCTGTTTTTGTGCTGTATTGTTCTAGGGTTCTATGGAATACACAAGAGGGAAGCAAAAAGGTTGTATCCACTGGCAAGTGCTAACTAAAGGACTTCAAAATTTGGAAAAGGAATTATTTCTTCTCAAGAGTACTGAAGTTATGGATTTCTGCCCAATGAAGCAATGTAGGCTACCTCATTAATGTATTTAATACACAGATTGGTTTTTGAATAAGAGGAGAATTAAGGGTTATCAGGAACTGGTTTGAAAGTGGAGCTGATTTCACAGATTAGCCACAATTTTATTCAATGGAAGAGCAGGATTGACAGGCCTGTTGGCCTTCTATTGCTCTTATATCTTACTTTCTTCTAAACATGTTCCAAGGAATGATTTCCATGAGAAAGGCCCCCTTATAAAAAAAATGGCAGGGCTTCCTGATAAAGAAGATTAGGTCAACTATTCATTGAGAGTTAAGAAAAAATCTGGAAGGAACTTACAGAACTCTCTGAGGGTCAGACATAACAGATGAAGGATGTTTCCTTAATTCGATGCATCTGGAATGAATGGTCAGTTGGATCTTGCAGAGCAAAAGATTTTGGACTGGGATTAGGAACAATGTATTCACTCAAAAGCTAAACAAGCCAAGTTGTTGAACATACAGATGAGCCTTGTGTTATTGAAGTTCGATAAGTCATTTTCCATAACAGAATTCACAAATCACTACCAAAGAATCTGAGATACAAAATAAAATTTTGCTCTCAGAATTTGTGTATCGATTTTTATTTTACATATGATGCTCATTTCATGACACATAGGCAATTCATATGGCTTTGCAAATGGATTGTTTTCTGGGAACACAACCCTACCCGCTGTTAACATGGGGGTTGTGTGCATTTAAAAGGGATAAATGTTTGGATCCCAAAAGGCATCATAAGAAAGAGAATATAAAATGGAGATGGATGATCGCTGTTGATTAGACTAAACGAGCAGTGCAGGTGGATTGAACCCAAAGGTTCTGAAAAAAGTAACAGTAGAGATTGTGGAGGCATTGGTAATAATCTTTCAGGAATCAATAGATTCTAGTATGGTCCTGGAGGATTTGAAAATTGCAAATGCCCCCTAATATTCAAGCAGGGAAGGAGGCAGCAGAAAGAAAATTATAGACTGGTTAGCCTGAAGTCAGTGGTTGGGAAGATTTTGGAGCAAATGGTCAAGAATGAGGTGATGGAGTATTTGGAGGACATGACAAGATGGCCAAAGCCATTTCAATAAGGGAAAATCTTGCTTGACAAAGCTAATAGAATTTTTGAAGAAATGACAACCAGGGTGGATAAAGGAGAGGCAATAGATATTGTGTAATTGGATTTTTCTTTTTTTTTTTAAAGACTTTATTTAAAATTTTTATAACATGAATACAATAAAGAATTACATTTAAAGAAAAATAGAAAAAAAAATTTAAAAAGGTATGATTACAATATTACATCAGAAAACTACACAAAATAAGCCCCCCTGTTAATTGTAACACAATATTAATAGTCTAACTTAAAATTAGTCGAACCCTCCCCCCAAAATAAAGAGTGAAGAGTTCATAAAATTGACATTATATATGAAAAAAATACCCACTTACAAAAAAGAGATAAAACTTAACCTAAAAAAATTCTAACAAAAAAATTGTCAATACTAAAATATCACATTTAAACATATAGCAAACAGAATCCACTTTAACTTATAAAAAGACATCTTATCCTGAATTGAAAAAGATATCCTTTCCATAGTCAAACAAAATTTCATTTCCAAATACCACTTATCTAGTTAGTATATTTCTATCTTTCCAAGTAAGTGCTATACATTTCTTAGCCACAACTAAAGCTAAATAAATAAATGAAATCTGATAATCCTCTAAACCTAAATCGATTAATAATTGCATGTTCCCTAATAAAAATATATCGGGATCTAATACAAGATGGATATTATATAAACTGTTAAAAACAGATTGAATACCTTTCCAAAACCGTTGCAATCGATCACAAAGCCAAACAGTATGCAAAAAAGTATTGGCCGTCTGATCACATTGAAAACAAGAATCCAACTTACTAAAACCAATTTTTTAAAAATTTCTCCGGCGTTAAATATAGCTGATGAATAAAATTATAATTAATCATCGCTAGTCTAGCATTAATTAATTTCCAAATACTATTCTGACAAATTTCCATCCAAGCTTCTTCAGCTATTTTATGTCCTAAATCTTTTTCCCATTTCAACTTATCTTTATCCCAGTCTTTTTTACTATCAATTTCTTGTAAAATACAATTCAAATCAGATATATATCCCTTTTTTGGTATTGAAAGTACATATTCTTTAAAACTAGATTCAGGCAATAAAATCATATGTCGACCACATAACTGTTTTACAAAAGATTTTAATTGATAATATACAAATATAGAATTTGCACTAACACCATATTTCCTTTGTAATTCATCAAAGGAACAAAAACAACCCTCAGAAAAACAATCAGATAAATTTTTTATTCCCTTCTTTTCCCATTGTTTCAAAGTGGCATTGGAGACCGTAAAAGGAACAAGTTGATTATTATATAATGGCAATCTTCCAGAATATATATTTTTAAGTCCCAATTTTTTAAGTTTACTTGTCCATAAATTCAATAAATGTTTCAATATTGGCACATCTTAAGTTCGTAATAAATTTTTATTCCATTGAAACAAAAACTCATGAGGAAATTTTTCTAAAATAACCGCCATGGATTTTTCAAAAAGCCTTTGTCAAGGTGCTGCACATGAGGTTACCTTACAAGAGCATATGGCAGAACATTGGCTAATTGGCAGGAAGCAGAGTTGAAACACAGGGATCATATTCTGGTTGGCTGCCAGTTGCTACTAGTGTTCCACAGAGGTCAGTATTGGGGCTGCTTCTTTTTACATTGAATATTAATGATTTGGATTAAGGATTGAATGGCTTGTTGGTCAAGTTTTCAGATGATATGAAGGTAGGTGGAGGATTAGGTAGTGCTGAGGAAAGAGGGAGGATGCAGGACAGATTACGAGAATGGGAAGAAAAGCAGCAAATGAAATGTAATGTCAGAAAGTGTACAGTCATGCGTTGGTATAAAAAAATAATTGGGCAGACTAATTTTTAAATGGGGAGAAAATTGAAAAAAAACCACATTCAAAGGGACCTGGGAGTCCTTGTACCTGATATCCTGAAGGTACCACTGTTGAGTCAGTGGTGAAGGCCGCAAATGCAATGCTGGCATTCATTTCAAGAGGAATAGACTATAAGAGCAGGGATGTGATGTTGAGGGTTTGTAAGACATCACGGAGTATTGTGAGCAGTTTTATGCTTCTCAGTTAAGAAAGGATGTGCTGACATTAGGGAGAGTTCAGAGGAGGTACACAAGGAAAATTCTGAAAATGAAAAGGTTATCATACAAGGGGCATTTGACTGCTCTTGGCCTGGACTTGTTGGAATTTAGAATGAGCAGGATTTTCTTTGAAACATTTCAAATGTTGAAAAGCATGGACAGAATCTAGGACAAGAGAGCACAACTTCACAATTAGAACAGAAGTGCATAAGAATTTTTTCAACCAGACAGTGGTAAATTTGTGGAATCTGTTGCCAATGGGGCTGAATAATCTATTTCTGCTCTTATGTCTTATGGTCTTATACATCGTGCTCCTTTTTTCCTTTGTGAGTTAGGATAGGGATTTTCGAACACTTCAAATTTATACATCTGGAGAAGCTTAAACATGATAGATAAATGGTCGAAGGGGAAAATCAATGATTTTTGAAGAGTTGGAATCTGAGGAGCGCTACTGATTTTGGACAATGCACAATGGCTTTCATTATTGCCATTATCATGGCTACAGCATAATTGGGCTTACGCATTTTCAAATGTGCTTCTTTTCATTTTTATGTACAGATCATAAACTATTTAGTCCATTGAAGAACTTGGATAAAGAGCTCTTCCCAAATGGGATTGTAATGTCTCTGAAACTACTTGATAATTGGTACACCATGCATCAATTTCTTCTTTATAAATACAAGCAGTCACACAGTCACTGTGAGAAGTGTCATCTTTCCTATCATGTGCTGAATTAGGGTGTCACTTGCTCAGGTGATTACAGAAACGTGTACTTCAATCCAAAATAGAGCAGACAAAATCCTGCTCCTCAGAGGTCACCGATAAAGTACCTGAGGTTTTATAAAATAAGAACATTTTGGAAATCCTAAACTCATAGATAAATTCTTCTATTAAGAAAATGACTTGACATTTCAGTTTATTGACTTAACATCAGAAGATCAAATGAAAAATCAAACTGAAATATTAATTCTATTTTCACGTCCTGATTATTGGATAATTAAAAGTGCTGAGGAGGAGATGGTAGTCAGTTTTAATTTTCTGAGGGTAAATATTTCCAGCAACTTTTCCTGGTCCACCCATATCAATGCAATGACGAGGAAAGCATACCAGTGCCTCTACTTCCTCAGAAGCTTGACAAAATTTAGTCTGTCACCAGCATTCTTTAACATGCCATCACATCAGAGGGCATCACCGGTTGGTACAGGAACTGTTTTGGCAAAGGCTGCAGAAGATTGTGAACGTGGCTCAGTCCATCAAGCAGACACCCCTTCCCCCATGGACTCCATCTAAAATCCTGCCTTGGAAAAGCACCCAATATATTAAAAGTCATTAGGGTGCAGACAATGAATAGAGGTATTTCCCAATGGGAAACCATGGTTAAACCAGGAAGTCATCCCGCTGCTGGTAAAAAAAACAAAAGTTTGCAGAATTTGTAAAAACGCAATGCTGGAGAAACCCAGCAGGTCAAATAACATACTTTATATTGAGAGATAATACATAACAAATGTTTCACACTTGAGGTATGAGCAAAATTGTAGGCAGGTGCCTAAATAAAATGGTGGTGGGGAAGAGTACAAGCCCACAATCAAGAGGTAATAGGTGGATAAGGGAGGGGGAGGGCACAACTGCAAACTGGGAGAGGGGGGTGGCTCTATCAATGGAGAGGGAAAGGGGTGGAGAGCAGGAAAAAGAGGGAGAGAATGGGGAGTGGCCTAATAGAAACCGGAGAAGTTGCTGTTCATGCCATCCTGTTGGAGAGTGGCCAGATGGAATATTAGGTGTTCCCCTCAAATATACATGTGGCCTTGGTTTGGCAGTGCATGAGGCCATAGACAGATGTCGGTGTGGGAGTGGGGCACAGAATTGAAATGGTTGGTCACTGGGAGATCCGTCATTGATGCGGACAGAACAAAGGCGCATTGTGAAGCAATCTCGCACTCTGCATCAAGTTTCTCCGATGTAGAGAAGGCCACAATGGGAATACAGCGTGCAGTAGATGATTCCAAGATTCACAAGTGAAGTGTTCCTTCTCCTCCCTCCCCCCCCATTTACTGTTGTGCCCTACTTCCCTTGTCCACCCTGTGAGACTGCTTCTCCCCCCATTATTTTATTCAAGCACCTGCCTACACTTTGCTCACACCATGATTAAGTGCTCAGGCCCAAATTGTTGGTTATGTACTTTTATCTTTGCTACAAAAGTACACTGCTTGACTTGTTGAGTTTCTCCAGCACTGTATTTTTACTTTGATCATGGCATCTACAGACTTTTGTGTTTTACAACATATTGAAAAACTCATCCCACTTTGGCCTCACACTGTCCTTGAATCTGGTGACAGGACATGGATCAATTACAAATACAAGTAATAAAATGGCAGAGTGAGTTTATTCAAAGGAAGAGTAAAGTGTTTGCTTGAGGAGATCAAATGCAAAGAAAAAGGATAACCTTGGAACCTTCACTGGTAGAGGAGGAGTGGAGGAGCTTTGGTCTCAGGAGAGCTGAGTGTCAGGGACCAGCTTTGGTGAGTGTTTTTAAAAGGAGCAGAGGGCAAATTTAAGGGTTAATTAGAATGGTGATTGGTGGGAATGAGTACTACTGATAAGGGGTAGTGACAAATTAAGAGGGGAAGCTCTGTGTGTGTGTGTGTGTGTGTGTGATATGGGGTGGACAACCAGTGCCTTTTCCCAGGTCCGGAATAGCAAACCAGAGGACAAATGTACAAAATGAAGGGAGAGGAGTTTAGGGGAGACACTAGGAGCAAGTTTTTTTAAATATAAACAGAGTTGTGGGTACCTGGAATACCTTGCCATGGACAGTGGGAGGCTGAAACATTAGGGGCATTTAAAAGACTCTTAGGCAAGCACATGGATAGAAGAAAAATAGGGAAGGTTTATTTATTTTTTTTAAAAAGGGTCAGTACAACATCAAGGGGCAAAAGGCATTTACTTTTCTACAGTTAATAGCAGGACCTTCAGCAGCATGAATGTACAGAGAGATGAATCTTGGGGTCCAAGTCCAGAACTCCCTGAAAGTGGCCACATCAGGTTATTGGGTACTGAATGTAGCATACTGTGTGCTTGACTTCATTGATCAAGGTATTGAGAGAGGACATAATTCATGCTGTATCCATTGAAAACTGCAATTAGAGCATAGTTGGCAATATTGTAAGAAATCCTGGACATCCCATTAAAGGACGTGGAGACTCTGAAGATAAGATTTACTCAGATGCTGCCTGGATTAAAGGATTTTGAAAGATAAGGAGAGGGATGCACAAACTTGAATGATTTTTTCTGGGGTATCAGAGGCTGAGGTGAGACCTGATGGAGCTTTATAAAAATAGGAGGGGCAATGACACCATCATTTTCCCAAGGTAAGACTGTGACATACCAGAGGGCATACATTTAAAGTGAGGAGGGGGAAGTGAGACTGGCAGGGTATTTTAGCCATCTATTTATTTTACACAGGTGCCTGCAATAAATAGACTGCCAGGGCAGTAATGGAAGCACACATGACAACAGCATTTAAGAGGCTATTAGAGAGGCATTGTGGGCAGTTTGGCCGAAAACTGAGCTATACTGTTCTATACTCTAATGTCCCAGGTGGAGATATTTGGCTTCTCTTGCTTTTCTGGTTGACAGATTTGATTTCAGCAATTGGAAATTTTCCATCCAATACATTTTAACTCATTGTATCATGGTTCATTGCTGACATCGTCAAATAGTAGCTTGATCTCATTGCACAGCAATTCCCATTTTCTCTTTAGTGATTCTGTTGATACTAATTATGAGATAGAAGGTTCCATGTTGTAGGAAAATATTAATGGACGTAAAGTTGGATGATATAATCTGTTGAGAATAAGAGAATACATGCTAAATTGCAAGATACCAGGAAGAGAGAAATTTTAATACAAAGCATAGGACACTTATGCTTTGGTAAATAGAGGAAAGCAGAGGATAATCAGAAGCAAGAAAAATATTGGGTCTTCTCTACCTTTTATTTCATACCCACTACATGTCTTTCTCCTTGTACAACCTAAATAATAAGTCCTTTTCAGACCTTAATTTTGTATGATTTCTGATCCTAACTTTCATAATAGCATTTAAGAAGCTTTTTGGGAGAGATTATGAACAATTTGGCCAATAACTGCTGTACTGCTCTATACTCAAATGTTCAAGGTGGAGATATTTGGCTTCTCTTGGCTTTCTGGTTGGCAGATTTGATTGCAGCAATTGACACAATTTCTTTGTACACCCTCAGCCCAAATCAGATTATAAAGCTTACTGTCATTCTGGACCTTATGTACTGATCAAAATAAACCTATGGTTATTATAGTTGGCTTTTTTAAAAAAGCTTGGCTGCCACTACCACTAAAATATCTCATTTGTTTACTTGTTTCATGTTGTCATTTTCAACCACTTAATTTCTGACTTCATTAAAAAAATTAGAATGCCACATTCTTGTTTCCATTTCAAAACCAAATTTAATTTTACACAAGCATGAAAAATGTGTTTTTAAAGACCTTCGATTTTGATTCTTTTCTCCCTCTATTATGCATTATTTCTGACAATAAGTTCCTGAAAAACCTTTTTTTGTGCTGCAATCACACATTTTCTGCCCACATACTTTATGAGCCTGTTAATTCTGCATTTGGATCTTTAAAATCCTCCTTAAAAATGAATATAATTACAACATAGGATGAGCAGCCAGGGGACACAACTACATTGCAGAATATGAGATCCAGAATAAAGCTAATTTCATTTTTGAAGACAACAAATCAGGAAAGGTTACCATGTTTTATATGACCTTGTCACTGCACAATAACGCCCTTTCCTACACCAACTCTAAAAAGTCTTCATGTAACCTGGCTGTGCATCCAGTTTTATCAAACAGCTTCCATGGCTAAGTATAGTAAATAAATTAAATATCAGACTGAAACACCCAGATCTCAAAAAAATCTAGACATCCGTCTTCATTCATTTCCCTCAATTTGTCTCTATACTCGTACCTCTGCCTTCTGATCACCTGCAAGGAGCTTAGGAAATAGATGAGCATGTAAATATGACTATTTTGTTCTTGAAATGACCAGCTCACATGAGCAGACATACCCAATGCAGGTTGGCAGATTAAACAAGAAATACTCATGAAAATTTACAATCTGAGGGTTCGGATTAAAGTAGTATGCAGTCAATAGAGCCTTTAAAATTGTTAACAGCATTTTGAGAAATGGGAATGGATGAATACCAAAGTTATCCATTGATAAATTTATATCAGTTTCCGGCAAGCAACTATGACAAAAAAGACAAAGGCTGGAAATATCCTGATCCAACCCAAGGTATGTTGAATATTTCACGAATTATTGAGAACTTTAAAAAAAATGCTTTCTTCCTTTTAGTTTGTAAAGTATCGATTTTTTTTTGAGTTACAAGTATTAATTGCCTTGGAACGTCTTTTTAATTGTAACACTACCATTGGTCGAATTTAAATTGTTGAACAAGGGGAGAAGACCAAAGTGTGTGACTGCCAACAGATGCAACTTTTATTTCTCTTAAAACTTCATTATAGCAAAAATTTTCCACGGTCCCCCCCCCCTCCCCCTTTTGCTTCACTTCAGAGATAAAATTGTGTACAGAAAATTTATAGCAAAAGGTGACAGGGTAGAAAGATTAATTTTAAAACAAATATTTCACTCAAATGGATCAGCAGATACCAATGAAACGTTCCAAAAGTACATATTACTGACCAAAGTGAACTAAAAATGGTCTCGGCGAGTAAATTCTTCCCTTCAACACCGTGAAGCAACGTCAAAGCCAAATTTTGTTTATTTAAAGAAGATCTCATGCACAGACAAAAAAAAACTGGAGTCCAATGAGATCAGCTCATCACCAGCGAGAAAGGCAATGCCCAAGTTACCCGAGACGGGTCAGAAACCCCCTCCCTCTCTCCCTCCCTGTACACACGAAGCCGGGCTGCTTGCTTTCAGGGTGGACACACATTTACCGACCATGGGCCTAGCCCGTTCTCCTCCCTAGCGCACCCTCCACGACAGTCCATCCACCATGCACATCACTTGCCCCATTGCCCGCCTCGTATCTGTATTTACCCTTCATACTTTTGTCCCTTTGTTTCCAACCACTAATCTGATCAAGGCTGACCAAGCCCCAGCTTCTTCTCCAACGTCCAGATTTTTCGCCTGGAAACAGCCCGTCGCGGCGCGACCCGGTCACGTGACCTCTCCGGTGACCTCCCCAAAAGCTCACCAAAATAGACGAGGGGCCGAGAACATGAATTCGTTGGATCTTTCTCGCCTTCCTCCCCCGTCGCTCAATCGTTTGCTTTTTGCTGGCGGTTGAGCGTCGATTGACCGGAGACTCCCGAAAGGTTTCCGGAAAGAGCCGATCGTCGGCGGGAGGGTCGTCTGTGACCGATCGCTGACGCGTTACCCGTATGTAGTATGGGCCTCGTCCTCCTCACTGTTGGTTTGTGTGTGTGAGATGGATCTCGAGAGTTGGTAGTATCTTTACGGGTTTGAAAAAGAAGCCTCCGGTTTTTTTTTGGTATATTTCTGTTTCCTTTAGAAAAATCTAATTTACGTTTTGATCCACTCCACATACAACAGCATTGATGGTAATGTATGCAAGGAAACAACCGAGACTCAATGATGGGTAAAATATTTAGGTTTTCTTTTTATCTTGTTATTCTTCAAATCTCCTTTTTTTTCCCCTCTTTCG